>NW_004524886.1:1024639-1035688 GCF_000260255.1 Octodon degus
GGCCTCGGCCGGCCGCCCCGCAGCCGGCCCACCTGGCGCAGCGCCGCCCTCGGAGCCCGCGTACCAGCGCACATTCACGCACCGGCACACCCCGCGCACACCCGCGCACCCCCGCGCACCGGCAACCCCCCTACCAACTCCAGGGCCTGGCCAGCCCTGCGCCCGCGCTCTCTGGGTGAACCCCGGCCTGCGCGCCCCAGCCGGCGATGGCTCCACTTGGATACTTCTTGGTGCTCTGCAGCCTGAGGCAGGCGCTGGGCAGTTACCCGATCTGGTGGTGAGTACGCCCGAGCCGGGCCTCCACAGCCGTCCCCTCACAGGCCCGGACCCTGGGCGCGCCGCCACTTGGCCCTGTTCAGATAGCGCCTGGCACGAGGGTGGCAGAGCTTCCGGGGACCCGAATTCCCCGGGCCTGGGGAGAGGGGCGGTAGAGATTCCAGCCGCCCTGGCGTCGGGCAGGGAAAGGGGAACCAGGGCGCGAAGACCCGGCTGCGGGCGGCACGAGAAGACAAGAGGGACCGCGCGGAGAGGAGGCACAGTCGCGGGGACTCTCCAGAGGGACCATTTCGCGCACACACGAGCGTGCGCGCACTTTAAAACAAAGTCGGTGGGACAAGACCGAACAGCTCGAGGAGCAGTTACGTAAAGACAGCCGGGTCGGGGGAGTGGCAGGGAGCGGCGGTGCATGGCCAGCCCTCGGCGAGTTGAGGGGCTGGTAGTACAAAGCCGTAGGTGGGTTCGAGGGCTTGAGAGGGGTACCCGGCCGCATCCTGGAGGACGAGGCCGTGCCGCGTCCTCCCCTTGGGCGGAGGCGCACAGTGGCGTGGCCTTCCTGAGTGTGGGGACGCAGTGCAGACGAACTAAAAGGCCTCCTTGCGCACACCCCGGAGAACGGTGGGCGACCTTTCCCCAGGACGGTCAGTGGCACAGAGCTCCCACTGCCACCACGCGAGGTTTCTCCGGCTTCAGCGCCAGAGCGCCCAGACCCCGGCACATAGGAATGCGGGCGCCAATGGCCAGAGAGCGGGACAGAAGCCTCCGCACAAACGTGTGCACTCCCCCACCTGGGAGCCCGTTCCGACGGCTCGCCTGGAATTATAATAATTACGCCGAAGGGAAGGGGGGACGCAGCTCCCCGGAGTACATCTAATCCGATAATAATTTTTCTCTTCGAGATGGTTTAGGAAAGGATCCGCGGAGCTCAGGGTGGGGAAGGGAGGGTGGGCAGCTCAGGGCCCGTGAGAGGCCCGGGAGAGGCTGCGGAGCGGTAGGGACGCGCCTGGAACTCCGTGAGAACCCGCGTGCCCCCGCGGCATCCCAAGCGTCCGGAAGGCGGGCGTGCCTTGGGGCATGGAGACACCAACGCGCTTCTCACTGGCTGCGGCTGTGGGACAGCTTCCATGGAGCCCCGCGGGCTGCGCTCCTGACCTAGCTTCTAATTAGACCCGGCCACTGCCTCCGACCTTTCGGGGCCACAGAAGTGCCCGCGCCCCCGCGCTTCTCCTGTCGCCTGGCTTTCGGATACCTGCGCCCTGAGCCCTTTGACCTAAGGGGCGGGGGCTGGGGGGAGGTGGTCCCTGGCCTTGCCTACCCACCCCAGCACATGAATAGCACCCCTTGCATAGAGCTGCCCCGCACAGAAAAGGCTTTCGCACTCCCTGGTGGTCTCCTGGGAAAGCGGAGCAGAAGTGAGGCGCAGGGGTCTGCAGCTCTGTGGCTGGGAAGACAGAATGGTGCTCAAGCCCACCCAGTCCTGTAAGGCAAGGACCAGACTGTGGGCCCTGCCCCCACCCCTGCATTGTTTGAATGTATTCTCACACCTAACCCTACTTCCTGAGAAGGGGCCCTGAGATGACTCCCTGGGGACAGGACGGAGGCCACTGGTTACCCAGGAAGGCCAGGCAGTTGTGATGCTGTCCACGAGTGAGTGAGGGCACACCAGGCGAAGTGGAGCAGGTGACCTGGGCATCCTTGGATTCGCACTGTTGCTTTCCATCTCCACCTTCTCCACCTTCTCCCTGGCCACTCACCACATGGAGAGCAGCAGGCTGGAGAAGTGCTGGCCTCTGGGCTGCAGAGAGCCCAAGCCTGTAGGTTGGTCCCTCCTCTACACCCAGAGCCCAGCTCCCTGCCCGCTCCCACCCCTCATATATGAAAGTGAAAGAGACTGTGGGAGCCTCCTCACCCGGGAGGCAAGGCCAGGAAGCTCCACCAGAGCAGTCAGGCTTTGAAGCTGGTGTGGCTCTTGGGGTGAGGGACAGAGGAAAGATGTTGCCGTCCACTGTGGCCACTGCCAGCCTCCTCCAGGGCTCAGAGCAGACACCTCTGCACAGAGGCTGGAGGCCTGGCTTACCCAGGCAGGGCAGCAGTGCAAGGACTGGTGGCTCAGCAAGACCAGGTCCCCCAGAGCTGTGCAGACCTCCAGAGCATCCCCTCGGGAGCTGTGGTGACACGATCCCAGGCCAGGGAGCTCTAGCTTGCCCCAGCCTTTGCCTCCCTCCACACTTCGGGTTCCCTCCCCTCCCGGGTAGTTGAGGGCCAGCTGGGTCTGCAGGAGCACAGTGCCCCAGACAGAGCTGGCAGTGCACTATGGGCTCTCTCTATCTGCCCCATGAGGCTAGAGCGCTCCCCTCTTCCCTGCAGTTCTTTCTAGGATCGCATCTGGGGCAGGCAGTTGACGTTATTCACCTTTAGATTCCTCCTTCCTCCCTCGGCCACCTCCCCCCTCAAGGAGTGCCTCCCCCATGGCCAGCCCCGTGTGCCTGCCCTCCTTGAGGGTCCATGCCCAAGGCCAGTCCTTCACAAAAGCCTTAGCCTCAGCCACAAGCAGCCCACACCTCTGTCCCAATGGGCCTCCATCCACCACATCACTGTTGCTTGCAGGCCCTGCTCAGGCAGGGCCTTGGGATGGAAGGAAGAGGGTGTAGAGAGTGCCGCAACCCAGGAGGTAGCAAGAGAGAAAGGGCACAGAGGCAAGCATCTGGGCTCCCAGCACAGACAGGCAGGGTCCCCTTCACTTCCCAAGCTGCCAAAGTAAGCCTGCACCACGAAGCCTGCCAATACGCCCTCCTCTTCTTCCTTCTGCTCATGTCTCTGTGCAGAGTTCCTGTTTATCTCATTGTCCCTGTTCCCTGACTCTTCTTGGTCTCTCCCTGTCTCTGCCTTTCCCCTAAGAGCACTAAGCTTGGTAACCAGCACCTAAAGTCTTCAAGATGAGAGAAACCAAGGCACCCAGCCCACCTTGCTGATCTCCAGGGCCAGGCTCTCTGGCTCTGGGCTGGACTTGGCCATCCAGGCAGGCAACAGTCAGACTTCACAGGGAACCAACAGAGATGGCTGCTCTTTCCTTGTCTGCATGAGCCTCTTTGCCCTGTGATCAGCCACTACTGGTGGGTGGGTACAATCCACAAATTTAGGGGGACATTAAGGCCTGGTGGTCATTTCATCCACCAATCACAGACTTCAGCATGAGGAACAGTGCGGCATGGCCCAGAGAGGAGATGGGACTCGGGCTGTCACCCTCACCAGTGGCCCCCGGCCACAAATCCCATCTGTGAGTGACAGGTCACCAGTGCAAAGCAGAAGGTGTGGAATAGGGCAGCCTGTGACAGCAGCACCCTGTGCTTTCCACCTGGCCTCCCTGGCTCCAAGAGCCTCCTGAGACACTGCCCCTCAGCTGTGGCCCAGTGTGAACTGAAGATGGACAGGGCCACCTGCTGAGAAGCTCAGCTCCAGAGATACTCAGCCACTTCATCAGTGGTTGGAAGGAGCCGGTGGAGGCTGCCTGAGCTCATGGCCTGAACAACGTCCCAGGCACAAGGTAGGGCTGTTGGTGGCTCCTGGAAGGCTGTAAACTGCAGAAACTGAGGCTGACTGCGGGCGCCGGACATGCAGGAGCCAGCCCTGCCCACAAAGTACCCAGAGACACAATTCAGGGATGTTGGCATCACACTGAGTGTCCCAGGCTGAGCCCCAGAAATGGTGCGGCCACTGTGCTGGCCCTGCCCTGTGTAGGCGTGACCATCATGGTCCTCCCTGGCCTTGCCCTTCCTCCTGCAGCTGACTGTGAAGTCGGGTGTGGGGATGGCTGACTGTGAAGTCGGGTGTGGGGATGAGGGCTGAATCAAGTGCTGTGAAACCTGGATGCAGCGCCCGGCTGGGGTGCAGAATACCTTTCCCCTTGCCGCCCCCACTGTCCTGCTGCCCCACAGGCTCCCAGTGCTGCCCGTGCCTCGGTCTCCTTCCTGGGCTCCCCAGGTGACACCCTGGAGGTGTCTCGCACATGCGGCTTCCACATTCTTTCCCTGGAACGTGCCGCTGCTGCTGCCGTCCGGGACGCTGCAAATCCATGGCCGCCGGCATGGCAGCCGTGCCGCCTGCCGGGACTCGCCCAAAGTATGTGTCAGTAATCCCACTCGGTCCAGCCCGGGGCGAGGCAGGCGCTGGCGGCCAGCCCCTCCCTGGCACAGACGCCCCGCACCACTGGAGGATGAGGACGGTCCCTTCTCCTTTGGGGAAGAGAAGCCCACCTGAGGTTGGGGGCGGGAGTTGTGGGGCAGCCTGAACAGGGAGAAGATGCTAAGCTCCGCCCTGGGCTGGAACCTCATCTTTCTTTCGTGCTGCAGGGAGCCCCAGGCCCAGGAACTGCAGCTGAGCACTGGCTCAACCTAGCCAGACTGCAGCCCCATCCCCACTCTCCTGGTCCCACTTGCTCACTGTGCCCAGCTCCATGCCAGCCATGCCAGGACAAGAGAGGCCAGGCAAGGCGCCTCTGCCATCAGGTGCAGCAGGAGGCATTGAGCACCAGGCCCAGAAAGGCAGGTGGTAGGGCCTGGAGTACACAAGGGACCTGGAGAGGGTGGCCTCAGAAAACCTGCCAGCAGGGGTGACTGGGCCCTCTCAGTCAGGAGTTCCCACTGATCCCAGCCCTCTCTCCAGTAGAACCAGATCTCATGGACATCACTTGCAGATGGGAAACCAAAGCCCAGAGGGGAAAGGATGTCACAGGGATCCAGGGATAAGCCCCAGTCTAGGCCCAGCAGAGAGCCACGACCTCTGCCCTGCAGACCCTCCTGCCCGTGGCCCAGCACGTCCTGAGGCTGCTCTAGAGGCCCCCAGGAAGCAAGCAGACATAGCGCAGTGTCCCAACCTTGAGAGTTTACCCAAGGAAAGACCTGGGAGGTGCCAGCCCCATGGTGACCTGTGGTGCGCTGCAGCCCCAGGAACTCCATCCCACCACAGGGCATGGTAAGGGCTGTGCCCAGCATGGCAGGCTCCGCCTCTCCATGAGCCTCTATCCCTGCACACAGCCTGCTGTGTCACCTTGGGGAGTGGAGGGGCAGGAGGAGTCATGGGGCCAAACAGGAGCAGAGCCTGGGCCCAGGAGCCTGGGCTGGTCCTTCCCCTGCATGTCACAGCCAGCATCTGCTGGGTCCCTGGCTAGGTTCCCAGCCTTTCAGCAGGAGGAGGAGAAAGAAAACCATTAGTGCCGTAGGGATGTAGGTGTGGCACACACATGGCTGTGGACCTGGAGATGGGTGCACATGCTGCATTTGCCTTCTCTTGCACTACAGCTGCCTGACAGCAGTAGTGGAAACAAAGGCAGGCTGCGTCTGTGACCCCACCCAGGTTAGATACAAGCTGTTTCCATTCATACCCAGATATGTGTTGTTCCCACGAGTCAGAAATCTGGGGGCTACCATCAAGGCTTGCTGTCTTCTGCATTTCTGAGATCTTTCTGATGCTGCCTTGGCTGCTGGGTCCCCACCTAGCCCTCGAGGGCTCTATCCTGAGTGCCTGGACTCGATGTACCACAGTGTGAAAAGGTCCTGCACAGCTGGGCCCAGGAGAGGCACCTGCAGGACTGCCTTGGGGGCAGTGGGGTGGCACTCTGTTCATTCTGGACACTCCTGATCTGGAGACAGCATAGCATCATAGCCACAGAGCAGTCGGGACCTAAGGCGCTCAACCAGGTGGTTGGTAAGTGGGAATGCCCACGCCTGCCTGGACACCATCTGCCACTGAAGGGCTGGTAGCCAGAGAAAGAAGGCATGAATTCCTCCTGGGGTGAATCACCAGGGCCAGGTGTAAAGAAATGGGTGCAGCAAGGGTGGGTCAGGCTCCATGTCCCTGGGCTAGGGCAGTACTTGCCACCTCCTGCAGGAGCTAGATCTCCCTAGACTCAGACAGGTGGGATCTGAGGTTCAAGTGGAGAGTTACCTGAGCCAGTGTGCCAGGCCTCCATATGAGCGGCTGCCAAGAGGCCTCTGTCCTTGAGGGACACCAGCTGTACCACTGTGAAGGGCTCAGGAGTGGTCAGTGGGTGCTTTCAGAAGGTCTAAGGGGGCTCACACATCTGCACAGGCTGAAGACCACTGTGGTTGCTGGGCCTGGGGCATCTCTCGGGCCCTAACCGGCAGGGGATGGGACACTGGCCCCACCTGTCCTTCATCTCCCTGGGCACCTGGCTCTTTGTAGGACCCTGGAGCCCTGCAGAGGGGAAGGGGGCTTTGTGCATAGCTGACACGGGAAGAAGACAGCACTGAGAGTCAGTCAACATGTGCAGAAGGCCACATTCAGTCTGCCAGCTCTGCTCTTGGCCACTGGCAGCTGGGCTGCCCTGGAGGCACCTGCTAGGATGCAAGCTCTGCTCATGAGGGAAACAAGGCTCTGAAGCCTCACAGGGCAAGCCAGAGTTGTCCAATGGTGGGCATGAGTCCCCCCACCATCGGTGGTGGAAGTACAGCTGTGCGACGGTGCTGCTTGGTGCTGCCCCATGTCTGTGGCTACATGGTGGCTGCCTGTAGGTACAGCTTGTTTGCTTAGCAGTGCCATTCTATGTGACAAGGGCAGCATGGACCCATCCTGCTAATGTGCCTTGCTGTCTTGCCATGGTCCCCTCCAAGACCCAAGCCTGAGTGATCACTGAAGCAGGAGAGGTTCTGGGCTGGATGGAACATGCATGGCTCCGCACAGTGCCCCATACATGATGAGAGGAGGAGTGGGGCTAACACAATGAAGCCATGTCCCCAGAACATGTCCTGCCCCCCACTTGGTACCCCTCATACTTGTCCTCTCCCTCCAGCCCAAGGGGTGCAGTGAGTGCTAGGAGTCGAGGAGGAGGACAGGAGCCAGTTGGCCCAGCCCTGTGGACAATGACTGTAGCTCGGTGGTGTCAGTGGCCATCTGTGTCTGGCTCAAGGTCTTCTGAGGCCAGAGCCAAGGAAGAGCCTCCTCAGCCTCAGCTACATTGCCAGGGACAGGCTGGAGTCTGTAGTTCCCTGTGGTCATTCCCTGGTTCTGCAGTGTGGTCTTCACCTCGCAGAGCTGGCCACCCCAGGTAAATCACACACCCAGGTCAGTGGCTTCCCAGAGCACACAAGTGAATCTAACTCAGAGTGTCCTGACCTGATGGCCACCTGCCAGAGGCCCGGGTCCTCACACAGCTCTGACCTGGGTCCTGCCAGGTTGTGGTGGGTGTGGCAGGAGGTTCTCCCCAGGCCTTCGAGGCGCCACCTCCTCCTCCATGTACCCAATATATACAGTGGAAATGGGCCACAGGTGTCATGTCTGTGTCTTTAGACTCACTAGGCAGGACAGGAGCCAGGCCCAATTTCAAACACCCCCCTTGTGTGGGTAAGCAGCAGGGCTATGTCCATGTGGTGGCAGTGACACCGTGGTTGTGTGGCCAAATGAGTAAAGGACAGGGCTCTGGAGTCTCAGTGCATCTGCTCAGTTCTCGCCTTTGCTCCTGGGCAATGGCTCAAGGGGGTGAAACCGCCTTAGTTTCCCCCACAGCCTGGCACAACCTTGTGGTCACTGTGCCTGTTTCTCCTCTTGCACTTGTCCTTCCAGGATGTGACCTGGGAACAGCACAGCCCCTGCCTGACAGCTCTTCTGGGCCCTGCAGGGCATTTGCCAAATGCAGACTTTCCCCAGCTCTGCACGCTAGCAAGCTCCCAGGCAGTGGTCAGCACGGAGTCCTGAAGAGCAGGTTCTGGGGGACAGGTGCGTTCACTGTGGCTGGGGACACAAGGGGACCCTGCCTTGTGATTCCTCCAGGGTTCCCTTGCTGGCCTCGGTCTGGGTGTGCTGTGATGAGATCGTGTCCTCTTGGGTTAAAAATGTGAACCCTGGAGCTCTGAGGAGGGGAGGGACAGTGCTCTGGTTTGGATTTGTATAAGTCTTAATGACTTGGTTGGTTCTCAAGGTCCAGCTAAATCTAGAACTCAGAGCTCTTGCTGTGGAAGACGGTATGGGAAGCAGGTCCTCTGTCTGAGAAGATGGGGAACACCTCCTCCTCTACCCCTAGCCCCAAGGCTGGACAGGAGGGTCCAGTCAACTGAGGGTGGGGTGAGGTTGACCCATTTGGAGCTGTGCAGGTGGGGGCCATGCACGAAGGAGCACACTGTCACCTGCCCTGGACATTACCCTGCCCAGCTGGCAAGGCCAGGAGGAGGGGAGGGCTTCAGACCTGGCCGAACCCCGGGTGGGCTGGGTGAGCATCCTTTTCACTAGCCCATGCCCACCTTCGCCAGAGAGGGCCTTTGTGTGGAAAATGAGGCACTTGCCTCGGAACTGGGCATGGCCCCCACTATTCTGAAGGCTGAGAGAGAGGCTTTCTAGCTCTGAACCCATTTATTTGTCTCCCACTCATTCTGAGTCTCTAGGTCAGCAAACATTCAGTAACTAAAATTTCTTCCTTACAGAGAGACTTGCTGGGGGTAGGCGGGCAGAGAGGGAGCCCTGTGCTTCAGGGAGGGCGTGGGCTTGCCGTAGGCATCTGTACTCAGGGCTCGCACAGGTCCTTGGCCTGGGGCCCAGCTACTGCTGTCCACCACCATGCTGTGATCTCAGCACACCCAGCCCCTCTGTGTTTTGCAGCTGATGCCAGGCTCTGTGCCTTCTCTGCTGGAGGGAGCCATGGAGGAGGCCAGGGAAGGGATGAGGTTTTGTGGAGGCTGGGGTACTCTGCTCCCAGCTTTCTGCAGAGGAGGGTACAGCGGTGCAGTGTAGGCTCAAGGTTGGCAGCACACAGGGCCTGCTCCTGTCCAGCTCAGGGGCCTGTCCTCTAGGTCATCCTCCCTGCAGCCCAGAGGACCTGGGTGGGGGTGCCTGGCCCCAGACCACAGCCAACCGTCAGGCGAGGGAGAAAATGACTGGGTCCATGGCAGCCGGAACCTGAGGGGCTCCGTCCACGCCTACCTGAGCTGCGGACTTGAACTCTTCACAGGGATTGCTGTGTGCACACAGGTCTGCGCTAGCTCTGCTGGGGACGTCTGGCACATCTCAGCTGTCCCAGAGCGCAGACTTGCAGCACTGGTGACACTGTCCACACTGCACTCTCCTTGAGTCTCAGGCCAGAAATGACCTGCACTGACAGGAGGCCAGAGTTCCCATTGTGGGGCCCTGGGAGTGCTCCTGAGTCCCAGCACCCTGGAAGGGACACACACCCTTGCTGCATCTCCAGAATAAGCAGGGGTTCATGGGCAAAGCTCAGCCTGCTTTTCCCAGGTGGCTGGGCCCCCATAAGGCCAAGCTTGGCGTCACACCTCGGGCCAGGCCCAGCTGCCCCGAGCCCAGGTATCCATCCTGGTGGAGGTGGAGGTTTGTTCCTCAGAGTCTGCCCACCCCTGGCTTGGGCTGTGCGTCCCCAGCCGGGGCCGTATCTTACTCTGCCTTCCCTCAGGTCCCTGGCCGTCGGGCCGCAGTCCTCCATGCTGGGCACCCATCCGGTCCTCTGTGCCAGCATCCCTGGCCTGGTGCCCAAGCAGCTGCGCTTCTGCCGGAACTACGTGGACATCATGCCCGGTGTGGCTGAGGGCGTGAAGGTGGGCATCCAGGAGTGCCAGCACCAGTTCCGTGGCCGCCGCTGGAACTGCACCACTGTGAACGACAGCCTGGCCATCTTTGGGCCAGTGCTTGACAGAGGTACTGGGGCCCGGGGAGCCAGCAGCTGTGGGGAGGCCTGGTTGTGTGGTGCTGGACCCTGATCCAGATGCAGCTCGGACCATTCTCAAAGGTAGCAGGGCCAAGCAGTGGCTGCCACATGGCCTCTGACCTGCATGTCCTTGGACCTCAAGTCCAGGTGGAGGACAGAGACAGGGACGCAAAGATACAGAGGCAGAGACACTGACAGAGGCAGGGAGGCAGAGACAGGAGAGAGGGGCTGAGACAGAGAGCTGTATAGAGGCAGAGATACAGAAACAGACAGAGATGAAGTCAGAGTTAGAGACAAAGAAACAGGGAGATACAAAATAGAGACAGAGAGAAGGGGTCAGGGAAGACAGAAGGAGAGCCAGGGAGAGATGGTGGAGATGGATACGGGCCTTGGGAGAACCAAGCCTTTCCGCGCAACTGAGGGGGTCTGCTACCGAGTGTGGAGCACACTGAGCCTGCGGGTGCTGCCTGGCTGGTGGCCAAGATTTCCCCCAGCCACCATGATGCCATTCTCAGACTTCCTGCAAGTGCCGTCACCACTGCTGGGTGTGGTGGTGTATGCAGCATGCCAGCACACTGGGAGGCTGAGGCAGGGGGTTGGGACTCCAATCTAGTTAAAGAGTATGGGGGGGTACGCTAGGCTCTCTGTGCCCAGCATCCAGCAGGGCTGTGGGCCTCTTCACGGCTGGCATTGCTCCATGCAGAGGGTCTGTGTTGGGTCTGCACCAGCTGGCATACATGGCCTGTCTTCACCTCTGACTGTCAGGACAGGTACTGCTGGGAGCTCTCTTGGCCAAGTGTCCCTAAATGCCTACTTTTGAGTCTTTTGGGCACATAATCAGGAATGGGGTCGCTAGGTCTTATACTAATTCTAATTAAAAGGTTTTAGGTTTTTTTTTTTAAATGAAGAAAGAATTTATAGATCAGTCATAATAGTTCACTGTGTCAAAACCAAGAAACTTATATTCATATAATTAGAATTCTCAAAGTAGAAAGGAGTAGTAGGCAATAAATATTTAAAGATTTAAAATTTCTGAATTTAGTTCAACTTATAATACCACATTTCCAAGAAAAATGAATCTTTTGCAAATACATTTAAATAAAATCATA
>NW_004524886.1:1038813-1082119 GCF_000260255.1 Octodon degus
TGCTCCTGAATCAGCTGGGTGGGTCTTGCCTCTAGCCTCTTTGCAGGGAGTTCTGCTGAAGGGTTCTGCGCTGGGCCTGCACTTGGTTGAATCAAAAGGTTTTAGTTTTTAATAAATCACCACAGCATGGGCTCATGGTGGTGTTTGATTTGCACACCCGTGGCCAGTGACACTGTGCGTGTCCTCCTCAGGGAAACAGTGACTTGAAGCCTCTGCCTGCTTCCAGTCAGGCTGCCTTTTTGTCATGGAGCTGCAAGCATTCTTTATGGGCCCTTGCTGCCAGGCAGCTCCAGATGTGGGGCTGGGAAACAGTGCTCCTGCTTGGGGTAGCCTCTCCCCCGCTTCCAGCTGTGCTGATGCCGTGCTAAGTAAGCACTGCCGAGTCAAGAGCTGCAGAGGCTGTGCTGTGTTTTCCTGTGAGTCGAATTCTCAGGAATTGTTCATCTATTATACTTGGGTGTCTGGCCATCTGACAGTAATGTCTGTGAGGACATTTGGTCACCAGCACAACACCTGGGTGTGGTGGCTTGCGGGTCTGTAATCAGAAGTCAGGCTGGGCTCTTGGGTGGGGATACTGACCCCACTGCCCAGTGGGCTGTCTAGGTTGCTCTGGTGTCCCATATGAGGGGCAGGATGTCCCCAGAGTGGAACTTGGCATGCTGTGGCCAAGCAGCAGGTGGCATGGAGAAGCCTAGGCCAGGGTGGACAGTGCTGTGTATACTGACGCCTCACCATCCTGGGCAAGCTTTGCGTCCGTGTCTCCTTGGCTTCCCCTCATCTCTGTGGCTGGTCACAGGTCCAGGCTCTCCAATTGGCCCCTCCACCCTGCCACACACCTCCACCTCAGTTCAGACTCAGCCTCCACCCTCCTGTAGCTTGGATCCCTGGCTCTGAGCCATGGCTCCTGACAGAACGACTGCCCCTCACTACATCCCTCCCTGCCCTTGTCCAGCCACAAGATGCAGTTTGTATCTCCAGTTCCTACAGCAGGACCCCCAGGTGACAGCTTTGGGAGGTGGGGCTGTCAAGAGTGATGAGGTCAGAGGGTACAGTCTTGAGGGAGGGGCAGAGCCCCTCTAAAAGGCACCCAGGATCTGCTGTACCCTGCTGTGTATGGACAGGGAAGGGCATCTGTGACCAGGAAGCCAGGCCTTGACCTGGGACCTCCAGTCCCCAGGACAGGAACTAAGTCTGCTCACATGGCCCTGGTCCAGTGGGGGTGCAGCTAGAAAGACCAGGCTTCCCCTGCCAGCCCCTCACTCTGGGGCAGCACTCCTCGTATAGCCTACAGACACTGCGGAAAGGGGGGGATGGCTTTGCTGTGGCCTGGTAGCCAGGACTTAAAGAGATGGAGCAGGGAGGCCAGGCTGTAGCTGCTAGACTCAGTAGGGGCCAGCTGAGGAGACCCCAAGGCCCTAGGAATGTGGAACCATCCAGAGCCTGCAGGGGAGGCACTGGAACAGGGCCTGGGCCGGCCTGGGCCCTCTGGGGGCTCTGCCTGCATAGGGAGGAGCCTTACAGCTGTCCCTGCATGGTTTCAGGCAGTTGTTACGCTGGCAATGCCTGTGGGATTCCCGTAGAGTGTCTGTGTGTGTGCGTACACGTGTGGCTGTCCAGCAGCAGTGCTCTTGCACTTGGCATGTGCACTTTCGTGTCTTCATGCAACTTTATTGCATGTGTGCGTTCACATGCATGTTCAGGTGGGTCCTGTGTGTATACACATGCCTGCAGTGTGCATGGGCACAGTGTCAGTAATCCTGCACCCCACACATGAGAGCCAGAGCCCCCATTGTTGGCCACACCCTCAGAAGGGCCAGATGAGAACAGATGTGCATGGAAATCTCAGCTGGCAGATTGCAAACTTAGAGTCATCTGGGTACAGTGTCCTTGGTCCCATGGTCTTTCAGTATGATGAAGGCTGAGGCCCTAGCCTGGGGGACCTGCACCTCAGGGCAGCCCTTCCTTTCCAGCGTTGTGTGATGGTTGATGTGAAGTGGACCGTATGCTGTTTGTCTACCACTGGTTAGTGACAGTTGGGTTGTTAGCTTTTGGCCTATTGTGAATTGCATGGCTTTCAAGTGGAGAACCTGCTTCCCTCATCCTTGGGGCTCCGTTTAATGTGCTGAGGCACTTTTGAACTTTCCCAAAGCTGCTGCAGTACAGTTCATGGCCTTCAGCAGAGCACAAGCCTCTGCCTTCCCCACAGCCTGTGGCAGCTGTCTGTCTGTCTGTCATCTGGCCTTCCTGGCACAGGAAAAGGGCCATCTCATTGAGTGGTAAGAGTCCTGTATAGTATCCTGCAAACATATCCCTTATCCAATATAGGATTTGCAAATATAGTCCTCCTTCCATGAATTTGACTGACTGATGCAATTTGACAAACTGCTTTTAACTGTTTGTTTTGAGATGGCCTAGGCTGTTATGTAGCCCCTGCTGGCCTGGAGCTCAAAGCCAACCTTCTGCCTCAGCTTCCTGAGTGCTGGCCATCATGCCTGGCTCTTCTGTGGAGTTTTTTCACTCTCTTGAGTGCACTCCTTGGAGCACAAGTTTTTAACTTTATAAGGAAGGCCTTTAGAAGTAGACAACTTTTTTTTTTTTTTTTTTGGTGGCACCAGGGATTGAACTCAGGACCTTGTGCTTGCCAGGCAAGCTCTTATTTCACTGAGCTATCTCCCCGGCCCCAGTTTTTAACTTTGATTAAGTCCAATGCATCTACTTTTTCTTTGGCAGCTTGACTTTTTGCAACATAGATAAGAAACCACTGCCTAAACCAAGAACACAAATATTTGCTCTCATCCCATTTTCTTTCTTTCTTTTCTTTCTTTCTTTCTTTCTTTCTTTCTTTCTTTCTTTCTTTTTTTTTTTTTTTTTTTTTTTTTGTGGAACCGGGGATTGAACTCAGACCCTTGTGCTTGCCAGGCAAGAGCTTATTCTACTGAGTCATCTCCCCGGCCCCTCATCCCATTTTCTTGCAAGAGTTTTATAGCTTTAAGCCTTTTGACTAGGAATTTGATCTACTCTGAGCTATTTTATATGTTATATGAGGTAGAGGGTCCAACTCTAGATATTCCAGTACCACTTGCTAGAAAGAATATTCTCCCCTCTAGTGAGCTCCTTTTGGTACTCTCGTAAATCCAGGTGAGTTGGACATGGTGGTGCATGCCTGCAATCCCAGCACTAGGAGACTGAGGCAGGAGGATCGCCATGAATTCAAGGCCAACCTGGGCTACAGAGCAGGGACCTGTCTCAAAAAAGAAAGAAAAAAAGAAACAAAACCAAAAATCGGTCGGCTCTGCCTGTAACCGTGTGCTGTCTGTGCCACCGCACTGTCTGCACAGCAAGGCCGTGCTCGCCTCTTCTGTCTCTCTCTTTTTGTGTCTGTCTGCCTATCTCTCTTTCTCTCTTCAAGTGCCCTACCACAGTGCTACATCTCTAGTCCTCCATCCTTTCTTTAAAGTTTTGAGGGGCTGGTCAGATAGGTCAGTGGATTAAAGCACCTACTTAGGCAGGCACAGGGACCAGGGTTCCATCCCCTGGCGTGCCTTGCCAGCCCCACCCCCGGGGTGCACTGAGATGGAGATTGAGATGGTATGGTGGCACACACCTGTAATCCCAGCGCTTGGGAGGCTAAAAACAGGAGGATCACTATAAGTCCAGACTGTGTAGTGAGGCCCTGTAGAAACCCTGTACAAAATAAATGAACAAAAAAAGTTTTGAAACAGGGTTTCACTAACTTGCCCAGGATAGCCTCAAACTTCCCTCTGCCTCAGCCTCCTGAGCAACTGGAATTACAGGTGTGCATCTCAGTTGCCTGGGTGTGGTATGTTTTGAAATCAGAAAGCTGAGGCCTCCAACTTTATTCTTATTTTCAATTTATGTTGGTTCTTTGAGGCCCCTTATAGTTCTGTGCGAATGTTAGGATCAGCTTACCAATGCTGCAGAAGAGCTTAGAACTTTTGGCACTCTGCTGGACATTGTGGGTGATACTGTCGCATTCACGGCATCCAGGGCTCCAACCAGGAATGTGGCACGTCTTGCTATTTCAGTAAGTCTGAGTTTCTTTCGATGGTATTTATAGCTTTCAGTCTACACATCACATGCTTCTTGACAAACTTGTGTCATTTGGTAGAACTGAGAACACATTGTTTTCCCCACTCCCTGGCTGACCATGCATTACCAAGGAATTTACTTCGAATGGGGTGCTCCAAAGCTGGCTGAGTTGTCCACAGGTGTGACAGAATCTCTTCCAGGTGTTTGGGGATTTTCTGTATGGAAGACACTCTCACCTTTCTCACAGTTGGGAGGAACTGTGTTCCTTTCTGGCCCTCGTGAAACACAAGGGCCTCATGGCCTGACAGTGCCAAGGGTGGCCTCCCTTCTGCTCCGGGCCTGGTATCTGGCTTTAGCTATTGGCCTGTCCATGCACAGACTTTAGAGATCTCAGAGTGAAGAAAATATTCCACGGAGAGCTGGTCAGATAGCTCAGTGGACTAAAGCACCTGCTTAGGCAGGCACAGGGACCGGGGTTCCATCCCAGCCATGCCGTGCTGGTCCTACCTCTGGGGCATACTGAGACAGGAGACTGAGACTGGGTGTGGTGGCACACACCTGTAATCTCAGCGCTTGGGAGGCTGAAAACAGGAGTATCACTATGAGTCTGATCTGTGTAGTGAGACCCTGTAGACTCTGTACTAAAATACATTTTTTAAAAAAAGTAAGAAAGAAAAACAAAATATTCTCACAGGTAGAGAAAGTGGGAGAGTTTTGTTATAATACTCTTAATACTTTGACCTTTTATTTTTTGGAGTTCTATGTCAGATCTTCCTTAATTTTTTAGACTGGGTCTCACAATGTTGTCCAGGCTAGTCTGCACCTCTGAGAAGCAACCAACCCTCAGGTCAGTGTGCCCTGAGTACCTGGGACCACAGGTATTTCCCCCTCTTGTGGACTCTGGCTTTAAATGTAGAAGAAGTCAGGGAATTAGAAGTGACTGACTTTCCAAGTCCCAGTCATTACTAGCAGCACCACACCTTGATTCTGGGATTCCCTCCTGCTGGCCAGGGCCAGAGCTGGAGCTCATCTTCCCTGGGTCTATGAAGACAGCACCTCTCACTGTCGCAGGAGCACATGGACTCTTGTGCTCACCAGCAGTGCCTGGCTGGCTGGCAGAGCAGGCGCTGTGCAGAGAGAGGTGCTGCTGAGGGCCGAGGAGTAACTGTGTGCCTGGGCTTCTAGACCAGCTTCTGGGAGGCCCTTTGGTCCCCGCTTCCAAGGGCTTCCTCCCTGCTCCACGTAGGTGTGAGCAAGGGCTGTGGACCCCTGACCTACTGTGGCCCCTGACAGGACTGGAGGAACCAGGGCCTGTGGCAATCTGGCTCAGTCCTCAGGCAGAAGGAAGGCCCACGGCAGGGTGTGGGGAAAGTGTGTGGAGCCACAGGCTGCTGGGGTGGTCCTGGTAGGCTGCCCTACCATCTTTGTGTCAGGAGAGGTGATGGGTGAAGGTCATGGGGCTTCCCATGGGTGTACCAGCCTCCCCAGGGCCAAACAGCACTCTTCCCATGATTGGCTAAACACTTCTGGTCCGGCGCTGAGCACTGTGGGACCCCTGGCACCCTCCTATGTGAAACAGCTGCCTGCTGGAGGAGTGGCCCTACCTAGCCCTCAGAGCCTTAGTCCCAGCCCTGCACTCCTCTCTCCCTGTCCTTACCCCATGCCCTGGCCTCTCATCCCCCTCTGTCCCTAGGGACCTCCCCCAATCTCCTCTGATGCAGCCAGGAACAGGGTCTTGGAGACTTACACCTCAGCAGGGTTGAAACAGAGACCCTGGCTCCTTATACACCTGCCCAGAACTGGGAGGAAAGAGTCCTCCTGGTGCTTCAGAGGCTGCTCAGGCCATTGTGGAGGCTCCGCCTGCCTGGCAGGCCTCCCAGTAATCAATCTGATTGGATTAGGGTCAGGGCAACCCTAATCATGTCAAAGGTCACCCAGGCTTTGTGGCCCAGGCCTCAGGGGTGCCTGACCACCCCTGCTGAGGCAGCCTTCTGGAACAGTTTAACTTCCAGTCAGCCACTGGAAGGAAGGAGTGACAGTCACTGCGTGCATGCATGTGTGCCTGCAGGCATGTAAGCAGGTGCACACATGTGCATGTTCAACTGTGCGCCTATGTATGTGTGGGGCTGTATCAAGTGTCCAATGCATGTGTGTGCATGTGCCTTGGTAGGCCTACATGTGTGCATGTGTGTGTGTGAAGGAAGTGCTCCGTCTTCTGCTTCTAGTCCCTCTTTGTCCCTGGGCTGAGTCTGCCAGCAGGCAGCTCACCTGCCTGAGCAGAACCATCTAAAGAATGTAGAGCCCTGGAGTGTGGGTGTAGCTTGTCTGTTCCCAGCACCCAAGGGTGTCAAGCAACACCCTCTCTTGACCTCAGGCAAGGTGAAGGGCAGGAAGATGAAGGCTTAGCCTTCAACGGAGGCCGGAGTCTGCTGGGCGGGACTGGTGGGCGGTGTCAGGACACCAGCCCTCCCCCTGAACGCTGGGGCCAGTCTTGCCCTTGGCCTCCGCTATCCCCGGACAGCGCCCCCTGCCGTGGGTGAAGGCTGCTTAGGTGGCCTCTGCACCCCCAGAGGGTGAGTGGTTCCTGTGCTCCTGCCTTCTGGACGCCCTCACTCTCTCTGGGGCTCCACTCGGCCCTCACCTGCCTAGCAGCACCTCCTGCCCACGTCCCCTGCCCTGGGTCCAATAGGGGCTGCCCCCCACACCGTGGCCCCCGAGTTGACCTTGCTGTCATGTACATCTTGGCCCTGCTCCTTAGGCCCTAGGGGTGGCAAGGTGGGGACATGTGGGTACCAGGTCCCTAGGATGGCCTGGGTGCCTGGACACCTGCCTTCGCTGCCCTGGGCCTCCCTCCGGTCGGTAAAACCTGTTCCCGGTCCCGCTGGGGCTCACACGGGGAGGTTCAGCTCGCCTGGACCCCCCTTCTGCTGTCGGCTCCAGCCTCACAGCCCCTTGGGGGGTGGTCCTCATTCCACCCTGTGTGTCCCCCTGCCAGGGCGCAGGCGAACAGCGAGGGCAGCTCTGGAGAGAAACGCTGTTCCCAAATCCAGGTTGCGACCCCTGACACCCCCCCATCCGAAAGTGTTGCGGTTCGCGCTGCGTTGGGGTAGGGGCTCCCTGGCTCGGGGAGCCTCTCCGGTATATCATTAACTCTCCACCATGGGAGGGGGACCCCGGCAGACGCCCCGCCGCGTCCGGCTTGGAGCACAATGTCCCTGCGAGGAGGACAAGATTAAGCACAAGGGGAAAGGGAAAATGCTGCTGGCGATTCACACGCCCTTCGGGGTGTTGAATGGAGGCGGCTGAATAGGGATTTCCCCTCGCGCCGACGGCCCGGCGGGCGGCACATACCTCCAGGTTGCTATGACTGGCCGGCCATCGCCTAATCACCGGCCGGGGGGAAATTCATATAAAATATCGCGGGCCATTGTGGGCCTAACGCGGCGTGACAGCGCGGCACAAAGCCGGATTCATCAGCCCAGCGGGCCAGCGAGGCACCCGGCCGTGCGGGCCGCCAGGCGGTGTCAGGGGCCGTGGCCACGCTGGGGCGCGGGCGCATTCCGCTCTCAGGTGGCTCCGGGGCCTTTTGTGCCCTGTGTGATTACCAAATGCCACCGAGACACCCCCTCCAGGCGCCGGCTCCTCCTCAGCCTGCAGAGGGCGGCGGGCAGTAGCGGCCATCCGGTCTGCACCCACCCTCGGGTCCTGGTGTTCTGGAAGCCACGGAGCCCCCACAGAAACAGAAACCCAGAGGACGCAGGTCAGAGCAGCCCAGTTGGCCACACTGCGGGGCTGACGGCTCCTGCCTGCTAAACACCCCGCACCAGGGAGGCTGGGGTGTCTGGTGCGAGGGGAGGGTGAGGGTGAGGGACAGTGCCTTCTGGGTCCCTCCATCACTGGGCCCCTGAGGATAGGCCTGGGCGCAAGCAGTTCCAGCAGGACGATGCCCCCTTGTTTGCCCAGTTCTGGCCCGGAGGACTTAGGAGGGACTGGATCAGGCCAAGGGTCTCCAGAGTTTCTCCACAAGCAGCAGGGGCCCCCGCCCAGCAGAGGTGGTGTGGCAGCTGCACCCTGCTTTTGTGCCCTGCTGAGCCAAAAGTAGTCCATACAGCCCCAGAAAAGGGTTTTTGAGCTCCAGACACCATGCGAAGGGGCCACAGCTCTGCAGGCTCTGGGAACAGACCTGGGGGAGTACAGAGCCTGCAGCCCCTGCAGGTCAGTGCCCTGGGACACCAGGACATGACTGGACAGGCAGAACACACCCCAGATCTGGAAAGCCCCTGCCCTAGGCCCCGGACCAAGGGACCCGCCTTCAGGCAGAGGCCAGCCAGAGACCACTGACCTTGGACTGTGAGCCAGCAGTGCTTGGGAGGGTGCAGCCCAGCCCAGGGAGCCAAGGCTGTTTTAGCTCCATTCTCTGGTCTGGTCCTTTCAGAGGCTGGGTACTGGCAGAGCATGGACTCTGAAGCTAACCCCAGCCTAGGCCATTGGCCTAGGTCCCTGGCCTCAGCGTGTGTGTGTCCCTAGTGCCGTGGCAGCTTCCCTGCAGGGCCAGGAAACAGAGCTCCCACCTGCTCATGGTCCTGCAACCCAGCCAGCAAAGCTCCTCCCAGCCAGCCCTTCTTCCCAGGTCACACCTGTCCCTCAGAAAACCCATGCAAGGTTCCTCAGGGTAAGGTACATGTGTCCCAGGTGCTCTCCCTCCATTCCCAGCAAGCTTTCCCTTGGCCAGACAAGAACTGAGCCTCACAGGGCTTCCTGTTCCCCAAGGCTGAGGCCAGATGCTACTACAGGAGCCAGGAGATCCCACACATGTGCAAGAGGCTGCAGTGACCTCTCAGGATGCTTTTGTCCATCTTCACACTCCCTACTGTGTAGCCTGTCCCAGGTCTGACCCTCTCCTGGTCTTCTGTCAGGGCTGTTGTCTCTTCCATAAAATAAGGATACACGAGGACCCTTTCCCTTGCACCCTAGGATGAGGGCCTCCTACATGAGCTCCGCAGCATCTGCCTTCCCAGTGCACAAGGGTCCCTGCAGCTGGCCTCCTGGTGACCTCCGTGGAAGGGCACCCAGAGGGATAGGCAGAGGCCTGCTGATCCCCTTAGAGAACAATCAGCACCACAAGCCATGGGCCCCACTAGCTTCACAGTGTTATAAGAAGGACAAGGACCTTGGAATGACTGCTGCAAACACTCTTGATCAGGTAGGGACTTGGAAGTAAATCTTTTTTGGTGTTCAGGGGTCCTGTTTTGAAAACGTAGTAGGCATTGTGCATATTTTAGGCTCTCTCAACACAGTGCAAACACATGGCAGCCCTCTTTCAGTCCCCAAATGATCAAAGGGATTTGTTCAGATGCCTCAAAAGTAGTAAGACTCAGGGAGAGAAAGTAAGTGCTATACACATCTCACGGTTCCTGGCACTTGAGCTACAATCGGCCCGCCAGCAGCTCTTCTTGCCCTCTGTAGACAGTCTCCACCCATCCTACTGCCTGCCCACCTACATCCATCCACCATCTGTCCACTCACATGTCCATCCACCAATGCACCTGTCCACCTGCCTATCGCCTATCCATCTGTGTAACACGCATCTGTCATTCATCCAACCAGCCATCTCCCCTTCCCTCATCTGTCTACCCATCCACCCATCCCTCATCATCCATCTGCCTATCCAAATCTGTCCATTCCAGGCCCTCCCCAGAGCTCGAGTTGCCACACCTGACTAGTGCCCTTCTCCTCCCTACACCTCCTTGTCATCCACAAGCTCCCCAAGATAGGTGACTCAGCACACCCCAATGCACAACATCTAAAACCAGCAGGGCTAGTACCTAGAAGTAAGGAGACTTCACCTCATCCATCCTCCTCTTCAAGGTAGGGACTCCCTCCATTGGACAGTGAGTCACCACCAGAAATAGAACTCCTTCACCTTTCAAAAAGCCTTGGCCATTTCCACTCTCATGTTGATGATCAACTCCTGTTCTCAAAACTTTCTTATCCTCATTCTTGAGACTGAGCACCTCACACAGTACTCACTTCATACTCTCAGTCTGCAACTGGTACTGCTTATGTTGACTCTTGGATCATGGATGGATGGATGGATGGATGGACGGATAGAGATATAGGTAGAGGGATGAGTGGTGAGTAGATGATAGATGAATGGCGGGTAATGGACAGATGGATGGTGGGCGATGGGTGCTAAGTGATGGGTAATGGGGGGATAGATGGATAGAACAAAAGATAACTGACACTTTGCATGAACTTAATAATTGTTACATGATACCACAGTAAGTCCCTGGGGGAAATGGCTTCCCAGATGGATGTGCTTTTTTAAAAACAAAAACAAAAACAAGGTCTTACTATACAGTCCAGGCTGGACTTGAAGTCATGGTGATTCTCCTGCCTCAGCCTCCTGGGTGCTGGGATTACAGGCATGAACCACCACACCCAGTGTATTTGCTTCTTTTATATAATATTTTGTCACATGATTCCCTTCTTCCTTCCTTTGCATTCACTACAATGTGGAAAGAGTTTTGAGTTGGAACAGGCTTTTGCTAGCTAGAAAAAGTATGGTGGACATTTTGAGATAGTCTAGTATTTAGACTATAGCACAGGTACTGGTGGCCACATTAAGCCAGGCTTCAGCATATGACTTTCTTTTCTTACCAAATCTAGAGCTCCCCACTTTTGACTTGAAAGCCTCGTTTTCTGCATACTCCCTGGCATATACAAATGGCCAGCTTCACTTTTCTTGTGCTTTGAGGCCATCATTAGATAAAACAAGGATTATTTGAATACAAGTACTATGATATTGCAACTACTGTTCTGATAGCCTAGGGGCACTAGGTGACAAGTTCATGACATCCCAGACAAGCTATATGTCAGAGGGGACAGAGCAAGACAACATGAGATTTTATCGTGCCACTTGGAACAGTGTGCCACTTAAAATATATGAAGTGTTTCTTTCTGGAATATTCTATTTAACATTTTCAGACTGTAGCTGAGCATGGGTATCTGAAGCCTCTGATGAGGGGATGACCATACCACTACGTAAATCTTTGTGTTGGACACACCATGCATTTTTATCCAGCCCCCTGTTGGTGGACACATAGACTTGCAGTCTGGAGCTTTATGGTAGTGGGCTGCTGTACTTGGTTCTGAACCTGGGAATAAGTTTCCCTGGCAGTGGAGACCCATGGCAGGGGCGGGTGTGTGCCCAAGTTCTCCAAGAGGAGGAATCTAGGTTCCCTTCACTGCAGTCAAGACCACTGCTCTGCCCATGCCTCTCTGACCCTGTGTGCCTGCTGTCTCACCCCCAGGGACGAGGTGAGCCTCACTTGGCTTTGGTCTGCATTGCTCCACAATCAGTGGCAGTGAGAATCTTCCTGAGTGCCCACTGACTCTGGTGTAATTTTTTTCATTTGTTTAATTTTTAGTGAAATATAATGGTTGCACCTATTCAGAAAGCATAGTGTATTTCACTTTAGGAATACATTGTATAATAATCAAATTATAGTTTTCGCATATCTCAAACATTTATCATTATTTCTGATGAAACATTCAAATCCTCCCTTTCAGCTATTTTAAAATGTATGACATTATTATTTGCTGCAGCCACCCTACTTCCAGCCCTTATCCAGTGCACCCTGGGGCAGGTGCTACAACTGCAGGTGGCCTACTCCTGCACAGCAGCAGATCACGGGGAAGGCCATGCTGGTTGAGGCAATGGCATGTATGAAGGCAGACTTCTGGGTGCCTGTGGGGAGAGAAGATGTAGTTATCTGTGCTCATCTAGATCTAAAATTCTCCTGGGAGCTCAAGTGCTGAAGGCTTGGACCCTGGTGCAACAGTGTGTGGCTGGCTCGGGGAGGGTCCAGAACAGCATGGACTCATAGAAGGTGCTGGAAATGGTGGGAGGTGCTGCCCAGCTGGACTAGGTCGCTGGGACACTTCTGGAAGCCGATACATCCCTGGCTCCTTTGCGACTCTGCCCAGCTCAGGTGGCCGGTCTGTTCCCTACCATGCTGTTCTGTCTCACCTAAAAGCAATAGAGCCCAGGGACCTCAGGCTGGAACCCCAGGAACCATGATCCAAATAATTCCTTCATACTTTAACTTGATCTTGTTAGATATTCTGTCACAGAGACAGAAAGCTAACATATCAATCAGGAATAATTGCCCTTAGGATGGAAGGGGAAGAGGGAAAAAACAAAATACAAGATAGTTACACACACACACACACAAAAAAAATACTACTAGTTTCTTAGTTCATTGAAAAATGAAGATTTAGAGCCGGCCAAATAGCTCAGCAGATTAAGCACCTGCAAGCAGGCACAGGGGCCGGGGGTTCAATCCCCAGGCCTGCAGTGCCGGCCCCACCCCCAGGGCACACTGAGAAGGCAATTGAGCCTGGGCATGGTGGTGCATGCCTGTAATCCCAGCTCTTGGGAGGCTGTAAACAGGCAGATCACTACAAGCTGGATCTAGTAGTGAGACCTTGAACACCCCGTAGACCCTTCCCTAAAATACAAAAAAACCCAAAAACAAACAAACAAAAAAAAAAACATAGATACACTCAGCAATTTTTTAGGGATCGGGATAGTTCAGTAGAATAGGCTCTTGCCTGGCAAGTGCAAGGGCCTGAGTTCAATCCCCAGTTCTGCCAAAAAAAAAAAAAAAGAGTAAAGAAAATGAATATTTGTGCTCATATCATTTGGACAATTTTTTATGCCCCCATTTTGCACTCTGAGTAACTACTTTAAAAATAACAATACTCAATGTATTAACTATTGCTATTCTCTTATTATTTTGTTATGAAATGTTTTGCTTGCTTCCATAAAATAAAAAATAATTTATTTCCCTTACCTAAGTGCAATTCTGTACAGTTTGGGAACCTCTCCCTACCCACCTTCCTTTCTCCTCTCCCACTTTCTACTTTTTGAGATCAAGCATTTAGGTGCCACAACACGTAGTCTGGTCTCTCTGCCCCTGATTTATTTCACTTAACACAATGTCCTCCAGTTCTACCACACTGTCACAAGTGACACATTTCCACCCTTTTTTAGGGCAGAGCAGTATTGCGCTGTGCATACTACAAAGCTGTTCTAGCCAAGACCGCATGGTACTAGCACAAAAACTCACCAATGGAACCAAATAGAGGTTGCAGCTATAAAGCCACACATCAGCAACCAATTTATTTTCAGCAAAGATCTGGAGAACATATGCTGGGCAAAGGGTAGGTGTTTTCATAAATAGGGCTGGAAGGCTGGGAATCCACATGCAGAAGAATAGCAGCCAACCCTGACCTCTTGCCATATACAAAATCAGCTCCACCTGGACAAAAGACTTCAGTGGAGGACCTGAAACTATGACACAATTAGCAGCAAGCAGAGGCAATGCCACAGGACAAGAATGGGCCAGGATTTTATGGACGAGACTCAAGGCACAGGCAGCAAAGCCTCACGGCTGCTCTCTGAGAAGCTCTCCTCTTTGGTCCTAGTTTGTGAGTGCCCACTGTGCCCCCACACTGCCTGGTAAGCCCCATTTCTTTTCTCCCCACAGCCACCCGGGAATCTGCCTTCGTCCATGCCATTGCCTCAGCCGGTGTGGCCTTTGCTGTGACTCGCTCCTGTGCAGAAGGCTCAGCCGCCATCTGTGGTTGCAGCACCCGCCACCAGGGCACACCGGGTGAGGGCTGGAAGTGGGGCGGCTGCAGCGAGGACATAGAGTTCGGCGGGATGGTGTCCCGAGAGTTTGCAGATGCCCGGGAAAACCGGCCAGATGCCCGGTCAGCTATGAACCGCCACAACAATGAGGCAGGGCGCCAGGTATGTCAAGGGGCCACAGGAGCTTCCTGGGTGGGATGACACATGTGATGGCTAGGCCAGGGCCATCTGGTGCATTCCTCTAACGTGACAAACCATGAGAAGGAGGAAGGTTAAGGCTTGGCCTGCCTGAGTCAGGGAGGGAGATTGTGAGGCAGCTATGGAGCATGATGTGGATTTCTGCTATGAGGGGGTCCACACAGAGAAGGTGACTAGACAACAGGGTAGAGACAGACAGGAAAGACTGGTAGATGGCACGGGATAGATGGATGGGATGGATGGATGGATGGATGTGATGTTATGGATGGATAGATGGATGGATGGATGGATGGATGGATGGATGGATGGATAGATAGATGGATGGATGGATTAGATGAACAAAGGGGAGGGGAAAATGGATTGGATGGATGGATGGATGGATGGATGAATTGGAGGGAGAGATGATGGGTAGGTGGATGGAATGGACAGTTAGTAGGTACACTGCTAGATTGACAAATCCTCATAAAAATATGGAAAAAAGAAGGATTGATCCAACAAAACTTAGAAAGCTTCCACCTTTCTGCCTGGAGAGTAATTTGGCTTTGTCACTTGCATCAGGAAGAATGGAAAGAGAGATAAGAGCTCATTGTGAGATGTGCTTGGAGCTCCTTGGACCAGAGGCACCACTCACCCATGGCAGATAACAAACTCCCAAGCACATGACTGCTCACAGTCTTAGATGGCCCCAAACTGAATCTTTAAGTCAGCGGAGGAGAATCTGAGGTACAATCCAGAAATTTCTAACATCTGGTATCTTGAGAAGTAAGCCTGACCATGGATGTGGAAACAGGAAGACATGTGCAAAGCCTGTTTTGAAAGCCTTTTACAACCAATCGGCAGAACTCCAGTGGCACAGCTGGTTAGTGTGTGACACCTACATAACCCTGTGGACAGGAGCGGCTTCTCCTTTGCATGCAGGTGTCAGAGGGTTTGTTCTCTGCGAAGGTGACTTTGGTCAGGGGAACAACAAGCACATCTGTGATTGAGCTGCCACATCGGAAATGACCTCTCTCCACTTGGATGGTTCAGACCTCCATCTGTCTTCCTGGTCTCCTGAGGCCAGGTGGAAGGGTGGAGGTTCCCCTCTAGGGAATCCAACCAACCCAGAAAGAAAGGCCTTAGATACTTCAGCAGGAAACCACAGTAGAGAAAGACAGTCAGCCTCATGGTCCATGTTGCCAGTGCCTCCATGCACACAGACCTCCAGCAGGATGTCTAGTGCCCAACTGCTTCATAAGCAGATAGACAAGCTCCACGGACAGAAACAGGAAGAGGGAAACACACACACACACACACACACACACACACACCCCTCACAGGAAAGAGTAATGAGGAGAGAAGAGATCATCACAAAACTTCAGTAGGCCGGGGAGATGGCTCAGTAGAATAAGCATTTGCCTGGCAAGTGCAAGGGCCTGAGTTCAGTCCCCAGTTCTGAGAAAAAAAAAAAAAAAAAAAAAAAAATCAGTAGCCCTAAAGGAAGACATTGCATCCATGACATTAGAATAGGAATATTAATTTTAAAGAATAGAGAGGAAAAAATACGAAAGAAGAACAAATACAAAAATCTCAGCAGAAAGATGAAAATCATAGTTTCCCACAAGGTACAAAAAAAGACAGAGATGAAAATTGATGAGGTGAGGACAGAAAATTTGGAATGTGTTCACCAAGAAAGACAAGGATAGACTTAAGGAGGAAATTGATAAAGGAATAAAGCAGGAAATTTTCCCAGAACTGAGGTTCTAGACCACATTGGCCCAGCCAGTAGGTGGACAGCAGAGAGGAAGGAGCCATGAGAAAAAATGTTGTGAAATTCACAGCTGTGCCATGGAGAAGTCCTCCAAGTTTCAAGGACAGTGTTTGCATTTTATGCAAAGGATTAGGAACCAAGCTGCATTAGGCTTTCAGGATGAATAGTGAAACCTGGAAGAACATGAGGTCATACCTCTGAGAATCTGGGACAAATGGTTTTAAACCAACACATATCCAGATGAACTATGAGTTAAATGGCACAATGTAGAAAAAATTTATTTCCAGACACACACATTTCACAAAATTTAGCAGAAGGCTGCTTCCAGCAAATAGATGTGTCCACCAAGGTGAAATTAATAATCTTTCCCATCTTGTAAGATGGCGGGTGAAAAAACTGAGAAGCCAGACACTGAAGAGAAGAAACCCAAAGCCAATAAGGCTGCTGCTAGTGGCACTGGTAAAAAGGGTAAGATGAAGGCAAAAACGTCCAAGAAGGGGCAGCCCCACTGCAGCCGAAATCCTGTCCTGGTTAGCAGAATTGGTAGAAACTTCTGATCTTTTATATATTCCAGAAAGGCTTTGTACAAGAGAAAGTACACAGCTGCTAAATCAAAAGTTGAAAAGAAGAGAAAATTCTTGCTACAAGCACAAAACCAGTCAGTGGTGACAAGAATGGAGGTATCCAGGTGGTGGTTAAGCTTCAAAAAATGCCTAGATACTATCCTACTCAAAATGGGCCCCAAAGCTCTTGAGCCACGGCAAGAAACCCTTCAGTCAGCCAGTGAGGAAACTTCGAGCTAGCGTCGCTCCCGGCACCACCTTGGTCATCCTCACTGGGCGTCACAGAGGCTGGAGAGTGGTCTTCCTGAAGCAGTTGGCCAGTGGCTTGCTACTTGTGACTGGGCCTCTTAGCTTTAATCATGTTCCTCTCCAAAGAACACACCAGAATTTTGTGATTGCCCCCCCCACAAAAACTGGTATCAGCAAAGTGAAAGTCCCCAAACACTCACTGATGCTTACTTCAAGAAGAAGCTGCAGAGATCCAGACACCAGGAGGGTGAGATCTTTGACACCAAGAAAGAGAGATACCAGATTTCAGAGCAGTGCAAGATGGATCAGAAAGTGATGGACTCACAGGCTTTACCAAGAATCAAAGCTATTCCTCAGCTCTGGGGCTACATGTGATCCGTTTTTGTTCTGACAAATGGAATTTATCCTCATAAATTAGTGTTCTAAATTTCTTACTAAGAACCTAATTAAATACCTGATACATTAAAAAAGAAATTAATCAAATCAATATAGTTTGAATATATCAAAGAGAATATTTGGGCAATTAAGTGAAAATTTGGGGTTGAACCAGTGACAGCTACATTAATAACAACAAAGGCCATGTAGGAAAAGAGACATTGTAATATATCACATGGGCTGGACATGGTGGCACATGCCTGTAATCCTAGCACTCAAGAGGCTGAAGCAGGAGGATCATTTTGAGTTCAAGACCAGCCTGGGCTACAAAGTGAGCTCAAGGCCAACCTGAACTATATACTGAGACCCTGTCTAAAAAAAAAAAAAAAAAATCACGTGGTCCTGTACAATCCAACATTTTACCTGGGGCCAGTTTTATCAGCAGTGATTAGTGATCTATCAGAAAGTACACCAATTATATGGTGGGTGAGGTGGAAAAAGAACTGAAGACCCCTCCCTGCTTAGCACAGACAAAGCCTAATGCTCAAAAATGGATCTAGACTACATAGGGAGACCCTGTTTCCAGAAAAAGAAATCCACAAGTGGCAAGAGAAACATGTCATCTGACATAGTATCCCATGGAGGGTCTCCAGAACTCAGCAAAAGTGCAGTGCATGAGTGTGGACTGGAATTCCTGGGCTTTCTAAGAGGTCTTAGCAACAGGGCTTACATACTGATTTAAAAAAAAAAAAAACAACCTACTACAAAAGAGGCTGGAGAAGAAGCAAGGGCAAGTGGCAGCCCCTTTGGAAAAGCCTGGCTGCAAATGAGGCAAGAACACGATGTCAGTGGCTGGTGGCAGTGAAGCCAAAGCCAGTGTGAAAGGGAAGGCAAGGAGGTGCAGGTCTGGCCCTGAGCTGGCTGAGGTCTTCAACCAGCACATCACAAACAAAATAAGCTCAATATGAGCCACAGACCACAGCCACACAGTCAAGGGGAAATTATCCATTAGCCACAATAAAGGAAAGAACAGGTGAAACTGTGTTGATACTACATTGCATTTGAACTCTGTATTAGTCTGCTTCTTTTTTTGCTATAACGAAATGCTTGGTACTTTATAGGAAAAAAAAAAAAAAATAAAGGTTTCTTTAGGGACGGCGTCCCCAGCCTTTTGGGCTCCAGTGAGGGTGGATGGCACATGGTGGGAGACATTGAGGCTGAGCCAGGTGCCCATGTCGCCATCCCTCTTTCTGCCAGAACTCAGGAGGACGCCTCTACTGCCTCGGACCTTGCTTCACGCAGACAGCGAAGTTGAGGGAGGGCAGAAGGCACCAGGACCCCTGCAAAGCTGAGGGAGACCTAGGTCCTGAGAAGGCTTGAGGGCCCAGTCCCTGAGTAGGCCCTGGCCCCCTGGAGGCTCGGGAGCGCCCTGCCGCGCCTCCCCCAGCGGGTCTCTCCAGGCTGACGAAGCTCTCTCCCCTCGCAGGCTGTTGCGAGCCACGCGCACCTCAAGTGCAAGTGCCACGGGCTGTCGGGCAGCTGCGAGGTGAAGACCTGCTGGTGGTCACAGCCTGACTTCCGCGCCGTGGGCGACTTCCTGAAGGACAAGTATGACAGTGCATCGGAGATGGTGGTGGAGAAGCACCGCGAGTCGCGCGGCTGGGTGGAAACGCTGCGGCCGCGCTACACCTACTTCAAGGCGCCCACCGAACGCGACCTGGTCTACTACGAGGCCTCCCCCAACTTCTGCGAGCCGGATCCCGAGACCGGCTCCTTCGGCACGCGTGACCGCACCTGCAACGTGAGCTCGCACGGCATCGATGGCTGTGACCTGCTCTGCTGCGGCCGCGGGCACAACGCGCGCACCGAGCGGCGCCGCGAGAAGTGCCACTGCGTGTTCCACTGGTGCTGCTACGTGCGCTGCCAGGAGTGCGCGCGAGTCTACGACGTGCACACCTGCAAGTAACGCGCCTGCGCGAGGCCGGCGGGCAGGCGCCAACCGCGGGCTCTGAAGCCAACCCAGCTTAGGGGCTATCGGCCCGGGGCAGAACGGGGGTTCCGGGAGGAGCCAGCCGCCCACCCGCTGGTCGGGCCCCTGCAGCACCACACCTCTGCACCGGAGGCCCCTCCTCCGCCTCGGAGTTCCGGCCTTCCCGACCAGGACCTTCCCGGAGAAAACCTGCAGCCCATGCGCGGCCCCTTTTGGGAATGCACCGCTGTCCTGCCCAGTTGTCCCAGCCCAGCCTGTGGCCCTGCCGGTCTCATTTTGAGCGTTTGGTAAACTCGGGCCGCAGCGCAGCTATGCTGAGGACAGAGGCCCCTAAGCTGGAGTAGCCAGGGCAGGCCCAGGGCCTGTGCCACCGTGAGAACTCCCCAGCTTCTGATGAGCCGGCCAGCGAGTGGCGCCACCCAGGGGAGCTCTGGTTGGCCCGCCATAGTGAATCTTCCTCTCCAGGCATGGAGGGGACTGGCCCTGAGAGTGTGGCGAAGACACTCATAACGTCCTTCCCTGGCATTTGAATATGGGGTTTTATTTCCAATGCTGCTATATCTACCATCCACTGGAGTTAGACAGATGTGTTTCATTTTGATTTTTTTTTCTTTCTATGAAAGAAATTATTTTAGTGATAGTACATGAGTTTCAAATAATGGGAAAAGCTGAAGAAGAAAAAACAACCCAATAAGCCTGTGGTTTGTGCTGGAGTTTTTCCTTATATTCTGCCTATTTTATTTTGTATTAACATGCATTACTTGTACATATTAACAAGGCTTACTGTGCTGTTTCTACAAGTGGTCAGTCTGGTAGGTAGCATTCTGTCCTTACAACTAGTGGTGAGTCTGGAGGAGAGAGGAGCACACGGCCAGGACCAGGACAGCAGCCTGCCAAGAGCAGCGACATGGCTGGGTTTCAGGAGGAAGCAGCCAGGACAGTGGAGCCCAAGAAAGGAGGTACAGGCCAACCTGGGGAGAGGTTGCAGTTGGAGCGGAGGGTAGTGAGTGGCACAGAAGCTTAGAGTGTCCAGGGCAGGACAAGGGGCCGAGTGGAGACCTAGAGTTACGGTGCAGCGGGGCCAAGCCACCTCCCTGTGTCCACCTCCTTGGCCCCCAAGCACACAGCTAACACCCAGCCCACTATATCTGTGCCTGTTCCCATTGGCTGGGGCATGGCCTGGATGCTCATAACCTCTAAGTGGATAGTCACCAGGATGGTGAGATAGGAAAGGCCACCAGGGTGCCCTGGACCCTGAGCCTTGGGGGTAGTGCACAGGGGTGGCCCTTCCCCAAGAGCCCTAGGCCATCAGCCTTCCAGGTGGTGCACACCTCCTCACTCAGGAGTGAGTGCCTTGTGGAGACAGGTGTCTCACCTCTCCCTGCTGCCCCACCAGGATCTCTGTTGCCCTCTCTGCCATTCCACACTGGTGCCTAGTCTGTCCGCACTTCCCAATGTCCAGGCAGAGTCTAGGGCAGCAAAACCCAGGGACATGGGGTGGGGGGGTTGAAGGCAGCAAGCCCAGGTCCAGCACAGACCCCTATAAAGGCATTGCAAGCCAGCTACAAGACAGACTGCAGAGGGCAGAGGCTGCGGCAGCCTCAGTGACTCCCGGCATCAGCAGCATTGGCTGTGAGAATGATCATCCTTGAGTCCAGGGAGCAGGAGATCCATGCTGTCCCACAGAGCTGGTCAGGAGCCTGGATGCAGCCCCTTGCAGAATGGAGAAAACAGTCTCCCATCTCTCCAGGGCACAGTGTGCTGCTAGCCTAGGAGGAAGTGGGAACACAGTGCCCTGGTTGCAAATTGGGCACAGGGCATGGCTTTCCAGGCCATTTATCCCCAGGACAGGGTCCCTGATTGGCCAGCCACATGGCACCCACAAAAAGCTGGCTCATGGGGACATAAGGAGCAGGGTCTGAGGCTGCATGTGGCCTCCCTGGGGTCCTATGAGGCCCCTCAGTGTGACAACATTCAATGTGTTGAGCTAAAACCAAATACTACTTTCCTAGCTTGGCTTTGTCACAACCACACCAGCCTCCTCCAAGAAGTCTGGGGCTCAGGGAACATCCAGATTCAGTGATATGTGCTTAGCCCCTATGTGGCCCCCACAACATCCCCATTGTCCCCCTTGGCCACCAGCAAGGAGGCTGTGTCCCAGCCCCACCCATTCAGGGTCACTGTCCCCTGGCTGTCAGCTGTGCCTACCACACCTTCATACCTGAGCCCCAAGGACACTCAGCAGTGTCCCAGCAGGGTGCAGGAGGAAGAGCCCCTTAAACAAAGAGGAGGTGGAGGGGGGAAGGCTGGGAAGACGTGGGCAGGACAGCATGGAGATGTGGTGTTTGGACAGAGATGTGACTGGGAGGGCCGGTCACTGGGGACCCGTCCAGCCCACCATTACATAGACCATGGAGCAGCAGCACCGCAGCACCCTCCAGATGCAGGTGATGAGAGCCAGTGACCAGGAGGCCTTGGGACTATGTGCTCTGCAGGGCTCCATCCCTACCCATGGTCTCAGAGTCCCATACCACCCTAGACCCTGGCTGGAGGGTGGTAGCCTGATGTCCTGAGCCCATGAGCTCCTCCCCTGGGCCCCTGGGCCCTATTCTACCCCATCTTCTGTGGCATGTACACCCCAGGCCAGTGGCTCACAAGGGCTTGGAGACCTGTACCAGCTGGCATGGGGACAGAGCTGCTCTGTGAAGAGGAGCAGGAAGAGAGTACCCACACTCACTTTGGGAAATTAGTCACCACTACCTGGGCTGAAGCCATGAGGAAGCGGCCCCCAAAGCAGTAATGGGCCCATGGTCAGGCTAGTCCCACAGGTTCCAAGTGTCTTGTATACCTGCCCTAATTGGCACCTCCTGGTGCACTATGCCAGGGGCCCCAGATGAGGCCTGGCAGGCCACTTCCTCATGGCCTCAGCCCAGGTAGTGGCAGGGAGGCAAAGAGGCAGGGCAGAGTCCATCAGAAGTAGTGGTGCCCAAGGACTGGCAGGAGAGATACCTAGAGCATGCTCAGCCCTGGGAGGAACAGGCCCACACACCCACTCACAGAGCCACCTGGAAGGCCAAAGGCCCCTGCACCAAGACTGCCCCACTGGGCCCAGGGATAGGGCAGCGCTGGCCTAAAGACATGGCTCCCCAGGGTGACCAAGGGGTCTCCTTACCCATGGTCTCAGTGGCCCAGAGGGTGGTGCTGGACTGGCCCTGCCCATTCACACCACCAGCACCTGGGGTGCAGAGGGCAGATTCCGTAAGAAGCTGACAAAGGAATGGGGCATCCACAGCCACAGAGCCCCAAGACAGACACAGTTAATAGCAGCTGAGAAACTGGAAGGTGAACCCCCCCCCAGCCGCCTCCGCAGGGTCTTGGAATAGTGGCTCTCAGGGGTCCTGCTGGCCCAAGCTGCCCCCTTCTGAGGCTCCTCTGGGGATTTACAGCCCCCTCCACCACCCTGAGGAGGAAATGAGCTGGCTGGCCTGTTCGCAGGTAGTTGAGACTGCCCACGAATAACCATATAAAAGGCCCGGAGGTTGTGGCCCAGCCTCCTGCAAATCTCACACTCTTGGCTTTGAAGTCCTGGAGGGGGTGTACCCACCCCCACCTTGGGCCCCCATGCCCTGTCCTTCCTTTTCCTTTGGACTCACAATGCTGGGTCCTGGGGATGCATCCCAGCAACACCTAGGTGGAGCTATGTGGCCTGACTGGACAGTTCAGGCCAAGTTGCAGGATGAGCACCCAGGACAAGAGGCAGCCAGGAAGGCGACTGGCAAGTCCCTGGGGCCTCCCTGAAGAGGGTACCAAGCTGAAGCTTGCATGTGCCTCAGTCAGCCTATTTGCATGGCCACCACTGGGTCTGGCGAGGCTGTCTTGGGCCTAGGTCTGCTGAAAAAATAACCTGCAGCCTCATCAGCAGAGCCTGCCTGGGCTGGCACAGGCCCTTCCTGGTATTCAGCATCTCAATGGGTATACAAGTGAGCATGGAGCCATAGCCCTGAGCTATGGCTCTGAGCCAGGGTCCTCACCTTGGGGTCCCTTGTGCCAAGCAGAGCTTAGCAGCTGGACCACTCACCCCAAGAGGGAACACTGGAAGTGGCTCAGAGGGAGCTTTGAGGTACCCAGAGGTCCCTGCAGTCTGCCTTGATCTCTGGCCATAGCCACTGCCCTCTGACGCTAGGGACTTACTTCTCCTGAGTGCTTCCACCTGCCCAGGAGGTGATGGGACAGCCCTATCCTGGGGCTTGGCTGATGGTTGGGGACAGGGACCAAGGACTGGGGACTAGGCCTCGTGCACTCCAGCTTTCCCTAACAACCACCCACTCACCCTCTGGACCTACCATTCTCCCTGGAAGGTTGCCCGGGGACAAGATCCCTAAGGTTACAGCCAGCCCGGAGTGGGCCTGGGGCACCCTCACTATCCTCTGCAGCCCTGCTGGGCTAGATGTACCAGCCATCTTGAGAGTGCAAGCTTTTGGGGTGATACCCCAGACTCAGGTGCTGGCCAAGGTTCACCCTGAGAGTGGGGTCATGTTCTTCTTTGGTAGCTGCTAAATCACCACTGGATGGGGAGGCTACTGCCCTTCCAGAGAAACCCTGGGAGATGCCAGAAGGGTGAGGGCGAGAAGGCCAGGGAAGCCTGGATAGGGTTCCCAGCCAGGCAGGCATGGAAGGACCAGGCACGGAAGGATGCTGTCAGAGCCGCTAATTGCTGTTTAGCTCTGCTCCCTCTACACTCTGCCTGCTTGGCTTTTTCCCTCTCTCTGTCTCTCTGCCACTCACTTTTTATCTGAGCTTTCACAGCCACAGTAAATAGTCATTTGGCTCTCAGGGCTCTGCAAATTGGTGTTTATGGTGTGAAGAAGGGAGGGCCAGTGCCCCAAACTCTGTGGGGGTGGGGGGCACAGAGGGCATGGCAGAGGCAGCTTGGGAGTGCCGGGTATAGCCCCGTCCATCCTCCTGCCTTGCTTGCTGGATGCAGGGAAGCAGGGCCTTAGTGCAGGAGAAGACAACAGGGCAGGACTTCCCAGGAAGCTGCTGCCAGGAGAGGCAGACATGCCCAAGCAGAGTTCTGCACTGTGCTGTCAGTCAGACGGGATGGTACGGGTTTTGCCTCCCCTTCAGCCCTCATGTGCTTCAGGGAGGCCAGTGGATGGCTGGAGTTTGGAGTAGACCTGAGGGCAATACAGGCCTCTTTCTCAAGTGTTTTTATTTTCCAGGTCTGTGTCAGGGCCTGGTGGGAGAAGTGGGCCAGCAGCCTTCCTGCATATCCCTTGGCTCAAGAGTCTTCCATGGCTCCCCAGTGCCCATGAGACAGAGTCCAGGCTCTTGACTGGTGCCCCAGTGGGTGAGTGCTACAGGGTTGTGTGTAGCCTCTAATCTGTGGAGCCAGTGACTAAGCCCAAGGCAGGGACTTCAGCTGGTGCCTTCCTGTCCCACCCACAGCTACCTTGGCCTCAATTTCTCTGGTCTTGGACAACCTCGACCTCTGTGCCTGCTTCTCACCACCTTTGGCAGGGCTGTGTCCTCTGACCTCATCATCCCAGACCTTGCTCAGAATCTTTGGAGGTCCCCCTCATCCCAGAAGGTACTCCAGAGCCTCTGCCTCTCCTTCCCACCACCCAGAGCACATCACTACCCAAAGACCCTGGAAGGCCCTGGAAGTTTCCGCCTGCACCTAGGAACCTGGAATTGGCGATGCAGGTGGCCACTGCTGCCCAGCCTGTCCTTGAAGCCATGGTCCTCAGCCCTCCAGCTCTGGGCAGAACAGCTGTCAGTGGCCCAGCCCTGGAGCAGGCTGAGCAGGCCATAGCCACATCGTCAGAGCCTGCAGGGTGTGCCCAGTGATCCAGCACAGGAGATGAAGGTGGGGTCTCCAGTGTACTGTGCACGGTGCCCACCGCAGATGATACCAGACAGCCAGGGACAGTATAAGGGCAACATGAGTCTAGGGAGGGCACATTGGCCATAGCCCAGCAGCCCTCCACAGATAGAGGGCTGGGCCAACATGGGCTCTCCTCCCTGAGGGCCCCCATGGCTCCTGCCCAGCCAGGCTCAGAGAGGACAGTGGTCAGGTGACTTGGACAGGGCACAGTCACCTGGCCACAGTAGGTGCCTGGGAGGAGGATCAAAGCTGCTTCTGGTGCTACATGGAAAAACCTTCTCTGTGCCCAAGTGGGGCACTGCCAGGTTCCTCCACTCACCTGCCTGCTGGAAGACCAGGTACCTGTAAGGTAGAAACAGCTTCTCCAGCAAACTACAGACTTCCAGGTCCTGAAAATACTTGCTTCACTCTTGGGAACACTGCAGAAGGGATGGGGCTAGTATGATAGGTGCCACATGCTTCCTTCATGCCCCTGCCTTCCACCTCCTATCCTGGCCTGGTATCCAGGATAAGCGCTTCCTCCTCAGGTTACTAGGTGGACAGGACCATCTCCACTCTAATTCCTCCCTGTGCCTGCAAGCTCAGGAGTAGGGCTCGAGAAGGGCCAGATGCTTATGTGGCCCTCCCAAGGATCTGGGTCTGTGCTCTGGGTGACCTGACCAGGGCAGCTGCCAGGCGCACCCTCCCAGGCCCCGCCCCCAGCCAACCTGACACTTAACACTCAGTCTGCCAGGCAGTGGGCTTGGAGCCAGTCCACCCTGACCGGCCTCCTACTGGTGGTTTGCGGCTTCCTTTCCTGTGGGTGACGGTGAGTTTCTTTCAGGGGACAGCAGCCCTGCAGTCAGCTGCCTCGGTCGTGTCCTAGCCTGGGCACCTACCGGGCTGCCCTGGACCCTCAGCCCTGCTTGGTGGGCTCCAGGCTCTCCTGAGACTGTTCTGTGGCCCTCGGCGGCTGCCGGCCCCTGTAGGACCTGCCCTTGTCTCTCTCTCTGTCCTCTCCAGCCATGTTGGACCAGGAGGCTCAGACCCCAATACCAGGCAGGCAGCACAGCCAGCCCCTTCCCGGGAGCTGGGGCTGGGGAGGACAGGGCTCAGCCTGCATAGCACCCGACCCCTACGTGGGGACAAAAGGAGGTTGTTGGGGCTCAGGACTGGAGGAGAGGTGGGCTCGCCACGGACCCCTGCACTGGGACTCGAGAGAGCTGCCTCGCGCAGATGTCGAGGTGGGGCCCATGCCGGCGGGTGCTGGCGGCGGATGCCTTCAGCTGGGCTTTTTAATTAACCTCTGCTGGCAGCTCCAAGGGCCCCAATTAAGTGGAGAATGCGCTGGCAGAGTGGGGTCAAAGACAGGGGCGGGTTTAATTAAAGTGCAGTGGCCTGGCCAGGAGCGCCCCCGCCTGGCAGCCTCGGCATCAGCACTCTCGCCATGCAGTCAGTCACCTGACAGAAGGCGGCTAGGAGCTTGGGGTCCAAGTGGGTGGCCCCAAGCAGGCAGCACCCCCACCCCGTACCCCCGCCCTCCATCTGAGCTACTTTGTCCCCTCTACCAGTTTGTCACCTGTCCTAGAATAACACCACTCCCCGGCTTGTTCAGTAAGTACACCCCAGTATCAACAGGGTCGCTGTTTCAAATGCCACAAATAAATCCAGTGCAAATGCAGGAACATGAGGCATGCCACAGACAGAGAAAGGCAGAAAGGGCAGGTCCAGTCAAGAATTGGGCAGGAGCCCATGTGGGGAAGACGGTGTGTGCAAAGGCTGTGGACAAGCGTATGAGGCTAGGTGCTGAAGGTCAGCATGGCTGAAAACAGGAAGTGAGTGTGGAAGGAGCAGGCCACTTCTCCAAGGAAGACACACGAGCAGCTAGCCAGGGAGAGACACCAGTGCAACTGCTGTGGGGAGATGCAAAGTGAGCCCAGTGTGCACCCCTGTCACCATCACACACCTTCACACACATGGCTACTGTCAGGGCCGTGCTAGTGTGAGGGAGCATGTACAGAAGCCAGCCTGTGTAACACTGCAGGGCGGTGCAGAATGGTCTCTCCTAGGGTACAGCAGGGTGGCTATTCCCCTAGAAACTAGAATCACCCTGTGACCAAGTGACTCCACTGCAGGGAGTTGCTGCCAAGAAGAGGATGCAGCCATGTCCACCAATGGGTGGACAGTGGAAATATGGCCCACTTGTCCAATGAATATTATTCAGCCTAGAAAAGGAAAGGAAGTGTGATGTGTGCTGTCTTACAGATGAACCCCAAGGATACTGTGCTCAGTGACAGAAGCCACATTCACAGGGCTTGGGGAGGGGGCTGGGAGTTACGTTGAGGTCAGAGCTTTCATTTGGGAGAGGAGAAACTCTGGAGACAGGAGGCAGTGCTGGGCACTGAGCAACAGGGTGAGTGGTCCCTCTCTCCACTGAAACCCCACAGCAGCTATCCTGAGTAAAACTGGTTAACACAGTACATTTTTTTGTCACAGTATTCTACCAGAATAAAGAGACAGAGCAGGATGGGAGGATGGTGGGTAGAATAAGTTTCAAGCTTTGCTTGGAGAGGCCTCATGCTACTAAGCAGGGAGGGACAGAGTGCCGACCTGCCCCTCCCCTGAGCAACATTCAGACCCTGGGACCGGATGTGCATGAGTCCTTGAGCCAAGCCTCCTGCTCCCTGGGGGAAGGCCTGGGTGTCCTGCATGCTGTGTCTAAGGACACCATAGGTCTGTCACAGGCAGTGTCCTGTCCCAGCAGCACTATTTTCAGACAGGTTGTAATAAGTGCAGCTGCAGGGCCTACATTCTCCACGCCTAGCTTCCCTTGACACAGGGCTTTGGGAGTGATGAGTGAGGGCAGGAGAGCCTGGCCCTTTCAGGACTGAGACAACCAGGGGACCCTGTCAGCCCTGAGCCTGACCCAAATCTGAGCACCATCTGGACAGGCCCTGTGCTGGGGTCTCCCTGATCTGCTGGAATTCCAGTGAGGGGTCCCAGAAAAGAAATGCTTTGATCCCCAAGCCAAAGCCTGAAGGCAGTGGACTGTTCAGAGCTGTACTTCCAGCTGACCAGCTGCCCATGCTGACCATGCAGGTACACACCCAGGTGGACAGCCAGCTGGCCACCTGCGTCCACCCCAGCCACTCTGCAGCTGCGTGTGCAGAGCCCAGGTGCAGAGGCATAGGGAGGGCATGCAGAGTGTCCAGACTGTCAGCATGGAACTCCACCTCCCAGCTTGGCTGCAAGTACGTACCAAGAGGTCTGCTTCACTACAACAACGGTGCCAGGGTGGGGCTAAGAACACCAGGGTTGGCCCTGTCCTAGATCTGCAGACCAGGGAAGGTACAGGCAGGACCCCCTTCCCAGACGCTCCTAAGGAGGCCTCTACCTGTCTCTCCTGCTTCTGGAGCCACATCTCTCCCTTGTTACCTTGCCTTGTGTGGGGCTCAGATCTCCCTCTCCCTTCATGAGCCCTGGAGTTCTGGCCACTCATGTCCAGGATGCTTTCATCTCAGAGTACTCTGGAGTGCTGCCCGTCAGACCCCATCCCAAATGAGTTCCCCTCCACAGTGCTAAATGAGTAAGACCTTCAGGAAGTGCAACTCTGATCCCTTGGGGGATCAAGTAATAAACCAGGAGCCACCCCCTTCCTCAACTCACACAGGACCCTGGCAAGGCATCCCTTGCAAGAATCCAGTGCACCTGCAGTCTGCATGCAGAAGCCACATGAGAAGGCAAGTACTGCATCCTGAGGTACATGTTCTTGATGCCCAGGCTCCTGAACAGCACCCACGAGGGCTGTTCAAGCTGCTGAGGATCCAGAAACTCAGCAAGCAGTGGAGAGCAGGTTGGTTCAAGTGTTCCCTGGAACTCACACTTTGGAAGCCCAGTCTCAAACACATGCTGTATGGAACCTGGAGGTTGGCTTTGAGGCAGACCAGGTCATGAAAGAGGCCTGGGTGGCACTGGTGGCTTTATAAAGAGAGGAAGAGGCTCACCTAGTAGCTCTCCATTGTGCCTTGAGATGGACAGGCTCCACCTATTTTCAAATTGTTGCCTTAGTGGAGTCTGAGGGAGAATTTGGGTTGCCTCTAATTGCACATACTGACATCCATGTCCTACTGGGTCCCCATCTTCCCACAGAGGTTTCAAGACTCCAGAACCTTGATCACCCTACTGTGTTGAGAGGGCAGAAGGCAGAAGGCAGCACACAGGGGCAGGGTCATGGAGAAGGACCAGATCCAACACTCTGACCAGACAATTTGAAGAAAGGAAGTGATGTCCGTAGAGCAGCACAGCCAAGAATCTCTGTCTGCCTGAGGCTTGGGGAGGACTATCTGCAATGGAGATGCTTTGGGTGCTTTTGATTTTTGTCTTTTTGAGTCTCAATATGCAATTCAGGCTGGCCTTGAGCTCATCTGTAGCCTAGACTGGCCTCTAGGTTGAAACAATCTTCCTGTCTCTGCCTCCTGATGGCTGTGCGTCTTTTTTCTTTTTTTGAGTCAGGGTTTCACTATGCAGTTCAGACTGGTCTTGAACTCACAGTGATCCTCCTGAGTTCTGGGATTACAAATGTGTGCCACCACACCCAGCTCTGGGATTTCTAGGGTGAGGGTTGCACCCACACAACCATTCACCAAAACTGGTGGGCTGCACACTTAATACAGAAAATGCTTGTGTCATACACATGGCTGTGTGTGTTCTTACATGCACTTGCACTTTTATGAACAAATCCCCAGTTGAATCCAACTCAAGGCTTCCCACCCCATCCACCTCCTGTCCTCTGGCCTGTTTCCATCTACCTCTTCAGGGTGGCTGGCCTAGGATTGGACCAAATATCCCCAACTGGATAGAGCCAGAACAGATCTCTCCTGTGACCTGGACTTGCAGACTTCTTTGGCCCCCAAAGGGATGGGTTTTCTCCCCAACAGCCAGCAGGGGTAGGGTGTAACCAGGCAGCAGGTTCTGGCTAATAGGTCTGCCAAGGTAGTGTCCTTGGCAGGGTGCTGGGGCTGAGTGCTGGAGTTCAGGCCCATGAGGTTCGGGTTCCCAGAGCCCACCCTGGACCCTTGTGCCTCTTAGATACAGACCTCTTAGATAGCCAGCTGCATACACTCTGGCCCATTCAGCTGGTCTGTTTAGGCTTGCAGACCTGTGGGAAAAGCAGATTCTTGGAACAGGAAGCTCTGGGTGACCAGAAGCTCCATGCTGTCCATGTACAACCTGAGATCCGAATCAGCTCCCCAGAGGGGGCCATGGCCAGTGTCTGTCTAGTCAGAGAGGAACAAGACTATGTGTGCATGGCAGGGACCTTCGAGGATCCCCTATCTGGTAAGGTCTTACCAGTACCTAAGAGAACAGACACACTGTGACAATGATCAAACACTTCAAGATGCATGGAACTTCACTTTTCCTGGTGTCTTTACAGACTGGGACTTCTTTCGTCATTGGTTCCAAAAATAAAGCAAAGCAACCCCCCCCCCCCCAGATTTCAGTTGCATGAGGAGAACAAACAAACCATTTCTGGGTTCCTCTTATGTCTCAGATCCAAAAAGTCTGAGATTTCTATCAGTAAGAGAACCCTCAGGTCTTAGCATTGAACTTTATCTTTTTTACACAGGGTCTTGCTATGCAGGTCAGGCTGGCCTTCAGCTCACTTTGTAGCCCAGGCTGGTCTCAAACTTGCAATGATCCTCCTGCCTCAGCTTCCTGAGTGCTGAGATTACAGGCATGTGCCACCATGCCTGTCTTGTATTCAACTTTAAAAAAGAGCAATATCTTGTCATTTGAACCAGCATGGACGAGACTAGAGTTAAGTGAAATAGGCCAGGCACAGAGAGACAAGCATAGCACCCCTCACTCACATGGAAAGCAAAAAGCTGATCTCATGGGCAAGAGCACAGACTGCTGCAGGGAGAGTGGGATGAGGGAGTTGGAGGTCAGGCGCACAATGCAGCCAGGAGGGAGGACTTGCTCTTGAGTTCTGTAGCACAGGCATGTGACTGTGGTGCTCTCTATAAAGAACTGGAAGAGAGGAGCTCAAAGACTCCCAGCAAGAAGAAATGGTAAGCACTGGCAGAGATGGAAACACCAGCTGCCCTGATGTGATCATCACACACTGCAGACATCTATCAAGCCACCACTGTGTGCCCCATAAACACATACAATTACATGTGTCAGTTTAGAGATTTTAGAGCCCACAAGTTCTGATAATACTGTGTTGGGAATGCTGCCTGCACTCCAACAGGAGGAAATGCTAACCCTGATCATAACTTCATAAAGCCCCAGCTTAATGCCTGCCAGCCCACGACTGCGCTAGAAAGCAGGCCCACCTGAGCAAGTGACCTGCGGGGAGGCCGGCACCACCTGCCTGCAGACAGCACCACTCACAGGTGAGGCTCCATCTCCGCATGCCCCTGCCTCAGATGCCACCTAAGCCCAGACTGTGTCCCCTGGGATTCCAACCCCACCCCACTGGCTATGAGGTGGGGTCTCCTCAACCCCTCCTCAGGATGGATGCCCCCCACCCCTGCCACAGGGATTGGGCCAGGGAACACTTGCTGTGTTCCTGCTACCTGTCAGGACAGTGTCAGGCTGCAGGCAAGTGCTCAGGGATGGTATGGGGAGGCTGTGCTTCCTGCCCTGCCTGGCCCCACTCTGCCCGTGTCCAGATCCCTGGAAGCTCTGAGCCCTGGCCTTGGGATTTTGGAGGCTTCATGATGTGGGCAGGACTGAGTCAGTGGGCTCTGGGGATTGGCTGCTCAGCCCCTCTGCCCTCCTGGATGCCAGGTGGGGCTGGGAGTCCCAACCCTGGGACCCTGTCTTGGTCTTTCTGCGCCAGCCCGTGAAGCCACCCAGGGCTGCTAGCCAGCAACAGGCTCATCAGCACACATGTGTCCCCAGAGCTCAGGACTTTGGCAGCTATGTGTGTCAAACCCTCATTTCACAATATCCCAGGGTTGGTAGGGGCAGCACCAGGGCAGGCAGGATAGAATCCTCTTCCCATTCAGCCTTGAGGAAGCTGCCAGCATAGCAAGTGCTTCCTATGCATGTGGGCCTGGGGCTATGTGTGAGCATAGAACACAGGGACAAAACACTGGTATCAACTGGGCCTGGCCAACTGTGAGCCCCAGGCAGGTGAGCCTGCTCTGACCCTCTTATGGGAGTGAGGAGGCAGAGTCGAAGGGTCCCTGACTACCCAATGTGGTTGGAGGAAACACTAGTAGGCTGAAGTGCTGGTTTGGGAGGCAAGCTCCCCATAGCAGAGGACTCTAGAGCACTGCTAGGCCAGCAGCAGACCAAGGCAGCCAAGTCCTGGGAGACAAGGAGTGGGATGGCAAAGGAACCAGAGTTGTGGGAGATAGGCAGATGTGGGGCTGAGCTGTGTGACACTGTGGATAGCACCCAAGGGGGTTGTGAGGTCACCTATCTCAGATGCACAGAGGCTGCACTTGGTGCTGGGCAGCAGGGAGTGCTGGGGTTGGAGTGAGGTTCTGCCAGCAGCGCCTGACCCTCAGACTCCATCCTCTCCCTGCTCCCCCGGCCCCCCTCTGGCCAGAAGGGTCCTACCAGTTCTTCGGAGAGGTAAAGGCCAGGCCAGGCCATAAAAGTGGATTGGTGGGGAATGACAGAGGCCTCAATTTCCCCATGTAACTGCCTTGTGCCAGGACCCACCCCCAGATGATCCCAGGATGGAGGCAGGGGGCAGACCAGACACACATCACAGAACAAGGTGTTAGAATACAGCAGCCCATCCACACAGAAGTTGTATGCAGCTCTATTTCCATTTTATTATTTATTTTGTAGTGCTCAGGATTCAACCTAGGGTGTTACGTGTACTAGGTATGCCATTGAGCTATATCCTTGCCCCTGGTTTTTTTTTTTTTTTTTTGTCTTTTTAAGACAGGGTCTCACTCTGCAGCTCAGGCTGGCCTTGAGCTCACTTTTTGGCCCATGCCAGTCTGGAACTTTCAATGATCCTCCTGTCTCTGCCTCCTGAGTTGCTAGGGTTACAAGAGGTGCTCAAAGTTGTAGCCATTAGGTTACAAACATTTATTAGTACAGCAAACTACTAAGGCAGTACTGCTGCAAAAAGAGATGTATACATTTTTTTGGCCTGTTTTCTCTCATATATATGTGTGTATACATACATAAATATATATTGCAATTTATCTAACATTCAGACTTCACTTAGACAAATACAACTTTACCCAAGGCTTCACTGAATCTAGAACACAACTGTTTGTTGGCACTTTGCAACAAGACCTAGTTGGCGCTTAGCACAAATTAAATATCAAATATCTACAGAAGTTGCACTCATTTACATGTATACAGTGTTTACCACAGCATATGGCATAGCCATCACTGCCCATACTGGCTCACAAATTTTTTCATTTTCCTGTAAAGAAAGGGGTCCTGTGCTCCAGTTCCAAGGAAATCCCCATTTGGTCACCGGGGGCCATCCCTGGATGCCCCTCTCAAATGGCCGTCACCACTGACCGACCCCAGGGCCCCTGCAGAGTGTACAGCCGGCTCGGGTGTGCGGAGCCAGCACCGCCTGCGCCCAGGGCTTTTGGGCTTTCACGACTGCTTACTGTGTGCTCAGCGGGCCGGCACAGACTCCAGGCAGCGGAGGGGAGCAGGCCGGACCCAGACGGCGCGTTGGGACAGGCCAGGGGCACCCAAGGCGATGCGCTGAGTCCTGGCCCCTCCGGGCCCTGCGAGGGACGGGCTGGCGAGGGGTGGGGCCTGGCGCTGGCGGTGTGGCAGTCGGGCTTCGGCCCTCAGCGACACACAGGGCACAGGCTGGTGGCGCCGGCGACAGGGACGCGGGCTGGGCCTGCAGGCTGCAGCAGCCTGCGAATCCTGCCGGACTACCTGCTCAGAGGCGCCCCGACCGCCCGGCGGCCCAGTCCCCACCCCGCCTGTCCCTGGCCCCCTGTGTTAAGCCTACCGCAGCCAGTCTGCTGGGCGCTGCGCCAGTGCAGGCAGGGCGGTTCGGACGCCCAGCCTGACCACTACCCGCCTCGGCTACCGCGTGCAGGCAGGAGGCCAGGGACCCTGGAGAAGATGTCGCACTCCTTTGATCCCATGTGGTCCTCCAGGACTCGTGGCGACTACCTGGACAAGGAGAATGGCACTCCAGGCCGGCTACTCCTGAGCACGAAGAGCGCACAGGTCTCCGCTCCGGCTCCGCAGCCAGGAGCGCAGCGCCCGGGGCACCACCCAGGGCTGCCGCCCCTGCTCGCCCCAACGACTTCAGCGCGCATGCGGGCTGTAGGCGGTCCGCCAGTGCGCCCGCCCCTTCCCGGCGTGCCCCGCGGCCCCAGGCGCTGACGTGGCCGCCGTCAGCGCCGCCATCTTGTGGGAGCGAAACCAACGCCTGGCTCGGAGCGGCTACCGCTGAGGTAAGGGCGAGGGGAGATTCGCGGCCAGGGCCGGGCACTGGGCGGCCGTGGGTTTCCTGGAGCCCTCCATAATGGCGGCGCTGGCGGCGGGGCCCGGCCAGAGTGGGCTGGGCGGGCCAGGCAGGGTTGAGGGCGCGCTCAGCCCCCGCGTCGCTCCCACAGCCTCCTGGGTTCCCCGCCCGGGCACTCCCGAGGCAGCCGCAGCCCGCAGCCCGGAAGTCCCCGGAATGCCGGGTGCCCTCCAGGAAGCGGGGTTTCCTGCTCTGTGTCCTTTCGGACGCCCGCACCGGGCTGGTGAAGCGGCCGCGGGGCTCGCGGGCCTCCCGGATGAAGCGCGACCAGCGGCCTCAAGGGCTGGGAAACTGAGGTGTAGGCGGGCACGAGAGCCGTCAAGGTCATACGGGCGGCAGGGCTGGCTCGCATTTCGGCCTAGAGTCCAGTTCCTGTTTGCCCCGAGGACCGGAGCCGGGTGAGGGAGGAAGAGAGGGAGCGTAGGGCAGGGGCCCCGGCCTACAGTGAGGCACTGGGGTGGGGCGAGAGCCTCCCAACCTCGGGGGTCCGAGTGCCCCTGTGTTTTGGAGGCACTACGCGAGGTTTGCGCTTGGCGGCCTCTTGGGAACAGCGCCGTCCTCTTCTGCGTGAGACTGGGGGCCGATCTGGGGTCGACCCTCAAGGCCCATGGCCGCCAGAGAAAAAGCTGAGCCACGTTCATACCCGGGTTAGTGCCTTGCTGTGGTTCTGGTAGATAAGAAGAGCTCTTTTAACTCGCGGTCGATTTGGATCAATCTTCTTGCAGCCTTCACGGCAGAGACTGGAACCAGTGCACAGTAGTGCACAGTCCACGGCCTGTCAGATTTTAGCAGGACCGCTGTAATGTACTAGGGTGCCTCTTTCCTAGCAGGGGACAAGTCTCCCATTTCATCCCACTAGCGGGTGTGCGCCTTGTGGAAACAGGGTAGAATTCTGTGTAGATCACAGGCAGGGAAAGAATAAAGGGTCACCCTGTCTTGCTTGGGTGGTTCCAGGGGTCACCATGAAGAGCTGCATGGTAGGTGCACTGCCGAGATTAGAGTGCTCAGTTGTAGTTCAGAGCGAGGTCAGCAGTTATTCCTGCAGGCTGCTTTGGCGTGTTCTGTAGAGTAATGAAAGCTAGTGAGATGCCATCCTGCATCGTGTGTGGCCTCTGTAGCCCTTCTCTGCGCGTTGACCAGTTCCTACAGGTAGGACTCCTGACTGTGTCCTCACTCAGTCTGAGTTTTCAGCAGCACTGCAGGAGTAGAGTAGCTGGACTGTAAGGACTTGAAATACACAGTAGTTAGTACTTGTGCGGTCCAAAAGTCAGGAGGAGAAGAGTGATAAAGTGCTGGTGGCATATCTAGCTGCTGTGTTTTGTTAGAGGCATGCTATCTCCTTCATACACTATTGGGCAGAGAACCATCTACCACTGCATTTGGGTATTTTGTGGAAGTGAGTTTGAGTTGCGCTGTACTCCCCCTTGCTTAGGAGGCAGATACAGAGTTACTACTTGAAGGGTTGTGGTGTAACTCAGTGGCAAAGTGCTGCTTACCACTCCCCAAGGAGCTGGGATCAAGCCCCCAAAAAGGTGTAGGGGAAACAGTTGCTGTGGATAACAGAAAGTAGATAGCAAAAACTGGTTTTATGCTCCTCAGTTCTGATTTTAAGTCACATAGTGAAAACAAACAAACATGTACTGGAAAATGTTCCCTGTGTTGCTCACACAGTACCTGTTGGGAGCCACAGGAAAGTAGGAGACTGATCAAATATGTGTAGGTAGGATTGGGCCTCATTGCCTAAAGCAAACAAGCTACCTCAGTCCTGAGAAAAACATTCTGTTGGGTTCAGGTCAGCTGTTAGTCCCTAGACAACCTTGTGTTGTGTGTCACAAACTTAGCAAAAAAAAGTATAAAGGATCATTTTGTTGTGCATAGAGTTAGTCTTGCCCATCTGGCAGACTAGCGACCACCTAGCCCAGCTTTTGTCCTGTGTATCTTTTTCATTCCTGCCGCTATACCTCCCCGGGTAGAACCATTCACAATAAGACCAACAGATCCCTACAAATACCAAGTGGAGAGGGTTTTCGGACATTTTCACCTGTCAAGCCACCTCTACTTAGGATCAGACAGGCTTGCAACTACAGGAAGGGACATTGCTTTTTCACTTTACTAACAGGTAATGTGGAATGGCAGCTACCGAGGCGATCCTGGGACAGATGGCCATCAAGATCTAACTAAGAGAAGAAACCTGTTGTGCTGGTTTATGAATAGCATGTTACTGTGATTTGAGAGAGCTCCATATTTTTCTGATTCTTCAAGTTAAACATTGCACTGATATGTGGATTTAAATCTGCTCTGAATCATAAGCCTGGCTCACCAAGCTTTCCTCCAGGAGCTGTGGCATTTCCACTTGACAGGCTTCAGTCAGCAAGGGTTTGCCATGTCATTCAGGGTTGGTCTCTTGGCTTACATAAGACATTTTCCTCAGTTGACCTTTCACCTCCAAAAGTTAAGAGTGGAGGGAAATAAACTATTCACCTGTCATAGGTAGCCACAGGGATCTGAATTGGGTAAGAATTCCTTTTTTGTGCTATATCCACCCCTCATTGGAAGAGATTTTCACCTTCCTGCTTGGAAATAAAGAATAAACGGGAGTTACAAGTATGTGTGTGTGTGTGATTGTGTGTATGATTTCCCAGTCATAACTCCCACTCAGGTTCTTGTCCTCTTGTGGTTAGTATGAGCCCTTTGAAGTGTGGTTGCAACTCTTGGATGATTGCAGCTTGTCACCATTCTGGAAGGTAATTCAGCATTCTCAGGTGGGTATGATCGTCCTATTAGCTAGAAAAAAAAGATGACAATTTGACAAAGATGCTTTCACACTCCTTGTTCTTAGGAGGATCTCTCTTAAGCACTGACAGAGTACTTTTACCCTATCCATTATTAAGGGTTGAAAGGACAAGTGATTGTCTGTTCAGCACCTTACCTCCAACAATGTACTCATTTCCTGGTTTTTATTCACAGTAGTAACAGTGGTTGGCACTTTTGACAGCTAAAGGGAAGAGTCCCACTCCTAGGCCCTGATAACTGCAAAAGCTTGAGTGACAGGAAGAAAGAGACAATAAAATGTAGCCAGATATTTGTAGTCATAGCAGTTGGGGATGATTCAATTTCAGAAGCAAGTGTTTCCTCATACCTATGAGGATCAAGGGTCACTAGTAGTCTACAAGCATGAATGGGCCTGAGACTTGATTATAATCCATGCACATTTTAGAAAATTAAGAGTATACACTGGGGGGGGCGGGGAGATGGCTCAGTGGAATAAGCACTTCCCTAACAAGTGCAAGGCTGAGTTTAATCTGTGGTTCTGCAAAAAAAAAAAAACCCAAAAAAACCAAAAAACAAGGAGTATACACTAGGGGCCAGGGAGATGGCTCAGTGGAATAAGTGCTTCCCAGGCAAGCACAAAGACCTGAGTTCAATCCCCGGTTCTGCCAAAAAAAAAGTATACACTACATTTTAAAAACTAATCAGATCTGTTAAAATAAGCTTCCTTCTAGGGGCTGGGGAGATGGCTCAATAGAATAAGCGCTTCCCTGTCAAGCGTAAAGGTCTGAGTTCAATCCCCAGTTCCGCAAAAAAAAAAAAAAAAATAAAGCTTCCTTCTCTAAAGGGATATTAGTAAGCTAAGAATCATTCTTTTTTTTTTTAGACAGGGTCTTGACATGTAGTTCAAGTTCATGTAGGTCTTGGTCTTGACTCACCTTATAGCCGAGGATGACCTCAAAGTTGGTGTGATCCTTCTGCCTCAAGCCTCCCAAGTGCTGGGATCATAGGCATGGGCCACCACACCCAGCCCCAAAGGGCTTCTGATTATGTTTCTTCTTTGTAAGAGACTCTTTGTTTTTCATTGTGCAATACAAATGACAACCTTTTTTTTTTTTTTTTGTCGCAACTGGGGATTGAACTGAGGCCCTTGAGCTTGCCAGGCAAGTGCGTATTCTACTGAGCTATCTCCTCGGCCCCTGCAAATGACAACTTTGAAGATGATACACAATGTATTAACTTACTAGATGATGTTGTTATAAAATTTTCTTTTATTTTTGCATAAAATTTTAAAACAGAGCTGGTGAGATGGCTCAGTGGTCTAAAGCATCTACTTAGAACAAGTTTAGCAAAGCACAGCGACTGAGGTTCAATCCCCCAGCACCACATGCCAGCCAGCCCCGCCCCTGGTGGGCTGAGCTGGCCACACACACACACACACACACACACAAATAAATAAAATTAAAAAAAAATAAAACACAGAAGGCTAGGGTCAGCCAGATAGCTTAGCAGACTAAAGCTCCTGCTTAGGCAGACTCAGGGGTTCTATTCCCCCCACACACACACATTGTCATGCTGGCCCTGCCCCCAGGGCTCCCTGAGATGGCAATTGAGACTGCACATGGTGACATGGGCCTGTAATCCCAGTGCTTGGGAGGCTGAAAACAGGAGGATCACTAGGAGTCCAATGTGTATAGTGAGAACCCGTAGACCTGGAACTAAACACATTTTTAAAAAAAGTATTGGTATGATATAGGTTCACATAGCCAAAAAGTGGCTATCTAGATTTTATCTAGACTTGCTTTTGACTAGTGGGAATAAAGGTAGAGTTAGATGTGCTTGTGTCTTCCTGTGCAACTTCTTAACCTTCTGTAGTTGAGAATGCGGTTCCTCATTGGTTGAATCTATTAGTCTGTATTTTAAGTACTCATTTTTGGTGGTGAAATTTTTTTTTTTTTTTGTTGGCAGAACCGGGGATTGAACTCAGACCCTTGTGCTTGCCAGGCAAGTGCTTATTCTACCGAGCCATCTCCCTGGCCCCAGTGGTGAAATTTTGCTTAAGGTATTTACAACTTTTAGCATTGCTCTCTGCTAAAGTGATACTGTGTCATGAAAATTACTGGGGAGATTAACTGAAATGTATTTTAGCAGTTAGTAGTAGTTGAGGGCAACTTTTCAACACACTCAGAACGCTCCTGTGGCCTTTCTAATTGAACACAACAGAGACTCAGCAGGCTGCAGTGTCTCCCCAGGCCTGGGTATCCACATCCTAAAAGTCAAGGAATTGTTCAGACTAAAATATAGTTTAAAACAACCTGATACTTGTTTTACTCTGTGAGTTTCTCCTGACTAGTTTTGTAGGAAAAATGTTTTCAAGTGTGCGGTTGGTCTTTTTGATACCAAAGGCCCTGGTAAGTGTGCCATTGCCTTTCCCTGTGGTGGTTAGTCACCTGTGAGGGGTCTCATGGGAGAATGTGGGAGCCCCACTCAGTGATGAGAAGTGCAGAGCTGCCTGTGCTAGTAAGGATCCTTGGTAGTGGGGTAGACAGGCAGACACTGGAGCCTTCCAAGGATGGGGTAATTATCTGGGGAGGTGGGGATGTTACATGACTGAGCACATTTGATGGGGTGAGGGGTGAAAAAGTGAGAGCTCTGCAGGTCTGTGGGAACAAGTGGGAGCTTCTTCATGATCCAGGATGGTTGGCACAAGGGCCATGAGGTGGGTGGGTAGATGGGTGGGCGTCCTCATTGGGTTTGAAAACCTGCCAGGAGCAGTGTGGGAGGATGAAATGCCTGCTGTTGAGTGGTTCTGATCCCTAGAGCATCTGTGTTCCCTAGAAAGGGTATCTTGAAGTTCATGGGAGCACTTGTGGCTATCCCAGGCGGCGAGGCAACACTGGCACTCAGCACAGAGGCAAGTGCGTACTTGTGTGGCTTTCCTGTGAGTAGAAACGTTGTTTATAGTAGCCTAAGCTTCATCTGTTTTTCCCACATACAAAGACAGGGCCATTTATTTATCAATATGTCTGTCTGTCTGTTTACTTTTGTATGTTTTCCAGGGGTGCAGTTACCTTGTAAGTGTTTGTCTTCAGAACCTTGCCAAGAGATGTTCTGTGTTTCCAGGGGGGAAAGGTCATGTCACAGACATGATATGCCCTTGGGGTTGGTGACGCAGCACACACTGCCCGGAAGACCTGGTTAGGACCCCTCCCTTTATGCTCCAGTGTGTCGTTGCCTAGCAGTAAAGCAGGTGTTTCAGTAGATGTCACTTCCCTTTCTTTTTTTCTGCACTTGCCAGTGCTTATTCCACTGAGCCATCTCCCTGGCCTCACTTTCTTTCACTAGTGCATCATTGTTGGGTTAGCCTCTTGGGGCTCTTTGCAGTCCTTTATGCATGCCAAGTAGGTTGTCTCTTGACTTCCTTTTAGGTAGGCAGAGACTTTGTTTTAAAATGTCTGTAAAAATAAAAAAATAAAAAAAATATCTGAGATGAAGAACCAACCTTCTTAAAATGTCTGTAGACACTTGGTTGTGCCATTGTGGCTGATATAAGGACCCTGACATTGTAGGCAACATTTCTCACCAGATTCATTTGCTGGGGGTACCCTGTGGAATAGGAAAGGGGGTGGTCTCCAGGGCTCAAGTCTGAGGAACCAGGAGAAAGCTCTTAAACACTCCACATGGGGGAGGGAGGGAAGAGGAGGAGTTGGATGGAAAAGCTGCAGTTGGAAACTTAGGATCATCTGAAATAAGTGGGTTCACCTGGAGAGCAGAGACAGGTATGTCAGTGCTTGCAGGGTCCCTGGGGATGAGGGGCAACATCAGCAGGTGTGTGTTTTAGGGAGGCTTTCTGGACAACAGGGTTCCTCAAGGATAGTTGCCTCCAGGGTTTGTGGGGACTGTCCTGTCCTTTTGTGTGTCTGGCAGACCAGGATGGGGTGGAGCAAGACTGCTTCTCAGCTCAGAAGGCCTAGTGACAGCTTTCTTTCTCCCCCAAGTTACTCTTTCTTCGGGAAGAGCAAGTCTTTAGAAGAAGGCTGTTTTGGCAGTCCTTCTCCCCCTCCTCTTCCTCTTCTTTCTTCCTCCTCTTCCTCTTCCTGTTCCTTTTCTTCCTTTCTCAAAATGAAAAGTTCCCTCAAAGTAAAAATCAAGTATTAGAGGTTGGCTTAATCACTGGTCAAGCCTTGCCTACTCTTAAGTGGTTTGAGGAAGAGCCCCTGGGCTCTTTGGAAGCTTATTTGATGCACCATTAGCCGTTTGCTATTCCAGTTCTTGTTTTTTCTTCTCTGGTTATGGAAAGGAGCCACTGGGGTGGTATAGGGCCCCTCCTTTATTTATTTTTTATTTATTTATTTTTTTAATATTTATTTGTGTGTGTGTGTGGCCAGCTCAGCCCACCAGGGGGCGGGGCTGGCTGGCATGTGGTGCTGGGGGATCGAACCGCGGTCCCTGTGCTTTGCCAAGCTTGTTCCAAGTAGGTGCTTTAGACCACTGAGCCATCTCACCAGCCCCAGGGCCCCTCCTTTAGCACTTCTGGGGGAGAGCACCCATCATGTTGTGTGAGGAACACAGTTAAAGATGACAAAGGTATGCCCTTCCAACAGAAATTTAGACTGGCCACCGTCCAGTAGCTCAGTGGATTAAAACACCTGCAAGCAGAGCAGGGGTTCTGATCCCGGGTTTGCCGTGCTGGCCCCAACCCCAGGGCGCGCTAAGACAGCAGTTGAGACTGGGCGTGGTCGCGCGCTCTTACAATCCCAGCTCTTGGGAGGCTGTAAGCAGATGGATCACTAGGAGTCCGATCTAGTAGTGGGACCCTGAACACCCTGTGCCTGGTTGCTGCTCTTTGTGGGAAGTACACAGTGGAGCTCCACTGAGATGCCCTGACCATACTGTGAAGTTATCCTCTGCTCCTTACTGCACACTAAGGGCCTCTTGGTGAGTTTTTGGGACACACACTGCTAGCCACAAAGGTTCTATGGATCTCAGTGTTAGGTAAGGGAATTGTCATTAACCCAGTATTGCATTGTCCTCCCTCAGTTCTGTGCTTTGAGAACACATACGTTTCTGTAGCTAGTGCTATACTAGTTCACAGGTGCATATTCCACCGGTGTGCACAAGAACAAGTGAAAGGCCAGGTTCCAAAGAGAACAGTCAGGTGGGACCCAGTGTCTCACCAAGAGTTGGAATCTCTTTTTTTTTTTTTTTTTTTGTTGTTGTTGTTGTTGTTTTTCCCCAGAACTGGGGATTGAACTCAGGCCCTTGCTCTTGTCAGGCAAGCGCTTATTCTACTGAGCCATCTCCCCAGCCCTGGAATCTGGTTGAGGGCAGCAAAAGTCTTCCCTGTGAGCACCATACTGATCCCCACACTGATGGTCTCCTGACCTCAGGGTTTGGTGGGGGAGTGGGCTCATAGCACTGCAGGTTTTTACTCTGGAAGGTATGGTGCACAGTGACAAATCAGGATTCTTTTAAAAGTTTTAAGCATGTGAAGACTTGAATTTCACCCCACCTGGACATCAGACCTGGTGAGTAAAGCCCTCTCTTAACTCAGAAGACCAGCAGGTGGTATAGGCTGTGCTTGGTGTGAGGCCAGGCCTGAGCCTCTGGTGGCCAGGAATCTTCATCTGTCATGGTTTACATGGTTAAAAATTCCTTTGAGCTGACCAGATGCATGTTTGCCCTTCCCTGTGAGCATGCTAATTAAGTGAGGATACTGTGGGTCTTGTCTTTTCCCTACAATCAGCACTTTCTTATTCCTCTTACAGAAGTTTAATGAAATAGTGAAAAAGTACAATGCAGCACTGGATTAAAAGAAATGCCAGAGTGGTTGGGGTGGTACATATCTATAATACCAGTACTTTGAGAAACTGAGGCAGAAAGATCATCCCAAACTTAAGGTCAGCCTGAAGTCCTAGCAAGAATTTGTCTGAAAAAGGAAAGAAACATCAGGGCTGGAAACCTGGACTGTGGCTGAGGGCATGCAGTAACCCAAGGCTTTAGGAACAGAGTACTTGGACTTGTCTTGGTGTGCAAAAAGCAGTGTGTACAGAGAAAAACGTGGCTGTGTTGCACATGAAAGTAGAGGAGCCTTTTTTGAATTAGGATCCTCCTGTGTTGCAGATATATCAGGCTTTCACATAACTGATAATCTGCACGTGTATTTCATTATTGGAACATGATAGCTCTTTGAAAGCAACATTAAAATGTTTTACAGGGGCTGGAGAGATGGCTCAGTGGTCTAAAGCACCTACTTGAAACAAGCTTGGCAATGCACAGGGACCGCGGTTCAATCCCCCAGCACCACATGCCAGCCAGCCCTGCCCCCTGGTGGGCTGAGCTGGCCACACACAC
>NW_004524886.1:1082219-1100442 GCF_000260255.1 Octodon degus
AAAAAAAAAAATCTTTTGATTTTCCTCAAATTAGAAAAACTGACATTACAAACTGTTGGTTTGTAGATTTTACTGTATAATTGATACTGCAATGAATTTGACTTTAATGAAAGCAAAACTCATAATATCACCTGTCTTTTATTCAGGTAGAAGAGCTTGTGTGAGTCCTGTTCACCAGTACACAGTGCTGTGTTGGGTCAGAAGCTCAGAACAGAGTCTGCATCCACAGAACTCATTTGTTGTGTGCCCCAAATGGGAGGTCCCTGTCTTCCCAGTGAGAGTGTATTAAAACTGGCACTAACAGTTTGAAGGAAGTGGTAAACTTCCTACCTGAGCCGTTCCTCTTTGTGGTTCCTGGCATGGTTTAGCTCTGCAGGCCTGAGGAGTCCCTGAGACTTTGAGGGAAATAGGGGATGGAAGGTGCTGGCTGGTTGGCTGATAGTTGGTATCTCTTCAGTAGCTAACCCAATCGGGTTGCTTTCACTCGATTGATGTGGAACCAGTGTGTGTTTCACCTTTACTTGGGAGGCCAGTCTGTCCTCCTGACTCCTTGGGGAATACCCTTCACTGATGGAGAGATGTAAATGAAGGTGGTGCCAGAATAGAGGCCACTCAGAGTACAAGTCTATTGTCCTATGGGCCTCACCAAGAGCACATTCTTTCTGAAAGACCTTTCTTATGGAAGGTAGAGCCTATATATACTTAGGCAAGAAAAAGAAACAGCCTGACCTGCTCTTGCCCTGCTGAACATCTTCCTTTCTGGGACTCTTTGGGAAGTGTTGTCACTGCTTACTAATCACAGGGTAATTCAGAGGAACCTGAAAAGCTAGTTTGGTTCATGATGGGGTGGGTTGGGGTGGAAGAAAAGTGGAAGTACCTGGCTAGACTAGGCATTAAGCATTTGAGACCCTGCCCTGAGCCCTTGGCAGTGACTCGTGGCCCTGTGATTCTACCACTGCAGAACTCCTCTGGGATTTAGGCCTGTTAAGAGAAACAGTGGATACTGACGGGTCTCTATAGGGACACTGAGACCTGTCAAGGCAAGAAGTACTGACCACCTTTTGCCTGTGTAGTACAGTCCTAGGTGCCTGTGGGATATCTTAAACATGAGACTTCTGGCTTACCCCACCAAAGTAATGACCCTTTAGGCGTTCTATGATCCCTGTCCATGGGGGCTTAGATGTGACCCCATGGTCATCACAGCCTCCCTGTTTGGGGGTGCTGCAAAGCCACCAGGCCCAGCACTCGGGTCTGGATCCCCTTGCTGTACCATGTCAGGTACTAGAGTTTGGCAGCGGACACATACAGGTTGTGAGCAGTGCTTTGTTTGTGCCACCACACGTGGGCAAAAACAGATTATAGATCTGCACTCCTGGATGTGGTTATCTGGAATGTTCTTTTTCTACCATTGTGGGGGCTGGGAGAGCATGGTTACTTTTCCCCCCCTTGGTACAGCATATTTGTGTCAGCTTTCATTAATACAGTGTGTATTGCAAGGCCCAGTGTTGGCCGGCACCCCACATATGGTCCTAGTTTCTGCTCTTACTTGGATCCTGAGGATGAACACCGCTGCATATGTTTCTGCCTCTTGCTTCTGGGTTTTGGAGTAAAACATGAGAGGACCCCTCTGTGGGACTGTGCATCCAGCTCATTCTTGGGTTTTTATATGTAGCTTACCTAATTCCCGTGTTGCTAGAACCCATGACAGAAACAGGCAGGTGGTACATTTCTTGCTCTGAGGGCTCTGCCCTCCTACTCCAGTCTGAAAGGAGTGTGGCAGCTGCTTCCTGTCTGTTACTCAGGATTCCCTTCTCATTCAGTCAGTCCCACATAGAAAAGGTGAATGTGGGAAGCCTTGTGATGTTACTCTTATTGTCCACCTAACTTGTAAGATTAAAGATAAGCATTTTCTTAGAATTTCAGAAGCACTGCCTGAGAGCTTTCATCTTCCAGGGCTGCCTTGGCAGCAGGCCTCAGCCCTTAGCCATGTGTTCTCATCTAGAACATGTAAGAATGGTCTGTAATTTTCCAGGTACTCCTTTGGGGGTTTCTGTTAGTTTGATGTTGACTTCCAGGTTGCTTGTTTTCCTTTTTTATCCATTATTTTTTTCTTCATTCTGCTAAGACCTTAATTTTGAGCTTTTCTTATTTTTTTTTAACTTTTTTAGGGAAGGGTTTACAGGGTGCTAAGGGTCTCACTACCAGAATGGATTTGTAGTGATCTGCCTGTTTACAGCCTCCAAGAGCTAGGATTACAGGTGCACGGCACCACGCCCAATCTGTCTCCTGTCTCAGTGTGCCCCAGGGCCAGAGCTGCTCAGCAGGCCTGGGGATTGAACCCCTGGTCCCTGCACCAGGGGCTTTAATCCGCTGAGCTATTTGGCCAGCCCTTGAGCTTTTCATTTTGACTCTTGGTAGAATTAGTTTTTGTTCTTGCTCCTTTTTTTTTTTTTTTTTTCAGAACCTTTTTTTTTTTTTTTTTTTTTTTTGGCGGAGCTGGGGATTGAACTCAGGCCCTTGCCCTTGCCAGGGAAGCGCTTATTCTACTGAGCCATCTCCCCAGCCCCTTTGTTCCTTTTGTTCTAGTATCCTGTTCTTGTTTGGTGAGCAAAGTGTCTTTTAACCAATCTGTGTTGGTGTTGAATGTGGGTTTTCTGCTTTTACTTTTCTTTGGAGGTGGGGGATTGAACCTGGGGCCTTAGGTATAAATAGGCAAATATTGTACCATCTAAGCTACATCCCCATCTTTGGTTTTTTTCCTTTTTAAGTTGTTTGTCTCCTGTCTTGCATTGCTTCCCTCTGAATTCCTTTTTTGCTCATCGGCAACTTTTTCATTTGTGTAATTGGTAGATTCTCACTATGCAGCTCAGACTTGTGGTGATCCTCCTGTTTTCAGCCTCCTCAGCACTGGAATTACAGGCATATGCCTCCATGGCCAGACTCTGTCACTAGCTCAGTGCAAACCAGGGGCGGGGCTGGTGCAGCATGCAGGACTAAGAGTCTAACCCTGGTCCTTGCACTTGCCAAAGCAGGTGCTTAGTCTGCTGAGCTATCTCACTGCCTGACTTTTTTATTTTTAAATGGGGTGCTGGAGATTGAACCCAGGGCCTTATGCATACAAGGCAAAGAGGTCTACCACTGAGCCACATCCAAGCCCTCAATGACAATATAGGTCTGGTTGGAGCTTTCAGATGCTGAGGAATTGCTGGTCCCTTGCACAGAGGCCATAGGTTGCTCCTGTGTGCATCTGCAAGGTGTCCTAGGAATTTATGTGCCCATTCACATCTCCTTAGTGCAGCTAGATCCCATCCACAGCCCATGTCTTGGGAGTTCCACTTTTGTACTTGTTCAGCCATTAGTCACCTTGGGCTCCCTTCCTCAGATTCTGCCCCAAAGCCCACTGAAAACCTCGTAGGAGGGAGGCTTGCACCAGAGGTAAAGGGGGGAGGCCTTTGTGACCCCTAAATTATTTTATTCCTCCTCAGTTGGAAAGAATAAAGGCTGAGTCTTGTGTGTAGTCCCAAGCATCTCCTCTCCTTTGTCCCTGTCCTGACAGTTTTTCCCTAAAGGCAGTGCTCTCAGTGCACTGAGAAGTAGTGGTAGTTTGCTCTGTGTCATCCTTTGCATCTGAGGACCTGGCTGTTGCCAGAAAAGTGACCTGATAGCAAAGTCTGCTTAATTTCAGACATGTAACTTTTTTTTTTTTTGGGGGGGGGTATAGTGTCTCACCATGTAGCCCAGGCTGGCCTCAAACTCACAGCGATCTTCCTGCCTCACTGGAATTACAGGCATGCCCCACCATGCTGGCAGAGTATAACTTTTTCATTATGTGATACTGTGCAAGACCATGTCCTGAGGGCACTTGATAAAGCATGTTTTCCAGCCAGTGGCTGGGGGAGTGATAAGGTTAAGCACCCCAAACATGATCCCAGGCATAATGCCATCTGGAGATGCCAGATACTGAAACCTATGTATAACAGGAGTAAGGTCTCCTAAAAGAAGGCAGCCTTGGTGTGTACACATGGTCACAAGAGGAGCACAGGCAATGCAGAGCTGCACAAGGATGGTCATGCAGGAATAAATGGCACAGTGCTGTGGTCTGTGTATCCCCAAGATTCGGACAAGTCAGTGGGAAATTGCATCTCAGTGCAGAATGTTGGGACAGGTGTTCAGGTCACAGGGCTCCTCACAAATGCTTGGGGCCCCAGTGTAAGGAGCTTTGGCAGTAGAATTACTCTCCTGTTGTTCCATCACAAGAGGATATTGTAGTTCTCCCTTCCAGAGGACAGTTAGCCCTTGATCCTAGACTTGTAGCCTGCATGACTGTGGCAGTAAACACCTGTTCTTGATGAGCCACCCAGCCTGTGATCTTTAAGTATAAAGGGACAAGACAGCCATCCTGCCCTATATGTGCTTGTTCACCTTGCTGTGGGCTATATGAACACAGATGTATCTTTTTGTTGTTTTTGTTTTTTGGTGGTACCAGGGATTGAACTTAGGACCTTGTGCTTGCCAGGCAAGCACTTACTCTACTGAGCTATCTCCTCAGCCATCTCTTTGTTTTTGAAAACTGTGTAATGGCCCTTGCTTGTTAAGATGCCACTGGTATCTAACTTTCCAGCAGCCAACATTTGAGAAAGCGCTAAATTTCTGGACTAGAAAACAACTAAGGGCCCAAAGTATTTACAGTGGTGAGCCTGGGAAGCCCTGTGTTCCCCTAGAGGCCTTCAGGTCTTAGGCAAGGCTCCCATGGTTTGTTCCTGCTGGCCTTATTGGCGCCACCAGCTTTCTGTTTTGCTAATGGACCCTATTGTCACAGCATGCATCAGACACAGTATGTGTCCTTGCAAGAACCTGTCCTCATATATGCATGTCCTCAAAGTATGCTGCTGGGATTCACCATGGGTGCCTTGTAGGGTCCTAGCTATCTGGACCACTTCGTGGGTGGTGTCACGTGACTGCCCCATCAGGTGACACCACTGTGCTTCCTGGGCCTGTCCTGTGGTATGCTGCCACCAAGCTCCTTGGCAAGTTGGGAATGTGGCCCATGGTCCTGAGACTGCAGTGTGACCTGTCCTCTGGTGGCAGTAAAGGCAAGAAGGTCCTAGCCCCGCTATAGTTGCTGTTTGTCATCATATGCTGGTGTAACGGAAGAACACGTGGCTGGGTGGTTCTTTATCCACCAAAAGCTGTGCTTGGCTGTAGAGATGTCAAGTACCTCAGAAAGCAGGGTTTTGAGACCATAGCTTGCCTGCTCTTTGAATATGGCTGTGGAGCTGTCCTGAAGCTTGCTGGCATCAGGGTGAATGGACTTTGACAGGAAGAACCAGCTGCATACTTTGGCTGCAGGAGCTTAAGTGTCCAGGTGGGCACGTGGCTTCCGTTACCTGGGAACAAGAGTTATAGTATATCCCTGGATGGATTGCCCCTGACCTGCCACGCGGCTTGTGCTGGCAGCCTGAGAACAGGCCCAGGACACCTTGCTTCCCCCCAGGTCTCTGGCCAGTTTCTGTTCCACGCATCCACAAGCATGGGGAATATCTTCGCAAACCTCTTCAAGGGCCTCTTTGGCAAAAAAGAAATGCGCATTCTCATGGTGGGCTTGGATGCTGCCGGAAAGACAACAATTCTTTATAAACTGAAGCTTGGTGAAATTGTGACCACCATTCCTACCATAGGTGAGAAGCCAGGCTGGGAGGGGGCCCGGGCCTGGGCCTGTGGTGGCTCCTGGGTGCAGAGGGCCCTCAGCTGCAATATTGTTCCTAGGTTTCAATGTGGAAACGGTTGAATACAAGAACATCAGCTTCACCGTGTGGGATGTGGGTGGTCAGGACAAGATTCGACCACTGTGGCGCCACTATTTCCAGAACACCCAAGGTGAGCAGCCAGTCCTCATCCTAGTTTCCTCCCATCTGTGTCCTTGAGATCTAGTCTCTCTTGGGGGTGGGTCTGTTGCTCAAGGGTATAGTGGGTGGGCTGTTTTCAGGACTTGCGGTAGTCCTGGCTGTGTTGCAGGCTTGATCTTTGTGGTGGACAGCAATGACAGAGAGCGTGTGAATGAGGCCCGTGAAGAGCTCATGAGGATGCTGGCTGAGGACGAGCTCAGGGACGCTGTCCTCCTCGTGTTTGCCAACAAGCAGGTAGGTGGCAGCAGGCTTATACCTGGGCATCCCCTGCTGGGGAGGGAGGAAAAGCCTGGAGACAGGTCAAGGTGGCCTTGCTGCTGACCCATCCTTCTCCCCAGGACCTCCCCAACGCCATGAATGCAGCTGAAATCACAGACAAGCTGGGGCTGCACTCTCTACGCCACAGGAACTGGTACATTCAGGCCACCTGTGCCACCAGTGGGGACGGGCTCTATGAAGGATTGGACTGGCTCTCCAATCAGCTCCGGAACCAGAAGTGAACCAGAATCCCCCTTCCCCTCACTTTCTCCTTCTCTGCCCTCCGCTTTCCTCTCATGTGGCAAACGTTGCGACTCTGTGGTCCTGAGTGCCAGAAGCTGTCTCCATGGGTTGGTCACAGTGTGCACACATCGTGCTGTACATGTGCAGACGCCTGCAGCCAGGTTTTTATTTAATGTAAATAGTTTCTGTTTCCACTGAGGCAGTTTCTGGTACTCCTATGCAATATTACTCAGCTTTTTTATTGTAAAGAAAATCAACTCACTGTTAGTACTGAGAAGGGATTTGGGTGCATGGGCACCTGGCCTCCAGGAGCCACTGAACTGTAGATTGGTGTCAGGATCCATTTGGTGGTTGGTGTATAACCCAAACTCAGTGCATTTTTAAAAATAATTAAAAATTACAAGGTGAGGAGAACACTTGAACACACAGAAGGGAGACTATTCCTAGTGCGGTTCAGCCTGATCATCAGATCAGCTGTTCCTCTGGGAACTCCAGAGATGTGACGAACAAATGCCATCCACTGCATGGTCACAGTTGAGACCCTGTGGCCCGCCTGTCTTTGGGTCACCTGCATTCCATAGCATTGTGCTTGTACTCATGCTCACATGGTCACCTTGGGGTAGCGGGGAAGGTTAAGAGGGGTACAGGGCCCACCCTCCCCCTCGGTCAGTGTGCAGCTGGAGTGGCAGCCTATTCCTAGTGCCCGCTCGGGACTTACGTTGGTCAGTCTGGGTCTCACCAGCAGGAGCGCGTGCAAACTGGGTCGGTTGGTCCACTCTAGACCACAGTCCCGGAGCACCCCCACCTCCATGTGTGAAGTAGCTTCCTCCCTCAGCCTGCAAGGGTCCGATTTGCCATCAGAAAAGATGACCTCTACTTTTTTCTTTTGTATTTTGATAAACACTGAAGAAGCTGGAGCTGTTAAATTTACCTTGGGAAACTTCAGAACTGGTTTATTTGGTGTTGTGGAACCTCTTACTGCTTTCAATACACGATTAGTAATCAACTGTTTTGTATACTTGTTTTCAGTTTTCATTTCGACAAGCACTGTAATTATAGCTATTAGAATAAAGTCTCTTAACTATTTCATAGGCTCTCCAGTATTTGTCACCCAGTCACCAGGTTGCCACCTGGAAAGTGAACAAAGTTGGACAAACTGCAAGTGGCCTCAGCTCTGAACACTTCTGCTTCCTAGGTCACACACTAGGTGTATGAGGGGAGTGAGTTAAGAGGGTCTCCTTTTTTTTTTTGAAACGGGCTCACTTATGTAGTTGAGTCTGTCCTTGAGCTCATTTTTTAGCCAAGGCTGGTCTCATACTCACAATCCTGCCTCAGCCTCCTGTGCACCACACCTGGCCCTCTACTTGTCTGTCCTGTGCAGGGACAGGGTACTTGCACCAGCAGAGTTATGGGCCTCCTCCTGTCCCTTGGTGGCAGTGACTACCATGTTCCAAGTGTGCCCTCCTATAAACAGGGTCTCAAAGAGGTGCTGGCCCAGGCCACTGCCTGAGAGATAGTCATCTGCTGAGGCAGGCTAAGGTCAGTGTAGAAGTCAAGGTAAGCCTAGCGTTCTACAGATACCTACAGAGTATGCCCTGGGCCACCCTTAACACTTCAGTTTCTTTTAGAATTGGGAGCAAAATAATAGGCACATCAAGCTTACTTTGATGTGTATGTTACTAAGGCACTGGGCTGGCACAGGCAAGCAGAGGCACCCCCAAGGCATCAGGTATGCACCTGCTTCTCAGATCTGCCAGACCTCACCCATCTGCCTATAAAGGCATTTCAGGTTGACAGAACTCATCATCAGGGTCCACTGGGCCCTGGACCATCAAGCCCCAAACACTGATCCTGCCTGGCCATACACAGGGAAGACTTGGGATCCTAGTACGTGTAAAATCACCATGGCCCAAGCAAAACCACATTGCAAACATGGAGGCCCCCATGAGGCAAGCTGGAAGATGGGCCATTCTACTGGACCTCTCTCCTGGTTGAGTACTTCACATCCCCACACTGACCTCCCAATGTACAATACATTCTTTTAAAATAAATTTATTTAAGTATAAAATGAGTTGATAGGGAAAGAAAAGTAACTGATCATAGTTAAAGACTCAGGAGACCCAGACCATTGCAGCCATGGACAAGACAGAACCTCCTGGTTAGCTCTGCATGCGCCTCATGGCAGGGCAAGGCCCAAGACCTGGAGGAGTCTCCACCAAGTGACTTCACCTCCATCTGAGCCTGCCAGTTGGCTCCCAAGACCTAGCAGGTGCCTGCTCACCCAGACAAGAGATCCCCTAGGCAGACCCAGCCGGTGATAAGGAAGGTAGGTGCAGTCACAATCCACAGGTCTAGGCTTCACTGTGCAGCAGTGCACCAGATTCTAGCTTGAGGCTGCAGGGGCTGTGCTGTCACAGCTAAGCTGCAGCCTCAGGTATCACAGCTTCTGTTCTGCTGTCTGTGGGATGGGCTCCTTCCACTGTCCCCAGTGTGTCCCCGCTTCCGCCTCTTTCTGCAAGAGGAGGGGGAGTCAGAATCATGCTGCCAGCAACGGCCAGGCCTGGTCAAGGATGGCCAGACATTTAGAGGAAGGTGCTGGGCAGGCAAACACCTCACCCTGCTCCAGGAGCTCCAGGCCCTTCCTCAGGCCTAACAATCCTGGACACCCTAGAGCCTCCACTCAGGACTGCTAGGCCACACCTCCAGCCTCAAGAGCACCCTCTTCCTAAGTCCCCCAAAGGCTGGCCCGGCCTACCGATCTGGAGATGGAGATAAAGCATTAGCCTCCTTCCGGTGCTCTTTGTCTTTCTTCTTCTTCTGTTTCTTGTGTTTCTTCTTTTTCTTCTTTTCCTTCTTGCTTTTCTTACTGCTCTCTGTACTGCAAAGGGGAGGGATAGAAAGGGCCTCATCCCAACCCTAAGGATGAGAGAGAGCTAATGGCAGTCAAAGCAGCCTTGCTGTGCAACATGGAAGCCAGCATTTATGTGCAACTGTACAGCTTATTTACTCAGTAAACAACATTGGGAACTCATCCAGTACCTTTCCAAGGACTACACACTCCCATGTGATAGAAGATGCTATGATCAACTATGGAACACAAGTAGAGGCAGAGAGCTCCATTGGGCTGTGCCAATTTGGAGGTCTCACAGCCCCTTGCTATTCCGCCTGTCAGTAAGCTGGCTAGATCCTGACTCCTGCGTATAAACCACCACATTGCCCCCTGCACCAGGGAGCTAATGAGATCTGCCAAGGCCCAGACTCCCAGCCTCACAATGGGTGGGCAGCTTAAGGCTTGCAACAGTGAAGCTCCCAGAGCTGTGGCTTGCCTGAACAAGCCAAAAAGCAAGCCCCACTGACCCTGGCTGCCTCCCTAGCCCCAGCAGTGAGCCACCTCCAAGCACCGTTCCCGGCGTCAAGTAGCAAGTCAAGGCCAGCTTCCATTTAAGGAGGACCTTACCCCGACTCAGCCTGGTCTTCTGCGCGTGGCTTCTTCTTTGCCGTGGCTACGTCGGCCCCTGGCCCACCCCTGTCCACGCGATGGTGCTGACAAAGGAAAGAGCTGTGAGGGCGGAGGTCGGGCGGTGGCCTCCAAAGTCTCCCAGGTCTCCCAGACCCCACCCCGGGACCTGACACGGGCCCAGCGGCGATTACCGTGAACACTGACAGCCCCAACTTGGCGGCCTCCTTGTCTTCCCGGGACAGCGCCATGCGGCCCGCGGACCCACTGCGGGGACAGGTTGGTGAGGGCCAGCCCTCCCGCTCCCCACCTCCCCAACTCGCCGTACCTGGCGCTGCCCAGCCCCAGCAGCCGGTCCACGCCCTTCTCGGGGTCTCCGCCCTCCCGCTTGCAGATCTCCACGAAGTCCTACAACGAGGGGTACAGCTGGCTCGCAGAGAGCAGAAATGTGCCGCCCCGCCCGCATCCCCGGGGCCGTCCGACCTACCTCCTTGCTCAGGCCGGTGGGCTGCCTCCTCACGTTCTTGTAGCCGCTGCCGGGGCGGGAGGGAGCGTCAGGACCTGGCCACCGCCGCGCCCAGCTCCCGCACCCTGCACCCCGTGCCAGCCGCCCGGCGCCCGGCGCCACTCACAGTGCGGCCAGCAGCGCCTCGCGCTCCGCCTCTCGCACAGCCGCCAACTCCTCCTCACGGCTTGGGCCCGCGCACGGCGCGCGGCCTTTGGCGTACCAGGTGAGGTCGCGGCCCTTCTGCCAGCGGCCCACAGGCGCCATCAGCGAGTTGCCCAAGTAGTTCTCTCTCTGCTTGTCAGTCTTCACGTCCTCCCAGTTGAACTGGTCCTGTCCACCTCGGACACCGCCGCGGCTGGAGCCGAACATGGCTCCGGGTCGGCCAGGGAGCCAGCGGCAACCAGGACTGCCCCACCCCGCCTCGGCTGGCGGCGAGCTCTATGACGTCACGCCCGCGGCCGGGCGCGCCTGCGCAGTGCGGCGCCCAGCCGGCGGACGGGGCCTCCCGGCGCTTCCTGTGCAGCGGGAGGCGTACGCCTGAGCTCCAGCGCCCCAGCCTTCCCGCGGACCGTTCAGCTGCCGTGGTCCCTCGCGCTTCCGCGTCACACGCACCCAACTCTTGAGCGCCCGTGCTTTGCATTTCTTCCGCTAGCCGAAGCGCCCCGGTTCTCGTACGCCTGCGCAGTACATTACCTACCCAGGGGACTACAGACGCTAGATCCTGACCCGCTAGACCCTGCACTGCGCCCCCTCAGCCTCCACCCCGTGCGCCGCTCCCGCCCCATCCCATCTGGTTGAGCTGGTAGAACGTAACCGACAGGCAAAGGCGGACAGGGTGCTGTTCGATGCCACTTCCACAGCGCCCCTTACAGTTGTGCGGTGTACACTGCCCCGGGAGCTGAGGTGACTCACAGCAAGCAACAGTGGCTGGTCACCGTGGGCGATCAAGGACGAGCGCGCTGTATCGCCAGGGAAGCAGGCAATGCCAAAGGGCCCGCGCCAGTCCTGCCATGCTGCGTTCTGCAACATTTGCATTGAACTATATCCGCCACTCAATTAATTGTACAGGATGGGCTCAAAGTCAAGATCCTCCTGCCTCAGCCTCCCAAAGTGATGACAGATGTGCGCCACTGGACTCTGCCTTCCTTTCAGTTTGCTGGAGAACAAAATACAGCTTGGGCTATCGGGTAGTGCAATGATGGACAGGCGCCCCTGGCATCAAGTAGATAAAATCACAGGAGAAACACAGGTTAGCCAGTGCCTAGAGAAGCAGAGCCTACATAAGATGAGGGTAGCAAAGCCTCACTGTGGAGGCCCTGCATCTTTTCCAGGAGTAATAAACATATTGATCAGTGTGCTCTGCAGAGCTGGTGACAGCCAGCCAGTGGAGCCAGCACTGGGACTGTGCTTTACTGATAAAGAACACACTTATGTTTTGTCCTCACAGGCCACAGAAATAGCTCCTTGAAGGCAAGCCTGATGCGATCAAGGCTTTTGAAACCAGACTCCGTCCCCACGATTAGGATCCAGAGGAAAACAAGCTAGTGCATTACGGGCCTGCATGGTTTATGTGTTATCCAACAACGTATTTGCATAAATGGCGGCCCACACAATACCAGGCCAAGGATGAGTATACCAGGCAGCGACAGTCCCCAATCCCACATGGACTGCGTCCCTGAAATTCAAGGTTGAGACCACCCCTACTCTGTGATGCCATGAGGAAATGGGGCTCTGGAAGGGCAAGAGGTTAGGGTGCAACCTCAAGGTTAGCGGCCTCAAGTAAGAGGACCCTGAAGTTCTCCTGCCCTGTGTGCCAACCAAGAGCACAAGGAAATGCTGCCTGGCTCTGAGTCCTGGGCACTAACAAAAGCTGCCCAAACTGGAAAGAAACGGCCCTACCCTAAGCCAAACTCCTCTCACCTTCATATAAACTGCACCTTGGTCCTGGCTGTGGCACCCTGCTTGCTCTGCTGTGAGGCTCACTGCAGCCTTGGGTGGTCAGTCCCCTGGAAATGCTTGGGCTGATCACTGGCAGATAGCGCTGCTATTTAGGGAACCTAACCAACCCTATCTTGGGAAAATGTGAGCCACTGCCTCACATGAACTGCTCTGCCACTGCTTTGGGACAATGCCAGCTGCAGGAAAGATCACATCCAGAGTGGTGAGAAGTTGCTGCTTATGAATCACCTAGGCTGTGGTACCTTATTATTTTCCTACAGTAGTGGGATCAAACTCAGGTGTGGTCCACCACTGAGCTATCCCTAGCATTTTGGAAATGGTCTTGCTAAGTTACACAGGTTGGCTGTGAATTTGGGTGCCTTGTGCCCACAGGGCAGCTTTTAAGAAAAGGGATTATGAAGAGAGGAGTGGGGGTACCAACTGCAGGCCGCAGCCTGAGCGGTCTCTGCACCCAAGAACATCTGGCTTGTGTCTCCCACTGGGTCAGGTCAGCAGCACTGTAACCCTGGCTGCTCCTGAGACTGGGAGTGTAGAGCTGTGGCTGCTGGGGCTCTCTGCCGGCTATGCATGTGCACCACAAACTTGCAGCCATCCTCACAACCCACAAGTTTGATCTAAATTGATTCCAAACCCTCTGGTCTGCTCAGAACCCCAGAGGCCTGTCTGGTTCTGAGCTGGGGTTTCTGAGATAAGGACCTATACCCTGGAGCACATATGCAAAGGAAGACACTGACATGAGCTGGTGACGGCAGGAATATATCATTTACAGGAGATCTCCTTCTGTCTACACAACGTCCCTAAAGCAACTTCAAGCCACAGTTACTTCTTGGTCCTGGCCCAAAACTGTCTGTATCGCTCGGCATCAAAGTCATCAGTGAGCTCTGGCTCCTCCTCTTTCTTGTGATGGAGCTGGGCCTCTCGTTTCCGGAGCCTGGCCCGGCGCTCCTCAGGGGACAGGGTGTCCAGGTCCAGGGGCATCTGTAAGCAGAGGCCAACGCATGAAACGGCAGAACTACCAAGATGACTTCCTGGGCCTTGCCCTCGTCTGATAGCTTCCATTCTATGCTCCTTTAACTTTTATTTATTTATTTATTTTTTAAAGATCCTGTTGGTCTTTCTCTCCCTTCAAAAGGGTACCTGTACTAAGAGAAAGTTTTTCTAGTTTTTCCCTCCAGAGTTAGCTTTTAAAAACAGTAATCCTACTTCCTGATTTTGGCACTTGGGAGGAGTTACAGGTGGAAACCCTGCTCTCCTCCAACAAGTTGCTCCCCTCTGCCTATGTGCAGCCTATCTGGAGCCCAAGTCTTGTGGCTGTGGGCCCTGCCATCATGACTCAGCCTCCCCCAGGCCACAAGGGAGCCCCAGCAAGGAACACTTACTGCCAACATGCGCCTTGGCTCCCGGTAGCGGATGTGAATGGTGGAGCCGTCCTGCTTGACAAGAAGCACTGGGTAGAGGCGTGTATAGGCCTGGCGGTGCAGGCGAGTGAGTGCAGCCCTGCTGCTGTCTGCCCAGCTTTTGGAAGTGTGCAGGCATCGGGGTCTGGATGCAACTGCCTTCGCAATGCTCTGCGGTAGCAAGCTATGGCAACAGACACCAGTCGGTGGAGGGCACTAAGACAGAGCACACAGCTCCTGGCAAAGCAGGCCCCACAACCAGAAGAGGTCAAGAGCACAACTCCTCCAGCAGTGAGGACAGCCCTGTCTTGGTGAGAGAGAGTTCTCTGGGGTAAGCCTGGCAATGTCCTGCAGGGCTGGGAGTCCACTTACCTACGTAGGCTGCCCACAGCTGCCATTCTCTTTTCGGGCCTGATCTGTCCCTGTGTGACCTGCTAGGCAAGGAGAGATCTTTTTTCTTTTCCAAAAAAATTTCCGCTTTAATTCATCCTCATAAAACCCTGGCCAAAACAAGTCTCAGACTTAAATATATCAAGTATTACTCTGGCACACACAGAGCAGTCCCTTACCTGGGAATACCAAAACCCACAAGTCCTCAAATACAGTAGTGTAGTACAGTATCTGCATAGAATCTGTGCTCATATTCTCATACACCTGAAACTCGGTGAAATGAGAATTATCGTGCTTGCTTAATAAAGGGTAAGCCAAAAGCTGCCTTTCCTATGCCAGTTCTCAAAGGATTCTGCGCGTTGGTATCTATCTGAGTTCTCCAAGGAACCCGACGGTAACTGGGGTGCGCGCATTTTGCCTCTGGGGGCCCGAGCTTGAGCAAGGAGGGGATCCACTGGGGTAGTTGTCTGTCTGCCCCACAAGCATGCACACGACACCCCGCCCCTGCACCTGACTCCTCCCGCGGGCCCCGCGCAGCCGCTCATCTCCCCCGACCTGTGCCCCAGCCGAACGCGACACAACCGGACATCTCAACTAGGTCCGGAGTAACAAACACCCGAATACTCACTGAGCAAGTTGCAAACCCAGCCCGCGCAGGGGCCGCGCCACGGGACCACGGCGCTGGGCGTCGCACGGCGCTGACGTCCTCAGGGGCGACGACGCAGAGCACTGACACAGAGGTAGAGACGGGCGGCGGGGCGTGGCTCGCGGGCCGCGGGGCGGGGTCGGCGGGAGGCGCGCTGTTCGCCTGCTGGAGCCGGGCGGAAGCCGGCCCCGTGAAGGCGGGGGGACGTTAGGTCCCGGGGCGGGCAGGCTACCTGAGGAGCGAGGCCGGCGCGTGGCAGAATGGAATCCTCGGAGGGCCCGCGGGGCGGCGACATAACCAAGGCGGTGCAAGAGGCCGAGTGGGCGGGCCCGGGGCGAGGCTGCGCGGCGCGGGGAGCTGCAGGCCGCGGCGGGCCGCGTCCGGGGAGGGGCGGAGCGGCCGGCCCAGGACGACGGACGCGGGCAGGGACGCGGCCGGCGCTGCTTGATGACGTGCGCGGAGGAGAAGGCCGGCGTGTCTCACCCCTGCGGCGCGGGCGGCACGCGCCAGGCCGATCTGCGAGGAGGCCCCGAGACCTAGGCGTCCAAAGAAGGCGTCCCGCGAGCCTCCGCCCGGAACTGGAAACGCGTCCCGGGGCCGCCTGCAGCAGCGGGCCAGGAACTGGCACAGCTTCGCGTCTTGTGGGGCGAGAAAACTTTAGGGCGTTGAGGCTGGCCCACGAGGAAGATGGCTCAGCCCAAAACTGGAGGCGCGCCAATAGCTCTGTTAAGGAAGCTGGTTTTTTTGTTTCGTTTTTGGCGGAACCGGGGATTGAACTCGGGTCCTTACATTTGCCAGACAAATGCCTATTCTACTGAGCCCCCTCCTCAGCTCTAAGGAAGCTGTTTTAAAACAAATACCCCCCTACAGAGGGTCCGAGCACAGCGGGGTATCCGCAGTCCTCTATGGCTCTGGCTGTGCTCAGAAGAGGAGCTTCTGGTCTTTTCACTGTCAGCTGTTAGTCACGTGATACTACCTGTGACACTCTCCTGTCATGTGATACTAACTTTGCAAAGATATAAATATAGGGGGTGGCGGCTCTCAGTTGGATTAATTTGTTCTTAGCCAAAGAAGCTCAAGTTTAGCCTTCCCCACCCTGGTTAAGATGCTGTAAATCCTTCACTTCTCCACGCTTAAGATGTTATCACTCCTTCAATCCTTCCCAACCTTTGTTTAGATGCTGTAACTCCTTCAGTCTCTCCCCACCTTTGTTAAAATGTTGTAAACATAATAGGAAAACTAATTACGAAGAATCCCATTGCCATGGAAATCAAGTAACTATTTAAGCCAAGAAGAAACTAAGACCACCACCAGACGGATATGATTACCCCCTCACCCCCACCCCCGAACTGGGGATTGAACTCAGGCCCTTGCGCTTGCCAGAGAAGCATTTACTCCTCTGAGCCATCTCCACAGCCCTTGGATATGCTTCTGATCTGTAAGGATTGGAGAAGCACATCCAGATGCCAGGACAGACATTTAAGATCTGTAATCCAGGCAGGGTCTGAAGGCTGGCTTTATTAATAAACTTTCCAACTTCTGGTCTGATGTGGAAATAATCTCCATTTCATAAATAAATGCCCTACTATTGTTTTGGGGTCGTTTGCCAGTCAGGCAGTGGGCCACCACCAGACCCAACTCTTCTTGTCTATCTTTTCCTCATTCCTGCTGCTGTTTTTCCCTGGGGTATACTGAGAAACTGATGGAGTCCTACATTGGATAACATAGGGAAATCTTTTTGTTTTTAAACTGTGTTTAAAAGTACAGGGTTGGGGGCCTGGCCCTAGCTCAGTTCTTTAAGTGGCTGCTTCCACAAAGCTTTCAGCCTCAGATTGCTGTAGTTGGATCCCCACAACTCCAGCCAGCCAAACCTGCCCTGAGGGCATTCAGACCAAAAAATAATCTGCTGAGCTATCTGGCAGGCCCTTAAAGTTTTAAACATTAGTGTTGGGGGAGATGGTGAGGGACTGGTCTGAGGTTTGATTACTGCCAGTGAATGGCTTGACTCTGGTTGGTGGAGGTTTTGAATCTTCAGGACCCTTGGAGGAACAGTCACAGCCTGGGTTAAATGTTAGCTCAGAAGGTGTTTCTAGCCCAGACAGCAAGCTTCAAAGTGGACCTTCCTTTCTCTGTCCCACTGATACAGAGGAATGAAACTCCCAAGCTGAAAGGCACCTGGGATGAGTTCATGTTTTCTAAAACCAAAGAATGAATTTTAGGAACAAACAGATCAAAAGCAGAATAGTTATTGGGGGAATTAAAGCTTCTGTGCATGAGAGAGACAGAAGGGAGACCTAGGGCCCGCAATATAGCTTAGCGGAAGAAGGGCTTGCTTAGCGTTCATCCCTGGTACCGCGCGCTGAGCTGGGGGGTGGGGGTGCGGGGTGGGCACACACGCCAGTAATGCCTTCCAGTGACTTTTACAGAGTAAAACCTCTGGTGAGGTGGGTTTAAGGTAGAGAACATGGGAACTCGATTAGGTTGGCATGAGGTGTGCCCGACCCGCGGGTTAGTCAATGAGGACCCTAGAGGGGGAGTGGGGATGAGAAGGGACAGGAGACACAAAGAATGGAGACAAGACAGGATTCTGATCAAGTCTCGTTTATTCAGGGGAGGTGCTGGGTATATATAGGGAGTGTGGGAATGAGGAAGTCTCAGCTCTAGGGGTCAGCAGGTATCTAGACAATGGGGAAGGTGCAACCCCTGGGGCAATGCACGTGATTCACGGGAAAAGGGCAAGGTGGGAAGGACCATAAACTTAGCTCCGCAGGGAACGGCTGACACTATTATAAAATGGATACCAGGTAATGGCTTCCCACAGAGGTGGGCCAAAAACAATGGTCAACAAATAAGGTTATAAGCACCACTGCTCAGGTAAAATTGATTAAGTCCAGGGCCAAATGGGGAAGAGAGTCACGTAGCCAGCGGGCACAAACAGAACAGGAATGTATACAGTAGCCAGCCAGTAGCAGTTGGATTAGTGACTCTTCCTGACCTCCCTCACGGCGATGATCAATCCTGGCAGCTTATCTTTAGGGAAGTCGGCATTTGTTCGGATCTTTGCTCTTTAGGTTTGGCCGCCAGCAGGAGCATCCAAAGTATCTGTCTTCCGGGCTGTCTCAGGGGCTGGCCCTGTCTGCCTCCATCTGTACCTCACTCGGCTGTCCGCAACATCCCGCTCTCCCCCTCGCATCCCCTGTGGCCCCACGCCTCCACGGGGCGCACTGAACCCAGGGCCGTGCAAGCCACAGAGGAGCCCCGACACGGACTGAGCACCTGGCCTCTCCTCTCCCGCCCTGCGGTGCCCGGTCAGCGCAGAGCCAGCGACCGGCACACTTCAGGCGCAGGCGCCCGGCGAGGGGCAGTGACGCACGGGGAAGCGCCGGCGCACACCGCAGCGCGACGGGAACGGCGCCTCGCGGCTGCGCAGAGGACAGCCGTGCGGGCGGCGCGGCGCGG
>NW_004524886.1:1100798-1118903 GCF_000260255.1 Octodon degus
GGGGGGGAGGGGGAGGGAGGGTCCGCGCGCGCCTCGTCACCCTCGGGGCACCGCCTGCTGGCGCGAGCTCTCGGATCTGCTCGGCCACCGCTCGGCCCTGCGGTTCCAGGGAAACGTCCTTCCCAGCCTCGGAGTGAGGCGGGTTAGGCTGGGCCCCGTTTCCACGCCTTCCCACTCTCCCTGTTGTAACTCAACGAGGCCCAGTCGAAAATAAAGCACTGTTTAAGCTGGCCCCCAGCGGCGACGTTTGAGAGGAGTTCCCCAAGTGCGCGCCGAGGAGAGAGAGCGAGGGGTCTTTAAGCTTGTAAATCACAAACTGGGGGATTAAGGGGGGGATTCGGGGAAAAGGTCAGCTGCAGAGCAAGATATCAACGTTGGGAGGAATTCGGGAAAGAGGAGGGGGTCGGCGAACAGGGGTGTTTTTGTTTTCTTTTTTTTGGCAGAACAGGTGGAACATCTGGCGAGGTGGGCCATTTTTGATAAACATACAACTTGGGGAGGGTCATTTTATAGCCCAATTTTGAGTCATAGTAGAAAGTTACATTAGTTTGACCTGGTTTGAAAATGGTGCATACAGAACAAGACAGAGGCGCTTACTTTTTTTTTTTTTTTAAATTTATTTATTTATTTATTTTGTGTGTGTGTGTGGCCAGCTCAGCCCACCAGGGGGCGGGGCTGGCTGGCATGCGGTGCTGGGGGATTGAACCGTGGTCCCTGTGCTTTGCTAAACTTAGCTTGTTCTAAGTGGGTGCTTTAGACCACTGAGCCATCTCACCAGCCCAGCGGCGCTTACTTAAAGCATCACACCACCCACTTCTCTCCGCGCCCACACAGGCCTGGCCCACCCTAGCGGGTCCGCACCGGCCGGAACCGGGCCTTGCCTGGCTTTCCCGAGGTTCCAGGATCATCCTGGCCCAGGACTGTGGCTTCGAAAAGAAAGACAGTTTCCTGGAGTTTTAAACGGGAAGTCAGTTCGTTTCCCTCCAGCCGCACCCAGGCTTTCATCTCCCTGTTTGGCACAGGGAGCATAGCCAGAAAACACGTCTATGATGATTGGAGGAAATGGAAGGCAGGATGGGAGGAGAGTGACCCGGGCAGGAAGAAGGAAAGGGAGAGGGGAGTGCACCTGGAGGTGGGAGGAAAGCCCCGCGCCGCCAGCGCCTACCCTGACCCACACAGGGTCTTGGTCTCCCCTGGCGTTCCCTGCCCAGGCCTTGTCTATTTTTGGTCTTAGTCTCCCCTCAGGTCTTTCTCTGCTCTTCGCACTAGCTGCCCTTGACTGAGGGTTGTCATCCAGGACCCAGTGCAGGACTCAGCCTGTAGTTCCTCTTCTGGAGAAAAGCTGTGCAGTTTGGAGGTGGCTGGCAAAGGCTTCAAGTGACTGTCAACACCCACATTCCTAGGCTCTTTTGCTTTGCCCTGGGAAAGGGCTAGAGGGGGCTGAGAACTCTGTTCTCAGAAGAGATACACCCTCTGGGGGGCGTTTCCTGGAAGTTAGATGGGAGGTGAGGGTGGTGAAGAAGAACCCAGGCTGAGAACATTTCTGCAGATGGCTGTCCTCAGTCTCCTGTGGAAATGGCTTGCCTCTTGGCTCTGCCTTACATTGTGGGGTTTTGGGTTCTGGCCGGGCAGCTGAGGCTTGGGACTGAAAGAGCAGAGTCCAGAGTGCCTTTCACCACCTCCGGAAAGGAACTCCCCATATTTGGCTTGCTTCTGTGGAGTGGGTGCTGGGCTGGGGCAGGTCCTGGGGTTTTGTCCTGCTTGGGGTTATGAGGCTTGGGGCAGCAACCCCCTGGGCCCCTTGGTAGCTGAGTGAGGGCTCAGTCTCCTTCTCCACAGTCCATACCACTCACTGTCTGCCTGAAGCTATGCGAACGTGGGCCAACACTCAGTGCCTGATGCATGGCGTGTGCATGGTGCAACCTTGAGAGTGAGCTGTTGTCCTCTACCTGTGCTGGCCCAGAAAGATAGGGGAGATTGAGCAGGGACGGTGCATCTGTGGCAAGTGGCTTGTCCATTCTGTGTGTGCACTTGTGTGTGTGCACATGCCTGTGCTTGAGGGCTCATCTGTTCCCTAACCACTGTCACTGCCTCGAGTGAGACAGGTGCAGGCACCCTTTCTTGGTGCACCTGTGGAGCACTGTGCCCTTACCAGTAGATCACTGCCAGCCTGGAGGAGTTGGGAAAGGGTATGGGCTCTTCTATATGCTGTCCAGTTGGTCCAGGGTGGGGGTTCGCCCTTCCCCCAGGGAGGGGCGTTGAATTTTCTGGTGTGACCTTGCTGCCCCTGTACTAGGTTATGGGACCATCACTTGTGCCTCCCCTACCTCCAGCATGTCCTGGTGCACTCAGCAGTGTTTCTCCCCTCAGCAGGGATACAGTGTCTGTTGCCAGAGGTTTAAGCAGGCAGTTGCTTGCTGGAGCACTGTGCCCTTACTAGTAGATCGCTGCCACCTCTCAGGAAGGAGAGGCCACTGGAGTAGGATCGTTTGCTGCTCCAGGTTCTTGAAGTCAATAAGAACACCCAGGTTGCCAGTTGTAGTAGGGAACACCTGTGATCCCAGCACTTGGGAGGTGAAGCAGGAGGATTGCTGTGAGTTCAAGGCCAGCCTGGGCTGCATAGTAAGACCTTGTCTCAAAAAGACAAAACACAGGTTGTGTGCCCATCGCAAGACTATTCAGTGGCCATAGAATAGAGAAGCAGGCCTTGTTCATAGGTTAGCCTCTTGGCCCAGTGCACCTGGGAGTTGTGGACACTCGGCAGTGGGCCTTAGGGAAAGATGTTCAGAGGTTTTGGGAAAGGGTGGTGCTTCTAGGAACCCAGGTGCTCTGTTCTTCCTTCATAGGGTTTACCCTAGAGATTGTACCATCATGGTGGTGCACATGGCATTCTGCCTTGGGTGTGGTATTCTGCTTTGAGATAAGGCGGTGAAGTCTGAGGTCTGTTAGAGGTGTCTGAGCAACCTTTTGGGGCCCATTTGGTCTTCTTAGCAGATGCCTGTGAAGAACCCTAGGCATCAGTACCTAACGATAAGTGCAGCTGGAGCAGGGTCAGCAAAGCGGTTCTGCAGGTATTTTACTGGGTGATACAGCCCAGAAAGACAAACATGAGTCCTGCTTCATGACTTCTGTTGTCCATGAGAGAACCTAGGCTTGGGTGGCAAGAAGGCAGCTGTTCTGAGAACCTAGATTGGCAGCTCCCAGTGTAGTACCAGGGAAAGCCCATGGCCTGTGTGTGTGTGTGTGTGTGTGTGTGTGTGTGTGTGTGTGTGGTGGGTAAGGAGCCATTGGAGGTTCAGGGCCAGGGCTGTGAAGGGGTAGAGAGGAGGTGTGATGGGGTGGGGGTGGGGAGAGTGGGCTCTGTGCCCAGGAAACCTGGAGGCCAGGGAGGAGGCTGTGCAAGGTGAGAGGATTTGGGGTCAGACCCAGCCATGTGTGTGGTATTCCTGTGCTGTATGCCCCTGTGCCTAGTAGAGTTAGATGGTGCTTCTGAGAGATTACCTCATGGCCTACATTGGGGATTAAGTTGCAGCCTCCCTGCATGGGTGCCATTCCTGGGAGAGCCCTGCCCCTGTGGGTCCAGGTGGCCCCTCCAGTGCCACACACCCCCAGGGTCTCCCCTACCCACCTGGATGACCTCCCTGGCTCATGTGGGGACAGGTGCATGTCTAGGGGTTGGGAGAAGGAACCCCACTTCCTTCCTGCACAGTGGAAGGGTGGGGCTGACCTCTCATCCCCAGGGGATCTAGCTTAGAAGGCTGGGTCCAGACTTGGCAGGGATTACCTTTAGCTCTCTGCAGAGCTGCCACTGTGCCCGGCTCCAAGCTGGCTGGAGGCCTCACCCCACCGAGTAAGTGGGTGCTGTCCTGTCCCCAGGGTAGAAGCAGAGTTTCTCTGGGGGCCAGATTTTGGGAAGATGGGTGCAGGTCTGGAAGAGAATAAGTGGCTTCAGGTTGAACATGGGTCCTCCACGGTGGAGGATCATCAGATCTTAGATGGGGCTGGCTGTGGGTCCACCCCCCCATGCCATCTTCACTGCCCCTGCAGGGTCTGGGAGTGCTGCCCAGCTTCCTGTCAGCCAGTTGTCCTGCCCAGGGCATAGGTGGTGTGGAGACAGGTCCCAGTCTAGCAGGAGGTTCCAGGATGGGCTGGGGTTGAACAGACCCAGACGTGGCCATGTCGCAGGGATGGGATACCCCACCCCACTACACCCTGCCTCATCTGAGCAGCAGCACCTACTGGAGCCAGCATCCAGTAGGTAGCCTTTGGGCAGGTCCAGGGAAGGTTGGGGACACTGCTGGTGGTCCAGGGAGGGCTCTGGACTCAGCCCTTGCATCTCTGTGGGGTCCAGTGCTGTGCTGCAGGTGCTGAACATTCCGAGGCTTGGGGAGGCCACCCCACCCTCTCATATCTCACCACCCCTCCCAGGCATGGCTGGACCTAGGCCTGTGGTGCTCAGTGGCCCTTCAGGGGCTGGCAAGAGCACCCTGCTGAAGCGGCTTCTCCAGGAGTATGGCAGCATCTTCGGCTTCAGTGTGTCTCGTGAGTGCCTTGGAATATGGGGGCTGGGTCCCAGAGCCCCCACACAGCAAATGCCTCATGGCATGGGTCCACCTGCCTGGGGACCAGTGTGTACCAGGAGGGCTCTGTGATCCCCTCAGCAGGTGACACCTCTTTTCCTAGACACCACAAGGGACCCACGACCTGGTGAGGAGAACGGCAGAGGTGAGCTACCCGGGTGGTGCTGTGATTTGTCCAGAGAGACCTTGGCCTTCAGGGTTACGGGCACAGGGGGGCCTGGACATCATGGCAGCTTGATGCTTAGATCTGGAACAGGACTGGGGCTGGGGTTCCCTGCTGGGTGCCATTGGCGTGTGGCTAAGCACATGGATATATGCCCAACAGCACCTCCCAGGTGCCTCTGTGCCAGTGCACACCCAGGAGGCTCACGCTGTGGAACTGAAAAGGTGTCCAGCCCTCCATAGAGCCCAGGAGTCTCTATCACCCCCCCCCACCTGTGGATCTTATCAGTCTCCGTGTGACCCCAGTGGGTAGATAAAGGGCAGTGGGTCTAGGGGAGAAGATAGCTCTTGGCTGGCCTGACATGCTGTGTGACAGCCTCTTTTTCCTCCCCAGATTACTACTTTGTGACCAGGGAGGTGATGCAGCGTGACATTGCGGCTGGGGATTTTATCGAGCATGCTGAGTTCTCAGGGAACCTGTATGGGACAAGGTGGGCTGTGCTTGTCTAGCCTGGTATACCCTTTACCCTGTCCCGCCTGCCCCCTCTGCCACCCACCTGTTCGCCCAGCCTGCTAGGCCCTGGAGCTGGGCATGAGTGGTATGCAGACTGCACTGCCCCTCTGTGCTGGCTCCTGCCTGCGCAGCTCTTGTGAGCAGACAGGCCTGAACATATTCCAGCCATGTCTTCCAGCTGCCCTAGCAGGATGAGCAGCTGGCAGCAGCGATGTACCTTGGGGGCCGTGAACAGCATGGTGCTGTAAGTGTCCCACAGCAGCAGTGCTGGGGGCTGGGGTTGGGGGCAACTCAGCCACATCCCCGTCACCCTCTCTCCTAGCAAGGCTGCTGTGCAAGCGGTGCAGGCCATGAATCGCATCTGCGTGCTGGATGTGGACCTGCAGGGTGTGCGCAACATCAAGAAGACTGACCTGTGCCCCATCTACATCTCTGTGCAGCCACCCTCACTTGCCGTGCTGGTGGGTACCAGGTGTGGGCAGGTGGGTAGACAGATGTCCTAGAGACACTGACCCTGCAGTGTTTCGTAGGAGCAGCGGCTGCGGCAACGTAATACCGAGACGGAGGAGAGTCTGGCGAAGCGGCTGGCTGCCGCCCGGGCAGACATGGACAGCAGTGAGTGTTATGCCCTCTGTCGTCCTTTGTCGTCTTCTGGGTCTCAGCCAGGCTGGGGGTGGTGTTTGGGGCTCCTACAGGGCAAGGCTGATGGGGCTGTAGGCCCAAGTTCTACACAGGCAGGAAGCACTGGAGCTCCCTCATACTCTGACCATCTCTGCAGGCAAGGAGCCTGGCCTGTTTGACCTTGTGATCATCAACGACAACTTGGACGAGGCCTATGCACAGCTGAAGCAGGCACTGTCTGAGGTGGGCTGCCCGGGCCTTCCTGTGCTCTTCAGGGCACCTGCTGTTGGCCTGGCCCAAGAGGAAAGTGGGCACTCAGCCCTCCATAGGCTTGTTGACCCGCTATTTTTCTCCTTGGCAGGAAATCAAGAAAGTACAGGGGCCAGGCCAGGCCTGAGGACCAAAATCCATGTCCCCAGCCTGGCTCCAGGTGGGGCCCGACTGGGTGCCACACAATCCTGCAGGGGCCATGACAGGATGGGCAGAGCTGGTCCCCACATGGTCGCATAATGGCTGTGCTCTCAGCAGTGTGGGCAGCTTCCTCACTCACCGTGCTATAAGGACCCTGAGGTGCCCTACCCACCTCCCTTCCCTGTCCCAACCTCTCCAGCTGGAGTGGGCTGACTTCTTAATAAAGTAATTTGGACTGAGTGTTGCATCCCTGCAGTTGGGGCTTGGTCCTCAGCAGTCAGGGGATACAGTACTCTGTAAGTGCCTTGGGTGTGTGCCTTGTGCCCCCACCCTTGTTGCTGCCTGTGGTTGCTACTCACAGGTACATCCCAGAGGCAAGGCTCCTGGAGCGACCCTGGGGCCACCTCCTTGCTACTCTGGAGGCCTCAGGGTAGGGCATGTGGATGGAGGCCCTGCTTGGCTCTGGGGCCTGCAAGGTCACAGGCTTTGGTCTTAGGCCCAGCCACTGGCCCTCACTGGGGCTGGTCTTGGGAAGTTACTGGTCCTTGGGATATTCTTTGGGAAGCTCCATCCTGACCCAAGAGGCAAGCAGGCGCTGGCAGCCAGGTTGGCTTTGATGCCACCTCTTTCTCCAGGATGTGGGATGTGTTCATGGAGGAGGGGTGGGGGACAGCCCTGTCTGTCCCAAGGGCCAGGTAGATGGAGAGCAGCGGTGCCTTCGCTCCCTGTTCCACCCCAGCAGACAATCAGGGATTCAGACCCTGAGGCCGGCAGTGAACAATGGGGCCCTTGAAGGCCCATCCTCCACCCCCCAATTGTGCTTGGTGGTGAGAGCTGGTTCTGGCCCTGGCTACACATCCTCAGGGAGGGCCAGAAGGACGGCAGAGTCCAGCCTGAAGGAGGGAGGGCTCCTGAGACTTGTTTCCTGGCTTGAAGAAGGTAGGGGTTGGGGGACCATAACCTAGGCCAGGCAAGGTGTGCGGGGCTCAAGGGCCTGCCTCGGAAGAGGTAGGACCCAGACCTTGGAGGGTTCTGAAGATAGCACAGGCAAGGACAGGAGTGGGGTCCTGGGCCTGGCTGGCCAGTACGGATGTCTAGTGCAGCCCCAGCAGCTGGGTGGGAGCAGTTAGGTGCTTGCCCTTGCCTGCTGTGCTGCATTTGCTGCTGTGGTGGGCAGAGCAGGCCTGCCAGTGTCACTGGGATGAAGCTGAATGGCCTGGTGTGCCCCTGAGGTTCTTCAGGAGGGGGGCAGTCCAGGCTCAGGTCACCACAAGGAGCAGAGGGGACAGAATGACACCAGAAGAGCACAGTGCCCACCCTAGTGGCTTGACAAGCAGCTGGGAGGGGGCTTCTTCCGCCCTCAGCCTTCTCCCACAGCCCTGTACTCAGAGCCCTTGGGAAGGAAGACATCCAGGGTTGGGCTCCTGTGCCACACCAAGCCCACATGCTGCTGACAACCAGCTCTGCTTTGTAGGCTCCTGTGCCACACTGTACTGTTGTCCAGGGTAACTAGCTGCTGTCCCACCACCTGCCCAGGGAGGGATAGAACTCTGGGCCTGGAGTTACTAGAACCCCACCGGAGGGACCTGGAGGATGGGGAGGAGGCTGAAACAAGGTCTGCCTTGTGTGGTGTAGTGAGCTAGGGCCTGAGGTCAGGTACAGGGGGTCCAGGCTGCTGCCTCCTGCTGGGCAGTCAGGAGGTGCAAGGTGGAGGTGGGTGGGTGGTCTGGCCTTGCTCTGATGTGTTCTCCCTTGGGTGGGGGCTGTGGTCAAGGGACAAGGACAGGGTCTGAGTCAGATCTGGCAAAGACCAAGACACCATTGCTATCAGGTCCTGTGGTAAGCTGAGAACTTTGGGTGCACTCTGGGCAGGTAGATGAGATTGCCCCTGGGTGGCAGGTAGGGGTCCTTGCTCAGGCCAGGGTGGGCAAAGCCTTAAGAGAGTGCGCCCTGCCTCCACCCCTGAAGGACCAGGCTGCCTGATCACCCCAACAGCAGATAGGCATCCGGGCTGCTCACCAGGAGGTCACCGCTGCCAGTTTCCTTCTTGCCGTCAGCTGTTGGGGACAGGACCTGCCTGGTTCTGTCACCAGCAGTCCCTAGGTGGGTGTCATTGTTGGGTGGGATCCCTTGGGCCTGCCTCACCTGCAGCAGGTGCAAATGGCACACTGGCCAGGATGGTACAGCAGATCATCCTACAGCTGCCACCCCCAGGCCTGGTGAGTGAGAGCAGTGCCTGCGCTATACCAAATTCTGGAGTCCCCAAGTGCTGCTGGGCCCAGATCCCACCTCTGAGGCTTATCTTGGCCAAGTCTTACAGAGTTCTGAGCATGGCTTTCTGTCCTCATGTGAGTCTCAGCTGTGCACCACTATGGCGACACTCCCAGTACTAGTTTTCAGAAAGACCACAAGATGACAAGGCAGTTCAAGACAGTGTGGAGGCGGCACCATCAGTGACCTGGCCGCTCCCTGTACCCCATACCTCCTCTGAGCCTGTGTGTGTTGAGGCTCCCAGTCCTGCATTGGCATCTGTCTCCACGGCATGGGGCTCCACACTCACTGATCCCCAGGTTAGAGCCTGACAGTCTTAACCTGCCACTTACCTAGGGGCTCCTGGCGGGCCTCCTGTTCCTGTCATACCCCCAGGGGTGTCCCTGTTCTTAAGACTGCGTGTGTTCCTGTGCACAGGTGGACCCGGTGGTTAACATACACATGCGCAACCTGTGATGTCCTCTGTTCTCTCGTCCCTCCCTGCCCCAGCTCACAGACCCCATGGCCTCTTGCTGGGGTGGAGCTCACATTTAGACCTGTCCAGCAGACCTACAGGTCTCTGCACACCTGTATGTTCTCTGGTAGGCAGTCCACCTCTGTCAAGCTATACATGAACTGGTGTCTCTGCCATGACCCATTTTCCCTGGAACAACTGCCAGCTAAAAAGACAGGGCAACACTGGAAGTTAGCCTGACCCAGTGGAAGGGGGCCAGCTCTTAAGCAGGCCTGAGGGGTCCAGTACATGTGTGTGCACAGACATGCTTGTGTATAGGAATGTGTGTGCAGAGAGGTGAGGCAATAATCAAGCGAGGGAGGGTGCCTGCTGAGAAGCACTGTGAAGTACCCATCCTGGTGGATGTGGATCCGGGATCAGAGAGGGGGCCTGCACAGCAGGGACCTGAGGGCAGTGATGGTACAGGCCTGCAACACAGGGCCATGGTGGCCACACTTGTGTTTTGTGCACGATCTGTGGTGTGGGTCAAGTCATGCCAGCTGAGCAGCTCGGGGCGGGGAGGCATTCAGGTCTGACACAGCTGGCAGGCCCTGACAGGCATCTGCATCCTGTGGAGGAAGCAGCTGGGTCCCAGGGTGTGGACCTGGGCTCTGCCGGCCAACGCCAGGACCACAGCCCCAGAAGCAGGCTTGCAAGTGAGCAGCTCTGACTGTGTGCCTGCATGTGCATGTGTGACAGGCCCCCAGAGGATTCAGCTCAGGCTGCGCCTGTCTCCCTAGCTGCATGCTCCATGACAATCAGCTGCAAAGGACTGTTTAGCCCCAGGAATCCACAACCCATGAGCCAGCACACCCCGGGGGGGGGGGGAAGGGCAGGCAGGTATAGGACCCTCATTGCTTGGAGGACCTGCTGGAGAGAGAAGGCACACAGTGGCCTGAGGGCTGGGGACTGTGGTCTGTGTGTGAAGGTGTGGACTATGTGCCTGTGTGGGAGTGTACATAGGTTGGAAGTGCTATACTTTTATGTGCATACACATCTCATGTAAGACTGTGTATGTCTCACGAACCATGGTTATGTTTGGATGTGTCTGCTACATGTGTGTGTACATGGCGTGCTCCTGTGCTTGTGTGAGCCTGTATGCAAATGGCATGCATCTATGTATTCACATGTCAGTGCCAAGTGTGCTCACATGTGTATGTGCATCTGCACTTGTATGCATGGGATTTGTGTCTGTCCACATGAGTGTGTAAAACTGCATGTGTCAGTATGCACATGTGTGGGTGTGCAGATGTGCACATGGAGATCATGTCTGTGTATGGCCCCAGAGGGGCTGTGCAGATGGATGTAAGGAAGCAGGGCTGCTTCCTCAGGAACCTGAACTGCCCTGTCTTCCTGTGGTGTGGTGAGGCCCCAGACGTATAAAGGCCAAGCCCACAGCTCTGGCTGCTGGCCCCATACCTGCTGCCACTGCCACTGTCACTGCTTCCCAGGCTGGTGTGAGGGAGGGCAGAAGCGACACTGTTGTGGCTTGGGGTCTTCTGCTCCAAAGCTACCCAGGAGCAGGTATTGGCCCTAAGGCGAATGAGGCAGGATGGGTATCAGAGCTGTAGGGGACCCCATTGGGCATATGCCTGCTGGGTTTGGCTGGTCTGGGATGTGGCCAGTAGAGATACTTCCCGGTGCCTGCAGCTTCTCAGACTGGGTGCTGCCCCTGCTGTGACCATCCAGAGATCCTGTGTGTGACTGAGCAAAGAGAACAGGCTCTGGGCTGTGGCGGTGGTGGGTGCAGCCTTGTGGCAAAAGAGCTCTCAGAAGACGGCCTTTCAGGAGGCACAGCCCCCGAGCTGCTGTGCAGGGTGTGAGGAGATGGGGTTGGTGTGGGTCTGGTGTGAGTGGGGGCCATGCTGTGACCCTTTGGTAGAGTGGGCCACCAGTCTCCTGCCCACCAGAGAAGGCAGTGCCCCAACCGTCTCCCGGCCCTGGCACTTATGTTGCCATGGCCTGGGGCACTTTGCCAGGCAGGTGCTCTCTGGTAGAGGAGACCAGGAGGACAGCCCAGGGCAGGATGGGGCTGCTTTGGCAGGGTGGTGACCCGGCAGGTGCCAGGGGTGTGCAACCAGGAGGTCATGCTGACCGGGTTCACCTGCAGGTCTCCCACGCCTGCGCCCATGACCAACATGAGCTGGAGCTTTCTGACGCGGCTGCTGGAGGAGATCCACAACCACTCCACCTTTGTGGGCAAGGTGTGGCTCACCGTGTTGGTGGTCTTCCGCATTGTGCTCACGGCCGTGGGTGGTGAGTCCATCTACTCCGACGAGCAGGCCAAGTTCACCTGCAACACGAGGCAGCCGGGCTGCGACAACGTCTGCTATGACGCCTTTGCTCCGCTGTCACACGTGCGCTTCTGGGTCTTCCAGATTGTGGTCATCTCCACACCATCTGTTCTCTACCTGGGCTATGCTGTGCACCGTCTGGCGCGCGCCTCAGAGCAGGAGCGCAGACGTGCGGTGCGCCGCCACCCAGGCTCTCGCCGTGCACCCCCGCCTGGCTGGCCAGAGCCAGGTGAGGCGGAGCCTATGCTGGCCCTGGGCACCGGCGAGGACGAGGAGGAAGAGGAGGAAGAGGAACCCGAGGCGCCTGGTGCGGAAGACAAGGGAGGTGCAGGGGACGCGGCCGGGGCGGCTGGGCCCGGGGCACAGCACGACGGCAGGCGGCGCATCCAGCGCGAGGGCCTGATGCGTGCATATGTGGCGCAGCTGGCGGCGCGGGCGGCGCTTGAGGTGGCCTTCCTACTGGGCCAGTACCTGCTGTATGGCTTCGCTGTGCGCCCGTCCTTTGCGTGTGGCCGCCGGCCCTGCCCGCACGTGGTGGACTGCTTCGTGTCACGGCCCACCGAGAAGACGGTCTTCCTGCTGGTCATGTACGTAGTCAGCTGCCTCTGCCTGCTGCTCAACCTCTGCGAGATGGCTCACTTGGGCCTGGGCAGCGCACAGGACGCCGTGCGTGGGCGCCGCTCGCATGCCGGGTCTGCGACTGCCACGTCCCCGGCCCCGCCGCGTCCTGCGCCCTGCGCGCTGGCGCTTTCTGCGCCTGGGCCTGCTGGCCCGCCCGACTACAGCCTGGTGGTGCGCGCAGCCGACCCGGGCCTGGCACAGCTGGGGCTGCAGGCACTGCGGGACCGTGACCGCGACCACGACGGCCCGTCCTGCCCCGGGCTTGTTGCCGCCTCCCGGGCACCTCTGCGAGCCGGTGCCCCAGCTTCAGGCTCTGGTAGCAATGCGTCTGGCTCGGGGGGCACCACGGGTGAGCGCAGCCGGAAGCCCAGGGCGGGCTCAGAGCAGGGCAGCGGGGGCAGCAGGGACGGCAAGACCACTGTGTGGATTTGAGCGCAGCACGAGCTGCCTATGCACTTGCCAGGATCCCCAGAGCTGGAGCCCAGGGCTGATTGCTACCCATCTCCAGGAGTGTCCCAAGCCAGGGTGGGCCTCAGGGATCCCCACTGTTGGGCACCTGTCCTTCCGGTCATAGCAGCTACCCAGGTGGGACACCGTTGCTGTCAGGATACTAGCAAGGGACTGACTGCTGTCCCCACTGCACTCCCTGTAGCAGTAAATCAGCTCTTCAGCAGCCCCTACCCGGTTTCTGCACAGCTGGGGTGATTCTGGCCCTCCCTGCTGGGAAAAGGAAGCCCAAGTAGGCCGGGCCAGGAGGAAACCTTTGTACCTAGCCCATCAGCACCCAGCTCTGAGCTCCCTTTCCAAGACAGCCTGCGTAAGCACCTAGAGTGCACCTGGACTGGACAGGATCACGCTTTCTCTGCTTTACTCCTTCTGCTGGGACAACTGTGCCTTGTGGTGTGGACAGCCACAGTAGTGGTCAGGGTCTCTGGCTTTGGCTTCTGGGAGCTGCCCACCGCTTCTGGCTCTTCCTGATTCAGAGCTAGCTTCAAACAAGGGAGAGAAATAATGCCAACTTTGTTTACACAGAGAATACATATACGTGTCATGTCTAAACGTGTGAGTTCTTTGACCTACACAGCAGTTGTGCCTATGTATGGCAGTGAGTTCTTGCATGCATGTAAATGTGTGACAAATGTCCACTTCTGTTCAAACACACACACAGTTCTGCTCCAGGCTGGTTGGAGAGGAGCACTCTCCCCAGGGACAGGCAGGGCAGTCCAAAGACTAAGGTCCTGAAGGTCACCAGACTCAATGGTGCCACTCAGTGGCAGGCAGCATCCTGGGTGGAGCACACAGATGTCAGGAGACAGAGACCAGCTAGGCACAAGGTCAGCTTGAAGCTCGGGGACAGAGGCCCCCTGCCCTGCACTAGAGGTACCAGTATGCTGCAGTGGCTTTGGTGAGGAATAGGGAGGTGGGGAGGAACTGGGGCAGACCAACTGCTCTTGGTGAGAAGTCACTCAATGAAGGCCCTAGGTGACTCCTAGGCCAAGCCCACTGGAGCTGAGTCTAACCTCCATCTGATTCTGTGGAATGCCGACTGCCACTCACCTGCTCCAGGGCCCAAGAAGCCACAGACAGCAATGAGGGAGGGGCAGCCTAAGAGAGAAGGCAGATACTGAGCCAGAGTAATGTCCCCTCAGATGGGCTGCATAGCCGGTGCATGCCTAGTAAGAGCCCTGCAATCTGGGCCTGAGCTCTGAGGATGGAGGAGCTGACCCTTGGGGCAGCCAGGCTACCTGTGCCATAGGGCATGACAACCAGCCATGCCTAGTGGCCAGGCACCTGTGTGTTGTCAGGTCTTTGCCTGACTGGATAAGGCCCACATTGGGGTTTCTTCAATTCAAATGCCAGTCTCATGGGGAAAGACCCTCCCACTCAGAATGTTTTTTTTAGAATCTTTTTTAATTGACACATAATTATACATGTCCATAAGGTACAGTGTGAGGACTAGGGAGTTTTAAAATGGCACTTTGGGAAGTCTACAATCCATTGCTCTGAGTTATATAGCAAGGTTTGCCAGATACCTGGGTTTCCAGGGCCCTGTGCTGTGCAGTCAGTGATTGGTTTTTGAGAAGCTTGACTCTGGACAGATCGATGACAATGGGACACAGAGACCAGCACAGGGTATCTGAATCTGCCTGTCTCCATCAACCAGGTTGGTAGGCCCCATCCATAGCAGGGCACATCTTTCTTGTCTCAACTCCATCCGTTTCCATGATCTTGGCCAAGTGGCTGCTGCTCATGGGAGTTGGCAGAGGGCTGGGGTGGAAGGACCATGTTCAAAGATGCCTCAGAAAGGGAATGAAACCCTGAGGAGAGGAAAAACAGGAAGCCATTGCTACCCTGGGAGGTGCGGTCTAGGATCCCCAGCCAGCCTGTTTCCATGCTCTCTGTCCTGTGCCCAGGCCTTGTAGGGAGCTGCTGAGGATAGGAGGCTACTGCAGAGGCCAGTTCACAGTACACTTCCCCTCATGGGGCAGCAACCCAGGCCCCAAGCTTTGTGCTGGTGGCTACAAGGCCATTGGGGGCCATGCTGGTCAGGCTGCCACAGGAGGTCCCACTCCTGGAGGGGAGCTGACAGGATGGGGATAAGTTCCATTTCCTTCTACTTGGGCCCATCAGCATCTAAGCAGCCCCTGCATTTCTCTAGCACTGAGTGGTCAACTGGCCTTTCTGCTGGACAGTCTGTGGGGGTGAGGGTGGGGAGCCAGACTCTCTCCTGGCCAGGGCAGGGCTGATGTGAGACTGGAGGCACTTGACCCTGCCCTGTGGACAGCAAGGGTTTGCCCTCAGGCCAAAGAGGAAGGGCAGCCTGCCAAAACCACACATTCCAGCTCTGGCTGGGGACCACTAGGAAGGAGGGGCACTGAGGGTTAGGGGCCTTTACGGGCTCCTGGCCTGGACTCTCTCAGTTCAGGCTCTGCCCAAACACAGACGAGGTCAACAGGGAGGGGTTCAGTTTTTGGAGGACTTGGGACAGGCAAGAAGGGCCTGGTCACAGCCAGGAAGCCACATGTGCAGTCCTTTTTATACAGCTACCTCCAACAGTAATCTAATGTTAACTGAGACCCTCATGCATGGTAGGCACTGCCCTACACAGGGAGATGGCAGCCAGCTGCAACAGATTCTCTGCCCAGGAAAATCCCTTTTTTTTTTTTTTTTTTTTAATGTATTTGGTACAGGGTCTCACTATGCAGCTCGGGCTCATAGTGATCCTCCTGTTTTCAGCCTCCCCAGCGCTGCGATTACAGGCATGAGGATCACAAGCTCAAGGCCAGCCTGGGTAGTTAATGAAATCCTGCCTCAAGAAATAAAAAAGAGTTGGGCTGGCCAAATAGCTCAGCAGATTAAAAGTGCCTGCAAGCAGGCGCAGGTGCAGGCGCAGGAGCCAGGGTATCCCAGGGGCGCGCTGAGATGGTATGCGGCCTGCAATCCCAGCACTTGGGAGGATGTAAACAGGAGAATCATTATGAGTCCGATCTAGTCGTGAGACCCTGAACACCTTGTAGACCCTTCCCTAAAATACAGAAAGAAAAAGAAAAAGGGCTGAGAAGGTAGCTCAGTGGTAGACCGCATACTTCTAAATAAATAACTATTCTACTTTTAGGAAGAAACCTGTGGCGTTGTCAGGATGCCCCACTGCCTCCTGCGCCATCCACCGGCTCCTCAAGCCACTCCAGCTGGTGTCCCGCCACCGAGCGCCTCCAGCACGGATCCACCCGAACCCCTTCATTTTCACCCACTGACTGCACCTGCTCCTGGGCCAGGGGTTCCCACTGTATGCACTGTCTGGAGATGGGCCCATTTCTCTTATGCCCACCTCCAGGGCCCTCAAAAAAGGCTTTTTTAGCATCATCTTAAAACCCACCAGGGGCCGGGGAGATAGCTCAGTAGAATAAGCGCGTGCCTGGCAAGCGCAAGTCCTGAGTTCAATCCTCGGTACCGCAAAAACAAAAACAAAATAAAAACCCACCCATCGCGTGGGGCTCAGGGCCGCGCTGGCAGCCTTTTCACCGCGGGAGAGAACAGGGAGAAGGGCTGGAGACATCTGGCCCCGCCCCGCCCGCCCGGGGCCGCCCGGGGCCGCCCCTCACGCACGCTCCGCCCGCTTCTGTATGCCGGCGGCCGCCGCGAGGAGACGCTGTGGCGCCCACGCACCGTCGTCTCACAGGAGCGCAAGATGGCGGCCACGGCGTTGCTCCGAGGCGCGTCTGTGGGGCGCGCTGGCCGGGCCTGGCGCTGGCAGCTTCACGTCGCTCTGAGGCACTACCCGGCCCACGGCTCCGGAGGGCCCGGAAGCGCCTCCGCCGACACCGCAGCCTGGACCTGCTTCCCGCTCCGCGAGCGCGCCCTGTTGCGCGTGCGCGGCCCAGATGTCACGCCTTTCCTGCTGGGGCTGCTGACCAATGAGCTGCCGCCTCTGCGGCCCGCTGCCGGCGCGGCCCAGCCCCCCGCGCGCGCGGCCTACGCACACCTTCTGAGCGTGCAGGGGCGCACGCTGTACGACGTCATCCTATACCGGTTGGTGCGGGCGGGGCGGGGCGGGGCGGGAGCGTGCGGGAGGCCGCCGGCCCTCCCCGCGTAGAGGGCGTCTGGTGGCGGGGGCGGGGGCCGGCTAGGGACTGCGCGCAGCGTGCCGCGCCTGGCTCAGGAGGCGCTCTTCGCAGGCTCGGCCCTCCTGTCGCCCCCCTCGGCGCGCGCCTCCCTGTCTCCTCGCGAGGCTGAACCCCACCGCCTCGGTGTGGTACGGTCGCTGCGTCGGGGGCTGCGGCGCTTTGTTCTGGTCTGTTGGCTTCAGTGGGTCTGGTCTCCCAAGGTGACGAGACCTGTCAGGACGACCTGACGGAGTCCGAAGCGGCCTGTGCTGTGCTGTCACGGCTGCGTCTCCTTGCTGCGGCGGGGGGTAGTGGACGCGGCTGCCGCGGCCCCCCACCCCTCCCGCGGGTGGGCCTCAGGAGGGCACTCTGATGTGCCTCACTCGATGTGCCTGTCCTGAGGATGGGGCACCAGTGGCCTCTGGAGGGGCAGGGGTGGTGGGTGCCGGGCAGCCCAGCCGCCTTCCTGGTACTGTTGTGCCAAGTGGAGGATGACAAACCCTTTAAATCTTCTCCGCCCTTCGGCAGCCTCGGCACCTCCTGGTGTCCTCGCAGAGTCCATGGCAGGATGTGTGGACCTCGGGCCCTGCCTGCCTGGTCTTCGTGCTCCTCCACCTCCCTGGATCCCCCATGGGGTGGGGTCTCCTTGAAGCCCAGGTAGGAAGAGGCTGCCTCAGATTTCGTGGGGCAGGCAGCCCCGGAGTGCAGGCTCCGTGTAGTTGGGAGCAGTGCTCAGGCTGGGGCTGGGTTGGATCGACCCCTGGCTGCGGTGCCCCCTTGCCTCACGGGGTGTGAGCATGCCTGGGTGCCGCCCACTGGTATGTTCAGACTCAGGCGCTACTGTCAGCCTTAGTTACTTTTTTCGTGTTGCTGAGACAAAAAACCCAAACATCCAGTGTTCAAGGGGGTAGGTTTATTTGGCTCACAGCATATAGAAGTTTCAGTCCCTAGTCAGCTGGCTCCATGGCAAGGTGGTTTTGCAGAGGAGAACAGCTCATAGCAGGCAGAAGACCACAAAATCTACAATGACCATAACAGCGTCTTTGTGACCCTTTTATAGTCTATCTGTGCTGCTGGGATTTGGGTGGGTATGCCAAACAATCAGTGAACTAGCATCACACTCTAGATTCAGCCACCTCTAAAGCCTAACCCCGTGACTGCATGAGGCTTTAGGGGACATCCAGACACAGCTACTTTTCCCAGGACCACTGTTGGGCTTTGCTCCAGGTGGGGCCACTGGGCTCTGGGAAGAATACAGCGACTGTTTAGTGTGTGTTGCATCCCAGCCTTCTGTAGCCTTGTGCTCAGTCACCCCTGATTGGGAATATGTGAAAAGATAATGTGTCTTTGCTGAATGAGCATGGACTTCTTGCCGTTATTCTGTAACAGTATAGCTGAGCGGCAGTTGGCTAGGTGTTTCATTGTGGTAGGGATTCTTTTTTTTTTTCTTCAAAATTTTATTGATAAACAGCAATGAGACAGTTTCAAATCACATCGGAAGTACAGTTTCAACAAATAATACACTGCATATATT
>NW_004524886.1:1121628-1129422 GCF_000260255.1 Octodon degus
GTACCGGGTCCGACGGAAGGTCCAGGTGGAGCCATGGCCTGAGTGCTGTGTGTGGGCTGTGCTGCCTGCTGTCACTTGGGCTGGCCAGGCAGTGCCCTTGGAGGAGAGGGCAGAGGCCACCAGCATTCTTACCCGTGACCCCCGGACAGTGAGCATGGGCTGGCGGCTCCTCACACAGGACACAGGTCCAGCCTTGGTGCCTGGTGCCAGGCTGGGGGACCCCTGGGATTACCATGCACACCGATACCAGCAAGGTATGGCAGCAGTGTGGGCAGTGGGAAGGGGCAGGACAGGGTGCCTGTGTAGGTGCCCTCACCTCTGGTGTCCTTCCTACAGGTGTACCTGAGGGGGTCCGTGACCTGCCTCCAGGGGTGGCCCTGCCCCTGGAGTCCAATCTGGTCTTCATGAATGGTGTGAGCTTCACAAAGGGCTGCTACATTGGCCAAGAACTGACTGCGCGCACCCACCACACAGGTGTTATCCGAAAACGCCTCTTCCCTGTGCACTTAGCTAGCCCCCTCCCAGCTGGTGGCATCGAACCTGGCACCCCAGTGCTGACTGAATCGGGACAGACTGCCGGCAAGTTCAGGGCTGGACAAGGGACCCTGGGGCTGGCCCTGCTGCACACGGAGAGAATCAAGGGGCCCCTCCATATCAAGACCTCTGAGAGTGACCTTGTGACCATAACTGTGTCTGTGCCAGACTGGTGGCCCACAGCCACCAAGTAGTCTGGGTGGCTTGCTGTGCCATTGGGGGACTTGGGGAGCACGCTGCCTGGGGAGGCATCTGTGTGCTGTCACCATCATGCATTGTACTCTCTCCCTGGGAGGGCTGTGGCAGTGGACAAAGAGAGGGGCCCAAGCCACCTGGGTGCCTGCTGAGCCCACTGTGTCCAGCTGGCAGTCCTGACCTGTCTCCCACACGGAGGGCAGTGGCCTGGGCCCATGGGGTGGCAGGGGATGGTGGTCATGCCCAGGTGGAAGGTTTGGGGCAGGACCTGTGTGGTCACCTGTAGCAGGACTAACCCAACGGGTGGAGAGTCTGTGTGGCCTTTCTGAGCTCCCTCTGTACCCTGCAGCTTGCTCTGTCCTGGGCTCTGTCCAGGGGCCTATGCCATCCCACATAGCAGGTCCCCAGACACCTGCCCACCACTGTGCCTTTCTCCCAGAGCCGGCAGGGGTTCTACCCAACTCTTGCTGCTGGTACGGGTGTCACCGTGCATGCCTTAGGCCCCCTACCTGGTGGAAATCCCAGCTTCCACCCTGAGCTCTGAGTGACTGTTAAAGTGTGCTGACAAACAGCCCATCCGAAGGCCATATGTCACTTCTGGCCAGTCTCCCTGCAAAGCAGGGACAGCAGGTGAAGGGCATTAAGGGCAGGGTCAGTGGTGTTAAGCTGTCCTGTTGAGGCTGGGAAGAAGGTCTGGACACCTGTGGCCTTGGTGTCCTTGTGGCCTGGGGACACCCTGTGAACCCCAGCAGCCAGGGTTCAGAGAGGTGCTGGCCACCTGGGCAGGGGTGGGAGGTAGAAGACAGGGTGCCCTTAGGTTGAAGCAGCCCCGTCCCACTCACCATGCCCCAGTATCGGAGGCACTGACTGGTGGAAAAGCCTGGTGTACTTGCCTGTATGTGTGGTTCTGTCCTTATGTTTGTTAGCACTTTTGTTGCAAGGCAATCACACCCTTTGAGAGGAATCTGCATGCAGGGACAGCATATCCTTTTTTGTTTGTTTGTTTGTTTAATATATTTGGTACATAGCTTGGACTCGTAGTGATTCTCCTATTTTCAGCCTCCCCAGTGCTGGGATTACAGGTGAACACGCCTAGTCTTGGTGGCCAGCTCAGTGCGCCCAGGGGCAGGGTTGGCATGGCATGTAGTGCTGGGGACTGAGCTTAGGTCCCCACACTTGCCTAAGCAGGTGCTTAGTCTGCTGAGCTGTCTTGCCATCCCAGTATATCCTGATTCCTTCTTTTTCCCTCCCTCCCTCAGCTCACTGCCGCCTTTCAGTTTGCTCTGGGGAGTGGCCTGTCACAGTGGAAGGCAGACTGGAGGCAGGTAGGAGCCAGGCTTGGCTGGGCAGCCTACAGTGTTTGGAGGGCATGGCAGGCACGGCTGGCAGGGAGGGCTCTGCATCAGCTGTGCTTGGCCAAGACACAAGAGCTGAGGAGGGAGCTTGTCCCAGCTAAAAGATCTTTCTGAGCTCAGGGCATTGTCATACACAGGAGAAAGGGATTCCACACACTCCAATACCATGAGCAAAAGCCACAGAGACCAAATTCACAGGTTGGAGATACTAGAGTAAATGGCACACAATAGAAAGTCAGTTTAGGGGCCTGGTAGATGGCTCAGTAGAATAAGCACTTGCCTGGCAAGTGCAAGGGCCTGAGTTCAATCCTTGATTCCGCTAAAAAGAAAAAAAGTCAGTGTATTTGATGTATTTGAAGAAATAAAATGTGGCTTACATCAACTGAGGATTGGATTAAAAAAAAGAATGGTCTTTTTCTACCATGGAATACTACTCAGCCATAAAGAAGGATGAACTGGAGACTTTATAGGTAAATGGATGCCCAAGTATAACCATCATATTGTCTCCCCAGTGTGATGAGCTGAAAGAGTCAATAAGATCCAAAACATACAGTAGATACTGTAAAATAAACTTCAAAAAGAAAGAAAAATTAGGATGGATTGGAAAAAAGGAAAAGCAAAAGAAAAAATAATAAGATAGTTATACTACTAACTTCTCTTAGTTCGTTGAAAAGAAAAGATTGGGCTGATACTGTTTGGACAATAAAACGCCAGTGTTTTGTAGTCTCAGTAACTAATTTGAAGATAACAATATGCAATGTATCAACCATTGTTACCCTCCTATTTTGAGATTTTTTTCTTTACAATTAAAAAAGGAATCATAGGCCCATCTCGCTAATAAACATAGATGCAAAAATCCTTAATAAAATTCTGGCAAACAGTGCAGCAAATCATAAAGATTATAGATCATGCCTAGGTTGGATTCATTGCAGAGATACAGAGATCCTCCAGCATATTAATAATGTGCTATATTAAAAGCCAAGGACAAAAATCATATGGTCATCCAATAGATGCAGAAAAGCTTTTGACAAAGTCCAGCACCCCTTCATAATAAAAACCCTACAAAAAGTTGGAACAGATGGTCTTTATCTCTATCTGATAGAAGCCAACTATGACAAATCGATAGCCAACATCATACTAAATGGGCAAAAACAGATTCCACTGTAAAATCAGGAACAAGACAAGGATGTCCACTGTCTCCATTCTTACTCAACATAGTCTTGCAAACTAGCCAGAGTAATTAGATACGAGAAAATGAGTAAGGATAGGTAAGGAGGAAGTTAAATTATTTGTAGATGATACGGTGCTCTACATAAACCCAAAACCACTAAAAACTGCAAGATTTAATAAGCAAATTTAGTTTTATATCTGGATACAAAGTCAATACTCAAAAACCAATAACCTTACTGTACAGGAATAACAAACTCACTAAGAAATGAGGGAAACATCTTTAGCAATAGTATCAAAAAAAAAAAAAAAAAGCCTAGAAATCAGTCTGATGAAGGATGTGAAAGATCTCTACATTGAAAACTACAGTCCTCTGAAAAAGGAGACTGAAGAGGATATCAGAAAATGGAAAACTGTGAGTGAAAATGGCCATACTTCCAAAACTTACACAGATTTAATGCAATCCTGTTCAAAATCGCAACAGCATATCTCACAGAATGAGAAAACAATTCTAAAATTCATGTGGGAGCAGAAGACACCTAGAATAACAAAGGCAATTCTGGGCAACAAAGGCAAGGCAGGGGACATCACAATCCCTGACGAAATTATATTATAAAGCTAGTGATTAAAAGAAACCCTAACATGGCACTGGGGAGGGGGTTGTGGAAGACCCAAAGATCGATGGAACAGATCAGAAGATGCAGACAGCTTCAAACAGCCACCTTAGGTTTGACAAAGAGGCCAAACATGTTCTGGAAGAAAGATAGCCTCTTTAATAAATAGTGCTGGAAAAACTGGCTTTCCTCATGCTGAAGATTAAAGTTGGACCCACATCTTTCACAATGAACTAAACTAACAATGTATTAAAGATCAAAATATAAAAACAAACATTAAATATTCTGGAAGATAGAACAAATAAAACTCTTGAAGACTTTGGTGTAGGCAAAAACTACAACTAAAGCCTCAATTGCACAGGAACTATCACAATGAACAACTGGGATCTTGTGTGTGTGTGTGTGTATTTTAGGGAAGGATCTACAGGGTGTTCAGGGTCTCACTACTAGATTGGACTCATAGTGATCCACCTGTTTACAGCCTCCCAAGAACTGGGGTTACAGGTGTGCGCCACCATGCCCAGTCTCAATTGCCATCTTGGCACACCCCAGGGGCAGGGCTGTCACAGCAGGCCCAGGGATTGAACCCCTGACCCCTTTGCCTCCTTGCAGGCACTTTACTGAGCTATTTGAACAGCCCCTTGGGATCTCATCTTATTAGAAAGGTTTTGCACAGCAAGAGAAACCACCAACAGTGAAGAGACAACCCACAATGTGGGAAAAATGTTTGCTGGATGTCCCCAGACAAGGATTGCTATCGAGAACATATAAAGAACTAAAAAATCCAGGGCTTGCCAAATAGCTCAGCAGATGAAAGCTTTTGCAAGTGGGCTCAGGGGCCTGGGATTTGATTCCCCGGGTCTGCTGTGCCAGCCTTTCTCCTGGGGTATGCTGAAATGGCAATTGAGAAGGTGTGGTGATGCACACCTGTAATCCCAGCTCTTGGGAGGCTGTAAACAGGTGGATCACTAGAAGTCTGATCTAGTATTGAGACCCTAAACACCTTGTAGACCCTTCCCTAAAAAATACAAATAAATAAAAAATCCTAGGGCTGGGGAGATAGCTCAGTTGAATAAGTGCTTGCCTGGCAGCTTCAATCCCCAGCTCCACAAAAAGAAAAAAAAAAAAAATCCTTAGGCCCATCTAAATTTAGAGACCCAATCCAAAATGGACAACTGAGATGAATATACACTTCTCAGAAATACAAATACAAATGGCAAATAAATATATGAAAAATATTCAATGTCATTGGTCATTTGAAAGATACAAATTAGAACAACACAGAGATTCCATTTCACCCCAGTAAGAATGGCTGTTGTCAAGAATTGACCAGTAACAAATTACGGCTAGTCTCTGGTTTAAAGAAACCCTTCACTGTTGGTGGGAGCGTAGACTAGTGCAACCTTTGTGGAATCAGTGCAGTTTCCTAAAAAAAAACTAGCATTGGCAGTACCATTGATCCAAGCTATTCCCCTTCTAGATATTTTCTCAGAAGAATTAGAAACATCATGCCACAGTGGCATATATATACCCATGTTTATAGTAGCACAGTTAATAGCTCGATCTTGAAAATGACCCAAATGCCCATCAACCAGAAATTGGATTGTGGTAATATTACCTCTGAAGAAAACCAGCATTTCTGGGAAGCTTAGTTCCTTTTTTTTTGGCAGAACCGGGGATTGAACTCAGACCCTTGTGCTCGCCAGGGAAGCGCTTATTCTACTGAGCCATCTCCCTGGCCCCATAATATTACCTCAGATCCTATCTCTTCAGCAACATATTGATAATACTTTCGCAAGACAACTGTCAGAATTATCTGGCACTGATCTGCTACAAGGCATCTCTAATGGTGCTGAAAACAATCCTTTTCTTGCTGTTCCATGGCTTAGTGAAAGTGTAATGATAACCTGTCTACCTTGTCTCTGTATTGTTCATACACCTTGCCTAGCCAGCGATGAGGACAAGCCCACCAACAAGCCATGAATCAACTATCTACAGTCCTTGCGATGATGCTTCATAAAAATTTAACAGGGGCTGGGGAGATAGCTCAGTAGAAGAAGCGCTTGCCTGATAAGCACGAGGGCCTGAGTTCAATCCCCAGTTCCCTGGGGGGGGGGGGATTAACAGAAAAATAAAAATGGGGAATTGTAGCGATATAAGCTGGAAGATTATTGTCCCTAGAAAACAAGAAACAGAGCCTAAAAACAAAAGCCTGAGGAAATGTGTCATCATGTGTTAATCCTGGCAAGCTGGGATTCAGGGAACAACATATTCGTGGTGGCACCTGTTCTTTGTTTCTTTCTTTTTTTTTTTTTTTTTTTTGTTCCTCGAATGCCTTCAGGGCACTTTTGGCCAGCGGGAGAGGTGTGAGGTTCGAACTCCAGCAACCTGAGGCTGACAGCTTTGTGGAAGCAGCCACTTAAAGGCCTGAGCTAGGGCCAGGCCCCCTGTTCTTTGTTTCTTTAACTGGAATATTGCTAACTAATGATATGTAAACTTAAGGGTTGGTAAATGCCAGAAAGTGATGTAAATAATGGATTGTTTACACCAAATTAGTTATGTACATTCCTTAGCCTGTTTTTAGCCCTCAATAAATGTACAAGATTTCCCTGGCTCAGGGCTCACTTAGAGAGAGACTAATCTCAGTGAGACCTCTGAAGCTGTATTCAGTGGGTCTTCTCATCTTTTCTTTCAGCACCGACTGCTAACATACAACAATGATTAAAAAAAATGTGGTCTTTTTCTACAGTGGAGTACTATTAAGCAATAAAGAATGATACACTGGAGACTTTGTTTTTGGTGGAACCGGGGATTGAACTCAGGCCCTTGCACTTGCCAGGCAAGTACTTATTCTACTGAGCCATCTCCCAGCCCCTTACACTGGAGACTTCTATAAATAGATGGCTGAAACTTGTGACCGTATTCAAAAGTGAAGTGAACCAGATGCGCAAGTGTAACTTCGTACTGTATCCCTAATGTGAGAAGCTGAAAGACTGACGAAGGACTGACCGGGCAGTCTGGCCACCACCATCGTCTTCGTGGGCAGAGCCGCTTTCCCACCCTGGCAGGTGGCAGCCTGCTGCCTGGGGCCCTGCTTCTCCACACGAGAACGTGTGTGGTCCTAACCTTGGTGGTTCCAGGGAGAGCCAGCAGCACTGGGGCAGGAGGTGGCCCTGGGTCCTCAGTGACTTCTGGCCAGTGGCTCTAACTGTAACTTATGACAGAAGCAGGACTCGAAGTGTGGTTGACGGGACGATGAGCTTCCCACGTGTGCTGCTCCTGGCCACATCTGGCTAAAAGGTCCCCACTGGCCTCCTCAGAGCCGTGCTAAGACTTTGAGCCAAATGCATTCTCTTATCATGTGCTTGGTGCATGCAAGACAGATGGCTAAAACCTTGAGCATCAGAGGGTGGGAGTGGGCAGCAAGGCTGGGGTTCTGGGGAGGTCAGAACAGAGTCTATGAAGAGACCAAGGCAGAGCATTAAAACAAGTGCAGCCTGCTTGAGATCATGCTGGTGGTATTCATCTCAGTGACAAATTAAAATTGATTTCAGGTCCAAGGGATCCTTTAAACAGCAGGCTGGTGGGTGTTGGGAGGGCAGGACAAAGCCACAGTGCCTAAAGCAGTCAAGCTACCTCAGTCTTGAGAAAAGCATCCTGCCCGGTCAGTGTCAGCTATTAGTTGCTAGGCAACCTTGTGTCATATGATACTAACTATTCAAAGGTATAAACTCCCCTACTGTTGTTCTGGGGGGTCCTTTGCCAATCGGGCATGGGGCACCACCTGCGGTCTGTCTTTATTTATTTATTTATTTTTTTAAAATTTTATTTGTGTGTGTGTGTGTGTGTGTGTGTGTGTGTGTGTGGCCAGCTCAGCCTACCAGGGGCCAGGGCCGGCCGGCATGTGGTGCTGGGGGATTGAACCATGG
>NW_004524886.1:1129835-1131022 GCF_000260255.1 Octodon degus
AGGTAAGCACTTATTCTGATGAGCTGTCTCTCCGCCCCTATTTTTGTTTTTTGAGACAAGGACTCTCTGTGGCCCAGGCTGGCCTTGAACTCATGCTCCTTCTGTCTCAGCCTCCTAAGTGCTGGGATTACAGGTGTGGCCACCACATCCTGAAATTCTGGCCTCCTTCGTTGACTTCTAGGAATTCTTTTTTTTTTTTGTAGAACTGGGGATTGAACTCAGGCCCTTGTGCTTGCCAGGCAAGCACTTATTCTGCTGAGCCATCTCCCCGGCCCCTATAGTTTTTGTGTTTTTTTTTTTTTAAATAAAGTATACAATACCATGAATATACATGCACATTGTGAAATAAGTACCAGTCAAGTTGATGAGCATGTCCACCAAGTCCATCTCCTCACATAGTTAGGGTACGTTCAGGTTGAGTCAAATATATTTTAGGGTTTGGATGAAATAGTTACTAGTTTCCTGCTATTGGGTTGTTTGAGTTCCTTATATGTCCTGCATGTTAGCTCCTTAGCAGATAGATAGATTGTAAATATATCCACTCCTTCAGGCTGTCTCTTGGCTGGGTTTGTACAGTACAGGAAGTTTTACTTAAGTGGGCAGATAAGTCACTCCTTCTAATGTAATGCAATGTGACTATAAGATACAGTTTTTCTTTGGCTGAGGAGGGAAGATCAAAGTGTTCTGGCCAGACACACCCCAAGGTAACAGTATATTAATTAATTTGACATGATATCATTCACTCTGTATGTAAAAGTATCATATTGTCAAGCTGGGTGTAGTGGCCCTGCCTGGAAGCCCTGCATCTAGGAAGACAGAGCTAGGAGCGTCACAAGGTCAAGCTCCCTTCCTAAGTGCACAAGTGTGGAGTTTTCATTTGGTTACTGCTTTTCAAGTTTTGTGTTCCCTAAAAACTTTTTTTTTTTTTTTTTGGCAGAACCAGGGATTGAACTCAGGCCCTTGAGCTTTCCAGACAAGCACTTGTTCTGCTGAGCTATCTCCCCGGCCCCCCTAAAAACTTTTAATCCCTTTCACACATACATTTATTTATTTATTTATTTATTTATTTATTTATTTTTTTAAAATTTTATTTGTGTGTGTGTGTGTGTGTGTGTGTGTGTGTGGCCAGCTCAGCCTACCAGGGGCCAGGGCCGGCCGGCATGTGGTGCTGGGGGATTGAACCATGG
>NW_004524886.1:1131122-1150020 GCF_000260255.1 Octodon degus
ATTTATTTATTTATTTATTTAGAGTCAGGGTTTCTCTGTGCAATTCAGGTTGGCCTTGAATGTACTTTGTAGCCTAGCCTGGCCTTGAACTTGCTGCCATCTTCCTGCCTCAGCCTCTTGAGTGCTGGGATTGATTACAGCTGTATGTCACTATGCTCCACCCCTTCACTCTTTTCTTTCTTTTCTTTTTTCTTTTGGTAGCAGGAATCTAAATCAGGACCTTGTGCTTGCCAGGCACGCAATTGCTGCTGAGCTGTATCATAGCCCTCTTTCACACTTTTAAGCTCCAGTGTGTATTCGGATTTCCCTTGCTTGCCCTCACATCTCCCCTGAGCCAGGACTCTTCTGGGGAGTGACACTTACGTCACTGCTATATCCGCCTGGCCTCCAGGGCTGGTTCTCTACTGTCCAGGGAGAAACTGGCCTGAGCATGGGCTGTGGTAGGAGTGTAGGCAGATGTTGGGACCTCGGTGAGCTGTCTGTAGCTGCAGCTCACAGTGAGTTGGCGTGGGAACCTCTGCCAAGACTCCAATGGGAAAGGGCCCGTCTTCTGAAAGCCGCATGGGGTGCATTTGCCTCTCAAGTGCTGCCCACCAGCCAGGGGAGCCTGAGAAAGTTTTCCCCACAGACATGCAGCACAGTGCACTCCCAATGTATGCGACCAGGCTGTGCATGACAGTGTCTTCCAGAAACTGAGGAATGAATATACCGTGCCCATCTTGCAGGTGCACAGGCCATTGACCACCAGTCGGGATGATGAACACAGCCATCTGCATCTTCTTGCAGAGCCTTGGGCATGGTGAATTGCTCTCTGTGTCCTTTGGTCAACTCAGTGTTGTGAACCACAGACCCAACAGTGTTCATCGGAGCCTCAGAATTATTCACTTTATAGTAGAGGTTTGTGTTCTTCAATCAACATTTCCTCAGTTCTCAAAGAATTGAAACCAGAAATAGGGGACACAGTGGCCCCAATGCTGGGTATCTGTGCAAGGGAAGTGAATACTGTGCTGAACAAACATCCATACTCCATGTTCTCATCAGCCAAGAAATAAAGGGGAGCAGCCATCCATCCATCAGCAGATGATGGGGAAACCATATAGTTCCAGGACCTGCTGTGGGTGCCAAAAGCAGGGGCGCTCAAGTTCCTGGCAGAAAATGACCTGGTGTTTGCACAGAACCTATAGGAGCCCTGACACACACTTTACATCCACTCTAGATTACCAACTAATAATGCAAATACTGCATGAAGAGTGATTCTGACGTGTTCTTAGAGAATAACACAAAGAGAAGGTCTGATGAGTTCAGGTGCAGTATATCATGAATATCTTGGGCCTGATCAGTTGCACTCACAGCTGAGAGCCTGTGGATGTGAGGCCTGCCTGTGCATACATATGGGAAACCTTTCCACCTAAACAGAAGGAGCCCTTTGTTTGGTTTCTTTAAGTCAGGGTCTCTCTGTATAGTTCAGGCTGTCCCTGAATTTCCTGTGTAGCCCAGGCTGGCCTCAAACTTGCAGCAACCCTCCTTCCTCAGTCTCCCAAGTCCTGGGATTACAGGTGTGCACCACTGTGCCTGGTGAGGAGGCCTATTGTTAAAGACTGTGGAGGGGCTTAAGGATAATACTTAATGGGATGAAGAGCACGGGAAGACATTACCCTCACAAGTGGCATCAACTCAGATGAGCACACAGAGGCAGGGTAGAGTGCAGGCTAGAGGGCTAAGAGGTTTGACATAGGGCTGGGGAAGGCTGTGTGGACATGGTTTCATAGCTGCAAGACCCTGTGAATGCACTGGTGTGGCTGTCTCCACAAGTCTGTGGAGGGGCACAAGGGACACACTGAGAGGACACACCATGTCACTGCCAGGTGAGAGGAAAATCTGAATGTTTCAAAGTTGGAGTGGGGTGAGTTTGGAAACAACATGGGTTGAAGGCACAAAACCAAGAATCCAGAAAAGGGCATCAAAGGGGAACTACAGAGCAAGGACCAGAGGCTGGGACTCGAGGTGGCACCTGCAGAGAAGCAGAGGTAGGGGTGGCTATGTCTGCGTACAGCCAGTGAGGGTGAGCTGTACACCTTTCCCTGGGTTGGATGTCCACAGACTGTGGGGAACTCTGTTCTCCATGTCCCAGGCCCTCTCTGACCCTAGGGCTCTGCCAGGTCTTCCTATGTCTTGGCCACTGTGTCTCCCCAGCCTCGCCTGGTGCCTGTGTTCTTTGTGGCAGTTCAGGGCCTGGCTCTCAGTATTATGGCTTATTTCTTTTCTTTTTGGCCAGCTCAGCTCGCCCTGAGGGCAGGGCTGGCGTAGCATGTGGTGCCAGGGATAGAACCGTGGTCTGCTGCACCTGCCTAAGCTTGCCTAAGCAGGCACTTTAGACCGCTGAGCTATCTCGCTGGCCCCTATGGCTTATTTCTTTTTTCTTTTTTTTTTTTTTTTTCAGAACCGGGAATTGAACTCAGACCCTTGTGTTTGCCAGGCAAGCACTTATTCTACTGAGCCATCTCCCCGGCCCCTTGGCTTATTTCTTAATGGTTTGTGGACCTGGTTCCCTGTCTGAAGCATTGGTTTCAAGACCCTTTCATCCTAAGCAGATTTTGGAAGGATCTGAAAGTTCACTGTGTTGCTGTCCATGCCAGCTTCCTGTGGGAACTGTGCTCTGAAAGCTCAGGTACAGCCTTTGCCCCTTCTTCTAGTGTCCCTGCTGCCCTTTCTGCTCAGGCTTTCTGAAATGCTACCTGTCATTCTGCACAGAATGCTAGCACCACCACTGAAGGACCCCAGATGGGGCATGAAGATGCCTGGGAGTCCAGTGTGATTGCAGTCTTCACATTACTCTGTGACACCCTTTCTTCAAGAAATAAGTTGCAACATCACATGGCAGTCTGTGAATATGTACGACTATGTATTTACCAGTTAACGTAATAATGAAGGATAAGAAACCCATTGCTGGATAAAGACAACACAGGAGAAGCCCTAGAGGCTCACAGGTCAGGGATCTGGGTGGAGAAGGGAGCAGACAGGAGCTGCTGCGGTGCTGTTGGTTCTTGGCAGGCAGGAGCCCAGGGGCCCCACTGGGCTACGAGGAGCTCACTTTTTCCCAAGGACCTACCTGTGGGCACTGAGAACATGGATGCCCTCTGCCCCATGGCCCTGGCCCAGAGAGGCAGGTGTTCCCACATCTGCCTCCACCCATGCAGAATGTACCCACAGCTGTGCATATATGTGCAAGCAGTCATGAGCACACATGCCATCCATACATGTACAACCATGTGCTTATCCACACACATGCACTTGTGTGCATGCAGTGGCAGATTATGCACACATGGACACTCAGGCATGAACACTCATGAGCACACATGCAGCACATGAACACACATGCAAATGTGTGCACGTTTACATCCACACACACCCCCACACATGCTCCTGCAGTGGCCTTGTCTTGCTGCAGGGGATGAGGTCTTCTTTTCCATTTTTTCTTCCTCCTTGGAGTTCTATCCTCGGTGTGGTGTTGGATGGGGACCTCACAGATGGAGACCCAGAGGAGTCTTACCCCTTCTGCCATGTGAAGTCAGTGGTGTGGGCAATGTAGAAGAAGTCACCATAGAGGACAGAGCCACAGTGTTGGCTCAGGGTGGGGACCTGGGACTCCTGGAGTTATACCCCTTCCCCTCTTCTCCCTGCAGCATGGGGTTGTGGCTGAGTTTCCCTGTGGTAATTGAGCTACACTCTTACTGAGCCCCTAGATGAGGCCAATTGTCAGGCCTGGTTCTGCAGGACTAGGTTCCCCTAGGACATCCCCCAGGCAGTCCCTCTGGCTCCTGGTGGCTTCCACGTCCCAGGGAACCTCTCTCCCCATATGCATCTGCAGTGTGCAGTGCCCACCTGATCCTGGGGCTGGCAATTGAAGGTTGGGGTGGTCAGCTGGCACTCCTGTGTGCTGCTCACATCTGCACTTCCATTGGGCACACTGAGGTGATGGCTGGGGTCAGCCCAAGGCTGGGCAATCCTCATGAATGTACCTGGTCCTCTTGGGGTGGCTCAGGGCCCTGCCAGTCATGCTGAGCTCCCTGTGAGCTGTCCTGGGTGCTCTAGGCCCCTGCCCTGTTTTGTAGGAAGCTATGGGGTCTATCCATGCTGGCCCTCTCTGCCCAGGCGCAGCCCTGCCCCTGTTGCTGCTGGAAGACATGGGCTGTGCCCTGACCCCTCTGCCCTTTGCCTCCTGGGGGCCAGGGTGAAACTGAATCCCAGGCGCTGACTCGTGGGCTATTTTGGAGCTGGGCTGGGCTAGTGGGGGCTGTGTAGGGGCGGGCCCAGCTCTCTCCATCTGACAGTGCTGCCTGTCCTTTCGTCCCTGCGCAGTCTGAGGACCGACCAGAGCGTGGGCTGCTGGGTGGGAACCGTGTTGCTCCTGGGCCCAAGAAGGCAAGCAGCCCCAGCAGCCCCTACCACCTAGGTCCCCGCCAAGTCCCTGTGGAGAAGGTGAGGCGGGTGGTGGTGGTGGTGGTGAGGGGGGCAGCCATGGTGCTGGGGCACAGGGCTGAAGGTTACGGCTCTGCAGGAGCTGTGGGGTTTGCTTGTGCCCTGTGGGGTTTGCTTTGGAAAAGGGGCTGTAATGGAAGCTCTGAACCTCAGTCCTGGCAGGCATGAAGGGGTCGCCTGTCCCAGTCTGTCCTTGGCTGGGGCTGCTTGGGGGTCAGGTAGCCCTGCCCCCCGCACTGCTGAGATAGATGCCCGCTGACAGCTGGGGCTATTTTGGGCCCATGGCTCAGCAGAGGGGACAGCCAGAGGGGCAGTGACACCTGACTCCAGGAAAGAATTTCCTGAGTGGTGACGCTGGCAACCAGAAGTCCAAGGTGGGGCCCAGCCATCCTGAACGGTCTTGCAGTGGGGTCCTGGGCCCCACTCTAGGCTTTTTCTGATGGACAGTTGGACCCCCCATGGGGCCAGCAGTGCTAGGGCGGGCACTGTGAAAGCTGGACTCAGGGGCTGCTGAGGTTCTGTGGGCTGAGGGTCCTGCATTCATGGCCATGGGAGAAAAGTAGCTCTCCAGCTGGGTTTTCAAGAGCATGGGGCCTCTCTGGGAGGATGGGTTTCTTGACCAAGGAGGCTTCTGTAGTGTTGAGGCCCCCAGCCCAAAATGGCAGTAAAGGACAAGGCTGATGTTCCTGGCAGGCTTCCTGGAGGTTCTGAGCAGGCTCAGTGTCTTCGTCTATAACATGAGAGGCCAGGGGAAGTGGCTCCGAGGTCTGGAGCGTACACAAGCAGCAGCCTTCTGGCACCCTGAGAGTGGCAGGGCATCTCAGAGCTCTGAGGATGAGCCTTTGGCTAACAGGATCTGCCAACCACCTGGCAACATGTTCTCTGGAGGGATGTGGCCTGGCGAGCAGAGTGGGGTGCACTGTCCCCAGGTCAGCCCATGAGCCTGGGGGCTGTCACATTCATGTTCATGTTTCTGTGACCATGCTAGCTCCGGCTCTGCTTTTGGGGACTCCACAGACTGGTCCTAGTTGTGCTAAACACCCAAAAGACCCCATCTCAGGTCCCTGGTGGCTGAGTTGGCGCAGCCCTGCTAGTGCCCAGAAGGGAGCTGACCCAGCTAGGAACTTGCATATTATTATTTTTTTGGCAGAACCAGGGATTGAACTCAGGCCCTTGTGCTTGCCAGGCAAGCGCTTATTCTACTGAGCCATCTCCCTGGCCCGGAACTTGCATATGGAGTTCCTGCCCCATGGAGCTAGGGCATAGAGCTGCTGACTGCACAGTGAGTCAGCAAACACTGACCCAAGCCCAGCCTCCTGGATTAAGGGATTAGGTATCCAAACCAACAGACTGGGTGCTGGGCAGCCCCAGAGAGGCACTAGGTCCCTACTGCCTAAAAGCAGGGAGAGCATCTGGGTGCCCACCACCCTCCTGGAGACCTGGTGCAGGCAGGCACAGTCCTCACCCAACCCTGGGAGACAGGCCAGCATTCTCCTCACCACAGGAAAACTGACGTCTTCACCCCACTGCACCCTGTGCAGTGGGCTGGGTCAAACCATAGGTGAGGAAACGCCCATTCTCCTGCTCCCAGGCAGGGGCACTGCTGTTAGAGAACCTGCTCCATTTTCAGTCCAGGGAGGTCTGTGGCCACACAGAAAAGAAAGACCCTGTGGACAGGTCAGGCCCAGGGAAGAGGCTTGACGTAGACTCTGCTAGGGCACAGCGCCCTCACTGATGCACAATAGACCAGTGAAAGGCCCCCGGGGGGGGGGCGGCGGCTCCAGCAGGGGCCAACAGTGCGAGAGATGCTACACTCACTGGGGCATGGAGGGCTGGGGAGGTGGCGAGGACTGCGGTAGGGGGGCCAGATAGTGGGAGCAGCCACACCTTTGTCAGGAGCTCGACCCTAAGACCAGGGAAGGGCAAACCTGTGAGGCTGGGCTACGGCGCCACCTGCCGACGCTGGGGGCGGGAGCGCACCATGACCGCCCTGTGTACGCGACCTTGGCCCTGGGCGCGGGTCGCCTCTGTGCCATCTCCTGCCTGCCTGTTCCTCGCAGGTCCCCGCCATGGACCCCGCCTCCTTCAGCGGCGCGCCCCGCTTCCTCGCGCGGCCCAAGGCTTTCGTGGTGTCCGTGGGCAAGGACGCCACGCTGAGCTGCCAGATTGTGGGTAACCCCTCGCCGCACGTGAGCTGGGAGAAGGACCATCAGCCCGTGGAGGCAGGCGCGCGCTTCCGCCTGGCGCAGGACGGCGACGTGTACCGGCTCACCATCCTGGACCTGGCGCTCGGGGATGGCGGGCAGTACGTGTGCCGGGCGCGCAACGCCGTGGGGGAGGCCTTCGCGGCCGTGGGGCTGCAGGTGGATGCGGGGACGGCGTGCGCTGAGCAGGCGCCACACTTCCTGTTGCGGCCCTCGTCCATCCGCGTCCGCGAGGGCGCCGACGCCGCCTTCCACTGCCGCGTGCGCGGGTCCCCGCCACCCGCCGTGAGTTGGGCCAAGAATGGCCGGCGCCTGGGCGCGCCCGACGGCCCGCGCGTGAGCGTGGAGGAACGGGGCGATGAGAGCGCGCTGCGCATCCGGGCGGTGCGGCCGCGCGACGAAGGCACCTATGAGGTGCGCGCAGAGAACGCGCTGGGTGCTGCGCGCGCTGCTGCCGAGCTTGTAGTGGACATGGACGCTGGGGCCGCCGGGCCGCCGGGGGGGTCCACGGCCGCGTTGCTAGCACATTTGCAGCGCCGTCGCGAGGCCATGCGCTCTGAGGGCGCCCCCGCTTCGCCGCCTGGCGTGGGCACACGCACCTGCACGGTGACCGAAGGCAAGCACGCGCGCCTCAGCTGCTTCGTGACGGGTGAGCCCAAGCCCGACATCGTGTGGAAGAAGGATGGACAGCCCGTGGCTGAGGGCCGGAGACACGTGGCATACGAGGATGAGCAGGAGAACTTTGTGTTGAAGATCCTGTTCTGCAAGCAGTCGGATCGCGGGCTGTACACGTGCACGGCGTCCAACCTTGTGGGCCAGACCTACAGCTCCGTGCAGGTTGTTGTGCGAGGTGAGACTCCAACCGGGGTGGGGGTGGGGCGGCCCCTGTCTCTCGATGGTCTACGTTTCTGGTCAGCAGGGCGCGCGCTGTTGAGGACCCGCGGCTTCTCCGGGCCCACTGGGGCACGCTTCCTACCACACTGCCCTCCGCGACCCTGCCCCTTCAAGTCCCACTCGGTCTGCCTCTTTTGCATTTAGGGTCCCCCTCCCCTGGGCTGTCCTCTCTCCCCCTGCCTTGGTCAGACCAGCTGAGTCCTGCCCTGCACTGGGGTCCCTGTCCTTATCTTTACCCTGTGCCCCCAGAGCCAGCCGTGCCTTTCCCGCGGCGGCTGCGCGACCTGGAGGTGCGCGAGAGGGACTCGGCCACGTTCGAGTGCGAGGTGCCGCTGCCCAGCACGCAGGCCGCGTGGTTCAAAGAGGAGACGCGGCTGTGGGCAAGCGCCAAGTACGATATCGAGGAGTCCGGCTCCGAGCGCAGGTTGACTGTGCGCAACGTCACGGCGGACGACGACGCCGTGTACATCTGCGAGACAGAGGAGGGGAGCCGCACAGTGGCTGAGCTCGCAGTGCAAGGCAGGGCGGGGCGGGAGCGGGAGGAGGGAGGAGATGGGCCTAGGCCGGGTTAGAGCAGGGGCAGGTTGGGAGTTGGGCGTGGGGGGAAGGGGTGGGGAGGAAGGGGCAGGAGGCAGGGTGGGAAAGTACAGGTTGGTGGACCTATTGGGCAGGCAGCTGCAGGAGTCTTGGCTGAACAGCCCCGCCTTTCCTTCCCCAGGGAACCTGACTCGGAAGCTGCCCCGGAAAATAGCTGTGCGTGTGGGGGACACAGCTGTCTTCTGCGTGGAGCTAGCTGTCCCGGAGGGCCCTGTGTGCTGGCTGAGGAACCAGGAGGAGGTGGTGCCTGGTGGCCGCGTGGCCATCAGTGCAGAGGGCTTATGCCACACATTGACCATCTTCCAGTGCACCCCGGAGGACATGGGCGAGGTGGCCTTTGTGGCTGGTGGCTCCCGCACATCCACCCAGTTCTGTGTTTCGGGTAAGGATCAGCTGTGGTCTCCAGTTGTTTCCCTTGACCTTCCTCAGTGACTACCTCAGTGCCATCGTTGGCCATATGCTTTGTGGAGGCCTTGGTTCAGGGTCCCCAGTCCTCTCCTCCCAGGTTGGGTCCCTTTCAAGCTGCAGACAAGTGACTGCAGCTGTGGGTTGGGTTGACCCAAAGTGTTCCTGAGGCTCTGAATGTTCTTCCAGGCCTGGGCAGGGCCTCCTGAGTGACTTCAGCCTGTCTTGGTCCCAGTCCCCAGGAGGCCACCCGTATGTCCCCCCATGGACCCTGTGGTGAAAGCCAGGACAGAGAGCTCCGTGACCCTCAGCTGGTCTCCTCCGTCCTATGGGGACTACCCTGTCACCATTGATGGCTACCTTGTGGAGAGAAGGCGGCTGGGCACCTACACCTGGAGTCGGTGCCACGAGGCTGAGTGGGTGGCCACGCCTGAGCTCACAGTCACAGGGGTGGTGGAGGAGGGCGATTTCCAGTTCCGGGTATCAGCAGTCAACAGCTTCGGCCAGGGTCCCTGCCTGGAGTTCCCAGGAACTGTGCGCCTGGGTAGGTGGGGTTCTTCATGATGTGGGTATTGAGCTTGGGGCTGGACCTCTGTGGGAGCAAGAGCCTTGTGGCATGTCCCTTGGTTGTCACATGCTCATCTTCCTAACCATCCTATGTGCAGCCCCCCAGTTGGCCATGAGAACACCCCTGCAGGCAGTGGAGGCAGAGGAGGGTGGTGAGGTCACCTTCTCTGTGGACCTCACGGTGGCCTCCGATGGCCAGTGGTTCCTGGATGGGGAGGCCCTGAAGGCCGGCAGCATGTTCCTGATCAGTCGAGACCGCACCCGGCATGTGCTCACTATCCACGGGGTGCCTGCAAGCCTGCATGGTGCACTGCTCAAGTTTGTAGCCGATGGCATCGAGAACAGCATCCAGGTGGCTGTCCGAGGTAGGCGGCACCTGGCCACTTCTCCTGAGCTGGGGCAGGACCAGGCATCAAGCCTCTTCTCCCTTCTCTCAGGGTCCTCTCCAGGGGTCCCCTCCACATCCTTTCCTTCCTGTTCCTTTTGTCCCGTCCTCATCTTTGTGCCTCCTCCTGGGTCTTCCTCCATCTTTTTCCCTTCCTGGCTTGTCTCTTCTCCTATGTGTTCACCCTCCCTGCTGGGGCCCCTCCTGTCTCTGTCACCCTCCCCATCGTGTACCTGTTTTTCTCCTGTCTTTTCTTTTGTCTGTGATCCTTCTGTGATTGCCCACTCCACTCCCCCAGGGCTAACTGCCAACAAGCCATTGCCACCCCCACCCACCCAGGAGGATTTGGCCCAGCTGCATGAGGAAACAGCTGCTGGCTGAGCTGTCAGAGCAGGCAGCAGCCGTGACATGGCTGAAGGATGGCCTTTTGCTGTCCCCTGGCTCCAACTATGAGGTGCAGGCAGTGGGCAGGAAGCGGGTACTACTGGTATGTGATGTGGCGCTGGAGGATGCCAGCTTCTATGAGTGTGTGGGCTGCGGGAGCTGCACAGCCTACCAGCTGTGTGTGCAGGGTAAGGGCCCGGTGCAGGTCCCCTGGAATTCAAGGTGCTGCTGGCTCTGTTTCCAGGTTTGGTCAGGCTCTGGGGCTCAGGGAGAGTGGTGGGCACAGGCTCTGTGTGTGTGTGGTCCTGCTGTGGTGGGAATGGAGGGAGTCCTCAGGCCAGGATCCAGTAGGTGAGTTGGCCTCTGTCTTGGGGGTGGACAGGTGTCCGAGTGGCTCCTGAGCCCAGCACTGCAGCTATAGTCTCGAGAGTCTCTGACCAGCTGTCTGTACTGTGCAGGCCCCACATCCTTTCTGCACAAGGACACAGTGGGCAACCACATGAATGTGGTGGCTGGTGATCCAGCATGGTTTGAGTGTGAGACCTGGAGGCACAGGTCTGTGTGTGCTGGTACAAAGATGGCGAGGAGCTGAGCTGCTCCTGTCCGAAGTTCTCACAGGAGAACTTGGGCTGGTGGCACCGCCGTCACCAGGCAGGGTGAGGGCACCTGCTCCTGCTGTGTGGGTGAGGGCTCCACAGACTTCCAGCTGTGGGTGTCTGGTGAGCACACTTGTGTGTGTGCACGGGTGCCCGCACTTATGTGTGTCCAGTAGCCCCTCGCTATTGTGTGGTTTGACTTTCTCCAACTCACTGTTTCATGAGTTTCCAAAAGATACTTGGGGCGGGGCTGGCATCAAAAATATTAATCTAAATTATCATGGATTTTTTGCTATGTCATGGGATTTTGCAGTACCATACAGTACATGAGTGTTGTTAAAATTATGTAGGTTTGTGAGTTTAGAAAATGGTTAAGAACATTAGAAGTGTTTTTAAAAGCATGGGAAAGGTTTGTAAGAGTGTGGGAAGGGTTTATAAACCCTTAAAATATATATCACTACTAAAATAAATACAATGTCGCTACTTTGCTGATTTTCACTTATTGCGGGGTGTCTGGAACCTCTGTGGTGAGTGCGGGACCACTGTATTGGAAAACAGCTCGGCTGCATGCAGCATACAGTGATGAGTTTTCTGGACCCTTCTCTTACTTGGGGATCAGTTTTTTTGGTCATGGAAACACGTAGAGTTAACATTCACGGATTGTGACAAAAAATGCTATGTGTGTTTAAGTAAAAAACTTATTATGGGAAAAGACACTTCCATTAATCTCTCTCAAAGTGCTCCCTTTCTTTTTTGTGCTCATCCATTCTTTTCTTTCTTTCTTTTTCCTTTTTCCTTTTTATTTTAGGGAAGGGTCTACAGGATGTTCAGGATCTCACTACTAGATCAGATTCATTGTGATCCACTTGTTTACAGCCTCCCATGAGCCGGGGTTACAGGCGCGCCACCATGCTCAGTCTCTGCTTTTCTGTTTTTTGAGACAGGGTCTTGCTATGCAGTTTGGGCAGACCTTGATCTCACTTTGTAGCCCAGTCTGTTCTTGAACTTGCAGTGATCCTCCTGCCTCAGCCTCCCGAGTCCTGGGATTACAGGCACATGTCACCATGCTCAGCCACTTGCTACTTTCTGAACCAGATCTGGAGTCTTCCTTCCTAAGTGCCTTTAATTTTTCTGTGCCTCAATGTCCTGAATCAGTTCAAAATGTTTCCTTTTCATGGTCTTTTTTTTTTTTTTCCAGTAGTGAGGATTGAACTCAGGACCTTGCACTTGCCAGGAAAGCACTTATTCTACCGAGCTACCTCTCTAGCCCCTTTGTGGTCATGTTGAGTTTGGGGAAGAGCCAGTAGTCACTAGTCACTGGTCTGGTGAACAAGGTGGATGAGGACTCAGTGCCACATTTTTCTGAGCTGCTTTTCCATTGGCTGACACTTGGTAGCGCTGTTCACCACATTTTTTTTTTTTTCTTTTTTCAAATCACATCTAGTTAACTCAGGAGAGAGGTTTCCAGAGCTGCTGCAGAAAGGGGCAAGAATGATGGGAAGAGTGTTTGAAGTGAGGAGGAGGATTTTGAAAAGGATTTATCACAACGTGTCTTAAAATTTAAATATTTACTGTAGTTTCTGTCATATTTAGACTGATGAAAGGTGAATATTGTAAAAAGAAAGTGAGGAAGTGAGAGACGTTGGCTGGAAGCTCTTTTCTTCCAGCTGTGGGAGAGCATGTTCTGTCTGCCTCAGCAGCTCTGCTGCCTCATGGTCCTGGAAACCCACATGTTTATGATGTGTTTGTGGGCTGGACTCAGACGGGGAAGTCTCATTAAAAGATGACCTTTGAAGCTCATATTTCCCTTTTAGAACAGAGGCCCTTAGGCTGGTAGAAGCTGGGAGGGTGGAAGTGTCCCTGAATGCTGGGCTTTGAGTCTGGCAGTGACCCAGGAGCTTCTAGAGTCAGCTCTGTTGCTGGGTGGCTGGGCACAGAGCCCTGTGCTTTGGCCAGCCACTGGTGCAGCCCAAACCACCAGCCCCTAAGAGCACTGTCCCATGGCACCCCCTCTCTTGGTGCCCTGGAACCTGACCAGTGCTCGTAAGGAGACACATGCTGCCTTCTGTGCAGAGCTGTGAGGCCCACAGCTGCTTTCCTGTGGACAGCAAGAGGAGACGCAGTGTTACCTGGCAAAGTGAGGAAGCCACTGTGGCCCAAGGCCTTGGCCATTTAGTGGACAGTGTGTACCAAGCTAGGAGGAGCTGGGCTGGAGCAGACCCCAGGTTCTGGTGCTGGTATCGTGGTGATGTATCACGCCTGCCCTGCTACAGCGCCCACTGCGCCCCCACTGCACACAGGTGCCCAGGTAGGATATCTCAGTATACCACCCCACTGTGCAGGTTGAGCCTCACCTCTGGAGACCTCAAGGACAGCCACCGCTGAGCAAGCAGGATGTGGGAGCTCTGTGGGATGAGCTTGTGACCTCTGTGTTCCATGTGTCCCCAGAACCCAAGGCGGTGTTTGCCAAGGAGCCGTTTAGCGTCAAGATCCACATGGATACTCCACACGGACTGGTTTTCATTTCCTGACCCCATGTCCCTGTGTGTCCCCAGAACCCAAGGCAGTGTTTGCTAAGGAGCAACCGGCACACAGCAAGATGCAGGTCAAGGTGGGGTCCAGTGCCACACTGAGTTGTGAGATGACCCAGCCCAAGATGGAGGTGGTGTGGTTCATGAATGGGAAGAAGCTAGGCACAAGCTCAAGGGTGCATGTGGAGGCCACGGGCTGCAGGTGGCAGCTGGTGGTGCAGCAGGCAGGCAAGACAGATGCTGGGGAGTACAGCTGCAGGCTGGAGGGTCTCCTTCCACCTGGATGTCACAGGTCAGTTGATCATAGATCTGGGTGTGTCAAGGGCTAGGAGGTGTTTCTGTGTGGGTGAGTGTTTCTCAGGTTTGGGGTCCCTGTTGGTTCATTACCTATAGGGGATTGAGGGTGGATGATAGTCGAGTTCCATGTCAGAGGCCAGGAGCACCCACAGTTTGCCAGCACCACCATTGAGTTGGGCCCCAGCATGGCCTTCCAGTCATGACTGCAGGTCCGGGGGTTTTCCTTAGCGGGTGCCAGCCAGGCTCTCTTCTGCACTGTAGCCTGCTTTCTTCCAGGACTGAGTGACACCTGGCTTCTCAGCTGGAGGATTTCAAGGCAGCCTGGGCTGGGTCTTGGGCTCGGGAGAAGCTGGGCTGAGAGGCACTGTTCTTGGGAGACCACGTTGTCCTCTGCTGCCCTTAGCTGTGACCTCCAGCTCAGCTTTGTCCAGGGTTAGCGAGATGCCGTGTGTGGGTACACGTCTGCAGTGGAGCTCCATTAAGGGCTTTTCGAACATCTGTCCCCAGGACTCGGGTTTTGTGTGGCTCTTGCATCCTGGACAGTAGAGATGCCTATAGATGCTGTGGCTGTGGTGAGGCAAGCACAGGCCCAGTACCAAGGGCACAGAGGCTAGGTGAACAAGGTGCTGTGGGCAAGGCCTGAGCTGTGTGTCCTGGCTGCCGCCTGGCCCTGAAGGCCATATGTTCCTCTCCCCATGTGGCCTGTAGCGACTCCATCTTCTCCCTTCCTCTGCATCTCCTCCTGAGGCTGGAACACCACAGGGTCTTGTGAGGAGACAGACAGTTCTGAGAAGACTCTGGAGGCAGTGCCTGCTTGGCAGCAGACAGGAGCCCTTGCTGGCCCGGCCTGTGGTGTTCATGACTTGGGCTTCTGGCCTCAGATGTGAGGCGCCAGGTACATTCCCTAGACTGGGTGTTGTGTGACAGTGGCCTGAGTGTGGCAAGGCTAGGAGCCCTCAGTGGTACCTATGAAACCCACGCCAGCTGGGCTCCTTGAGCTTCCCTTGACACTCACCAAAGTGACTTCTCTGTTTGGACTCTCATCTTGTGTACTTCGTTTAGTATGTGCCTTGGGTCTGGCTTTGTTCCTTTGTGGGTTCTGCTTTGTAAGTTCGCCTGAGCTGCAACACTGATCAGGACAGTGGGCACAGCCATGGGATGGGTGCATATGCTGATGGTTCTGCTGTGTGGCTGGGTAAACAGCACTACTGCAGACGCTGTGTGCATGCTGTAGAGGTGCCTCTGGGTCCCTTGAGTCCTAACCCAAGATGCAGGACTGTTGGGGCCCGGAGCTCCATTCACCCTGCTGAGGGTCCACCTCCTGCCTTTCCAAGTTCCTGCCAGCCACATGCCAAGGTTCCAGCTTGTCTGTCCTCTGTACTGTGGCTGTCCCGTTATGGGAGATGTCCTCATAGTCACTGTGGTTTTGATTTGCATTTCCTTAATGATTAATGTTGTTGGATATCTTTTTATTAGCTTATTTATTTTCTTTGGAAAAATGACTGCTTAACTCCTTTAAAAAAACTAGGTTGCCTTTCACTGTTGAGTTGTAAGAGTTGAAATACTCGATACTTCGAGGCCTTCATCACACGTTATTTACAGTTATTTTCTCCCATTCCTCCTTTTGATAGCGCCCTTCCTTGAACAAGCCCTTTTAAGTTCCACAAAGCCCCATTCTCTTTTGAGGTGTTCTGAGAGGCCACCACTGTCCAGGACTGAGGGTTTCTGCAGTGCACACTCCAGCTGTAGCAGACGGGGGCTCCTACCCCCTTCAGTTGGTCTAAGTGCATGGCGTGAGTGGTGGTCCTGCAGTCACGGGCAGACCCAGCAAGGTATTTTTTTTCAGAACCGGGGATTGAACTCAGGCCCTTGCACTTGCCAGGCAAGCGCTTATTCTACTGAACTATATCCCTGCCCCCCCTTTTTTTTTGCATCAACAAGTTTAAAAGTACCTTTTTTCCCCTACGGTTTTCTTGGTGTGTTCACTGAAAAGCCATCCACTGTGACAAGCAGGGCCCGGTGCTAGACTCTGCCCCCTGCCCCATGCACTGGTGCCACTGTCCTTCTGCTGGCACCGCACAGTCTTGGTCTGTGGCTGTGAGCAGCACATCTGGTCACATGGCAGGGTCCAGCGTGGTTCTCCACACCTGTGCTGTGCACTGAGGAGCCCCCCCCACCCCATGTGCTTCTCCTCCGCGATCAACATTCCATCTCCTCTGTGTGTTCTTTCAGTAGTTTCCGAATTTCAAATTTTCCCTTAAGGTTCTGTCCCTTCTTCCTCATCTTTTCCTCTTCCTCCTCCTTCTCGATCTTTTTTTAATTTTTAAGGACAATATAAAATAATGATCATAAAAAATTAGAAATGACACAAAATTTTACTAAAAAACAATACAAATTTGATGGTATTTGTTATGTTGCATAGTGTTGGCTTCAAATTATTCGTTTAGGTTACCAGATGTATGCATGCAAAATTCGACAAAAAACTATAAGAGATTAAGATGAAGAAAAAATTTAAAAATTAGCTGCTCCTTTCTGTGGATCCCAAGATCAGCGGACATCAGCAGCACAGTTAGCCAAGTTACCCTGCACACATACACAGATGTGGCTCCTCCTGCCCCCCTCCTTTCCACGTCACACAGATGTGGCTCCTCCTGCCCTCCTTTCACGTCAGCATTCCCTTCACTCTGAGCAGGCTCTTCCCCTTTTAACAGCATTGCTGTGCCTTTCAGGTTGCATTTATTCTGTCAGGTTCTTACTTTCTTGGCACTGGGGATTGAACTCAGGACCTTGCAGTGGCCAGGCAGACACTGTGCTGCCGAGCTATGTCCATCACCCTCTTCTGTCCAGTTTGAGTTGATTGTTTTGTTTTATTATTATTATTATTTTTTTTTTTGCGGAACCGGGGATTGAACTCAGGCCCTTGCACTTGCCAGGGAAGCGCTTATTCCACTGAGCCATCTCTCCGGCCCCTAAGTTGATTGTTTTGTAACAGGCTGAGAGGTAAGGGTCAATCTTTTTTTTTTTTTATGTATTTAGTATAGGGCCTATAGGAGCTCACTACACAGATTGGACTTAAATGATCCTTTTGTTTTCAGCCTCCCAAGCACTGGCATTAAGGCATGTGCCACCACACCCAGTCTCAATAGCCATCTCAGCATGTCCCCAGGGTCAAACCCTACATCTGCCTAAGCAGGCATTTTAATCCCTGATCCATCTGGCTGGACCTCTCTCCTTTTTTCTAACTCTGGGTGTGCTTGCTTGTCCTCTTAGAGTTCCTTATAAAAGTAGATTATTCTCTTGAGATCTTTTTTCTTTTACAATACAGACCTTTACAGCTCTGAATTTCCTTCTGAGAATTACCTGTGTGTGTCCTATACATCTTACTGCATTGTTTTTATTTCCATTCAGTTTAAAGTTGTTTTGTTTTTTTTTTTTGTTGTTGTTGTTGTTTTTGTTTGAGATAGGGTCTTGCTATGTTGCTTAGGCTGGCCTTGAATTCACTATGTAGCCTAGGCTGGCTTTGAACTCATGGTAATCCTCCTGCTTCAGCCTCCCAATTGCTGAGCCCATACCTATCATTAAAGTATCTTCTGACTTTAATTTGTCTTAAGGATTGCTGTTTAATCTCACACATTTGTGAATTTCCTTCTGTTGTTTTGAGCTTCATTCTATTATGATCAAAGATGATATTTTGGCTGACATCTGCCCTTCAGGCATGTTGGTCCTTACTTTGAGGTTCTGGTATGTCGTGCCTTGGATGTACTGCATGCCCACAGGGGGGAGAATGTGGGTTCTCCTGGTCTGGTGGAATATCCTGCCTGAGTTAGATCTGATTACTGTAGCATTATTCATTTCTATAAGTTGCTCTTTTCCACAGGTACTCCACCTGTGGGTGCACATGGGCATGGAGCCTTCAGGCAGGGTAGCAGGACCTTGTTTCTACCTTTAGTTCACCCTATTTATTTTGGGAGTCTGCCAGGTGTGTGTGTGTGTTTGCATCTGCTTGAGGGATTGGTTGTGCCATCAAGGTGTGGCGTTGCTTATTCTTTCTACCACTTTCTCTGGAGGTCTCTTTGGCTTGGCTTTTGCAAACCTTTCCAGTGCTTTTGGCTGCTGTTCTCATGGACTGCCCTTCAGCTGCTACCCAGGGTGTCCTTGGGTCAGAGATGAAGCTGCATGGGCGGCTAGACCATGCTTTGAAGCCTTCGTTATTCAGCTGGGAAGTTGCCAGGCTAGTGCACAGATGGAGGCTGGGGCACAACGGGCAGTGGTCAGGGAGTGGAGCAGACTTGGGGCAGGTAGGGGCAGCCCTGTGTCAAGAGTTACCCAGACCAGGGGGCCAGGGAGAAGGCTCAGTGAAATAAGCGCTTCCTATGCAAGCACAAAGCTCTGCATTCAATCCCTGCTTCCGCAAAAAAAAAAAAAAAAAGTCACCCAGACCATGGCAGGGAGTGGCCAAGTGGTCCAGTTGACTGCATATGGAGGTCAGCTGCCCCTGCAGGTGGCCTTTCATGATGACCTGAGGATATTTATCTATTTATTTATTTTATTTTTTGTATTTTAGGGAAGGCTCTACAGGTTTTTCAGGGTCTCACTACTAGATTGAACTCATAGTGATCTGCCTATTTACAGTCTCCCAAGAGCTGGAATTATAGGAGTGCGCCACCACACCCAGTCTCAATTGCCCTTGAAGCATACCCTGGGGATGGGGCCTGCATGGCAGGCCCAGGGATACAACCCCTGGCCCCTGTGCCTGCTTGCAGGCACTTTCATCGGCTGAGCTACTTGGCCGGGCCATGACCTGAGGATAAAGCACAGGCACACCTGCAGGCAGGCAGAGAGCATGACCACAAAGTAAGAGGCAGAGTGACACTGAGCCGTGGCCATCAGGATGGAGGGGTGGGCCACAGCCAGCAGTGAGCCAGGGCCATGCAACAGGATGAATAGTGGGATTATCAATATTCTCAGAGTGAGAAATTAGCCAAAAAAAGAAAAGAAGAAAGAAATTAGCTACAATGTGGCCTTGGGCAGTGGGTGTGAAAGACGCGTGGACGAAGAGAATGTGGGATGGAGCTCACAGTGCGGGTGGCACCAAGCTGCAGCCAGCTGACTCAGGCTCCTGCTTCAGGAAACTGGCAAATAAAACAGCAAAAGAGAAGAAATCCCCAATAGACAGTTCATCAAGAATTGTAGAGGGCCAAAAGCCAAGTGACAATAGGAAAAATTATCAGGGAGGGTGAGAGAGGGGTCCGCAGATGAGGATGTCCTTTCATAGATTTGTCCCCAGGAATAGAACCGAGTCCATGAAGAAAGCATGTCCAAAGTGCCCGGGAGAAAACCATTGGCCTGGCACTTCGACTGCCAGCAGAGTTGTGTGGTCAGAGAATCTGCTGTCCAAAGCACTGGACCAGAGAACTGGTAGCACTGAAGGGGCAGACATAGCTTAAAGAAGAGGCAGCAGACTGCAGGATGAGAGTTTGGGGAAAAGTCTGGGGACACTTAGAACATTCCTGACACCAGGTCTCTCTTGTCCAACCCAGAGCGTGAGGCGGTGTTTGC
>NW_004524886.1:1152470-1236347 GCF_000260255.1 Octodon degus
GGAGGTGACGTGGTTCAAGGATGGGAAGAAGCTGGGCGCGAGCTCGAGGGTGCGCGTGGAGGCCACGGGCTGCAGGCGGCAGCTGGTGGTGCAGCAGGCGGGCGAGGCCAACGCCGGGGAGTACAGCTGCGAGGCCGGGGGCCGGAAGGTCTCCTTCCACCTGCAGGTTAAAGGTCAGTCTGCAGCAGAACATGATGGCTTTGGTGGATGCACTCTTGCTCTCAGCCACTGGTGACTCACCTCCCTCGATATAGGCATTCTTCTCTTCTCACCTGTAGCATGTCTTCTCTCGTTGGTTGCCCTTAGGTTGTGGAGCCATAGGTCAGTGTGCGTTCGAAAGGCGTGGTTTGTTCCTTACCTGCAGAGCTGATTTCTCCCAGTGAACCTCGGTCCTTTGTTGTAGCACTCCTTACAGCTTCCCCGATATCTCTTTTTCCTGGCCCTGTTTCTCCACCCCTTGATCAGGAGTAGACCAGATGTCTCCACCTACGTCCCAAGGATCCTGCTTTTGTTCCTTGCTGTGCAGTCTCTTGTGTGCATCCAGTACCCCATGAAAGTTCTCTCTAGCTAGGTTTTCCAAGTTCTTTGAACCTGGTGAGAAGAATTTTGGCCTCCTAATTGTTTTTGGAGTGATCCGAGTTTTACCGTGGGTTTTTCCAATGTAGTGGCGAGATGTTCTTACCTTTTTTCATGGATCTTGAAGGTCTGGCTGCACCTCCATGTGGAAGTGTAGATGTGAATTTAGGTGTGGTTGCCCCAGTGAATATTAAAGAGCAGAGGACTGGTAGAGAAGCTGGGGTCTGGCATTTTCTTTGTGAGGCGGTCTTGCTTTTCTTGACTTTGAAGAAATCACTGTGTATTGCTGCACTCTTTGAGTTTGAGTCATAAATTTGGAAATAGGAAGAAAATTAAGTGCGTGCAGATCATCTTAGAGATGGGTCACGCAAACAGCTCTGATGGGGAAAGTGGGAATCAGCTCTTGGCATTTCCCTGCAGGTACCATGTGTCTTTGTGGCCTCTGGGCACCAAGAGGCTTGTGAGCCAATAGAGCTCTCTGTGTAGAGTGCTTGGCTCTCCAAATAACCCTTCCACTGTCTCCCCTAGGTCTCCCGTGACCCCCAGGTTCTGCTTCCATCCACAGTGGCTCTGTGGTCCACTGAGAGGGTGGCTGCAGGTCTCCCCAGGGTGTCCACAGAACCATTTGGTATGTCCTTGTGGAGTGGTTTGCTGCTGTGTGTACCAAACACTGTGCATCTTTCTGACAAATTATTTGAGTGCAATATGACATAATTTTATGCAGCAAATTTGAAAAGTTTTGACAAGCTGGCCAATTCCTAGAAGACTGCATTAAAACTTAAAAAAAAGGAACAGGATCACTCAAACAGTTTTATAACTTTAAAGAAAGGTTACCCTGAGTTCAAAAATCTCATAGAAGGAAAGCTAAGTCCAGTATCTATAGATAAACTGTTCCACACATTCTGTAAAGACTGTTCAGAGCAATGCTCCTAGAAAACAGTGAGAGATGCACTCTCCAACTCAATTTTTCTTTTTTTATTAAAAAAACCCCCAAAATTCCAAGCAGGATAATAAAGAAGGTAATAGTGGTTAATATATTGCGCATTATTATTTTTAAATTAGCTATGCAGAGTGTAAGATATAGGCATTTAATTGTCCAAATATTAAACTTCTTTTCAATGAAGAGAAATAGTAGTGTAACTATCGCTTTTTAAAATATATGGGCTGGCCAAATAGCTCAGCAAATTACAGTGCTTGCAAGCAGGTGCAGGGGCCAGGGGTTCGATCCCCAGGCCTGCCATGCTGGTCCAGCCCCTGGGGTGCGCTTAGATGGCAATTGACACTGGGCGTGGTGATGCGTGCCTGTAATCCCAGCTCTTGGGAGGCTGTAAACAGGCGGATCACTATGAGTCCAACCTAGTAGTGAGACCCTCAACACCCTATAGACCCTTCCCTAAAAAAAATACAAAAGAAAAAAAATATATATTTGGTACAGGGTCTCACTAAGCAGCTTGGACTCAGTGATTCTCCTACTCATAGTTTCAGCCTCCCCAGTGCTGGGATCTCAGGCATGTGCCACCATGTCTGGTCTCAGTGGCTGGCTCAGCACACCCAGGGGCAGGGCCAGCATGGCATGTGGTAGGCGGCAGGTGCTTAGTCTGCTTAGCTATCTTGCTGGCCCTCAGTAGTGTAACTATCTATCTATCTATCTATCTATCTATCTATCTATCTATCTATCTATCTATCTATTAGATTATATATTGTTATATTATATATTTTTGTTTTTCCCTTTTTTCTTTCCTATCCCAGTTTCTCTTTCCTTTTGAAATTCTTCCATTTTACAGTATCTACTGTACATTTTGAATCTTACTTATTTTTTCAGCTTCTCACACTAGGGAGGGAATATAATGGTTACCATGTGCATCTGGTTTATTTCACTTATGAGTATAGTCTCGAGTTGAGTGCATTTAGCTATAAAAGTCTCCAATTTATCCTTCTTTATTCTATTGTAGAAAAAAAACACATTAAAAAAATCCTTTCCGGGGCTGGTGAGATGGCTCAGTGGTCTAGAGCACCTACTTAGAACAAGCTAAGCTAAGCAAAGCACAGGGACCGCGGTTCAATCCCTCAGCACCACATGCCAGCCAGCCCCGCCCCCTGGTGGGCTGAGCTGGCCACACACACACACACACACACACACACACACACACACACACACCCTAAATAAATAAATAAATAAATATTTAAAAAAAAATCCTTTCCTTGGTTGGTGGGCATTTGGATGTTTCCAAGATCTAGTTGTTACTGGTTGTGTTGCTGTAGACTTGGGTGCACATACATTGCTGTGGTATAATGTTTTAAATTCTTCTGGGAAGATACCCAGAAAGGGCTTAGCTGGGTCAAGTGGGACCACCAGTGCTTGTTTTTTGAGGAATGTCTACACTGATTCCACAGTGGTTGCACCAGTCTACACTCCTACCAACAGTGGAGAAGGGTTCCTTTTTCCCCACAGTCCTGCCAGCAATTGTTATTGGTTGATTTCTTTTTTTTTTTTTTTTGATTTCTTAATAATAGCCATTCTTTCCAGGGTGCAATGGAATCTGACTGGTGTTTTAATTTGCATCTCTCAAATGACCAGCGATGTTGAACATTTTCATATAATTATTGCTGTCTGTATTTATTCATCTGAGGCACGTATATTCATCTCAAATGACCATTTCTGGGCTGAATCTTTAAATTTGGGGGGTATGATTTTTTTGAGTTCTTTATATGTTCTGGATAGTAATCCTTTGTCTGAGGAGCATCAGCAAACATTTTACTCACATTGTGGGTTGTCTCTTCACTCTGATTTTTCTCTTGCTGTGAAAAAGCTTTTTGAAAAGATGAGATCTCAGTTGTTCATTCTTTGTGATTGTTATTTGGGTTTTATTCATAATGCTTTTTCCTACATCAGTGTCTTCAAGAGTTTTACCTATTCTGTCTTTCAGAAGATTTAATGTTTCTGTTTTAATATTTAGATCCTTGATCCATTTTGAATTTAGTTTAGTACATGATGAAAAATATGGGTCCAATTTTAATTTTCAGCATGCAGAAAGCCAGTTTTCCCAGCACAATTTATTGAAGAGGCTATTTTTCTTCCAGGGTATATGTTTGGCATCTTTGTCTAAGATAAGATGGCTTCGTATGTCTGGAGCTGTTTCTGCTTCTTCTAATCTGTTCCACTGATTTTGGGTCTGTTCATTGCTGATGTGATGCTGTCCCCTGCCTTGCCTTTGTTGCCCAGAATTACCTTTACTATTCTTGGTCTCTTATTGTTCCAAATGAATTTAGAGTTGTTTTCTTTAATTCTGTGAAATATGCTGTTGCAGTTTTGACCAGGATTGCATTAAATCTGTATAAGTTTTGAAAGTATGGCCATTTTCACTCTTATTTGTTCTTCTTACCCAAGAGCAAGGAACAGCTTTCCATTTTCTGATATCTTCTTCAGTCTCCTTTTTTAGAGTACTGTAGTTTTCAATGTAGTTTTCTTTTCTTTCCTTCTTTTTTTTTTTTTTTTTTTTGGCAGAACCAAGGATTGAACTCAGGCTCTTGCACTTGCCAGGGAAGCACTTATTCCACTGAGCCATCTCCCCAGACCCCTTAATGTAGTTTTTAATTTTATTGATTTTTGAGTTTGAGAAGAAGTGGTGTTAGGTCTTCTCTCAATTTTTTGCAGAATTCAGCAGTGAATCTGTCCGGGCCTGGGATTTTTTTGTTGGTAGGTTTTTAATTATATCTCTGATTTCATTGATCGATAATGGTTTATTTAGGATTTTTATATCTTCTTGATTCAGCTTTGATAATTCGTATGTATCTAGGAATCTGTCCATTTCTTTTGTGTTTTCCATCTTATTAGAATACAAGTAATCGGGGCTGGAGAGATGGCTCAGTGGTCTAAAGCACCTACTTGAAACAAGCTTGACAAAGCACAGGGACTGCGGTTCGATCACCCAGCACCACATGCCAGCCAGCCGCGCCCCCTGGTGGGCTGAGCTGGCCACACACACACACACACACACACACACACACACACACACTAAATAAATGTTAAAAAAAAAGAAAAACATAAAAAAAAAAGAATACAAGTAATCTACAAGTAGGTGTAGATTATCTTCTGAATTTCTGCAGTCTATTGTGATTTCACTCTTTTCATCATTAATTTTGTGGATTTGAGTCTTATCTTCCAATTGTTCTAATGAGGTCTCGCAGAAGGGTCTTGTTGCCACTGTGGTCATCAGTCTGAAGCACGCGCCCCTCACTGTTAAGGGGATACAGGGTTGGGCAAGAGAGGCACCAGCTCCCCAGTGTGCTTTACTCAGAACTTCAGCACGGTGGAGTGGGTGGGCTCTGAGCTCTGATTACAGAGCAGTCTTTTCAGGGAGAACTGGATGTCCACTCCAGATGGGAGAAAATAGGGACAGTGTAGAAATTTGCTTTCCTCTGGCTGTGGCTGTGGCACAGGATCAGCTTGTTGCGTGTTTGCATAGCTGTCATGGTGACAGTAGATGGTGATGCACATGCTCTCCTTGCTGTAGTGCATAGGCCAATGGCCCACAGTGGGGTTGACAGGGCCCGGGTGGAGAAGTCCTGGCTGTAGGGCAGGTAGGGCAGGAACTAGTTGTACATGTGCTCTGGGTGGTAGTGGTGCTAGGGTGGATGCTGCAGAGTGTGGCACAGCTGGAGGGCCTATTCCTCACTGTACTCCTCCTGTAGGAACAGTGTCATGGCCAGTGCCACTGTGCACCTTTGGGGGTCTTCCACTGTCTGTGGTCCACATACCTCTCAGACATACAGAACAGCAAGAGGTTGGGGTGGGTCGGAGATTGGGGTGGGTCCATTCTGAGACCTTGTCAGTGGCCTCCTGCCAGCCGCAGGGCCTGGCCTGGTTCTGCAGTGATGTGGGTGCTTATCAGGAAAGGGTCCCAGGCCTCTTTAAGGGAGAGCTCACTGCTGGTAGATGACAGGTGGCTGCAGTCGGAGTTTCTGGTTTTGGGGCCTGAGTCCATGCAGTCCTCCTCCTTACTGCCACCTGCTTTTGGATCCGTGGCAGGACTTCCCTTCTGACTTCCCTTTTCTGGCTGCTCAACCTGGCGGGGTTCCCAGCACATTAAAAACATCCCTTAGGGGCTGGTGAGATGGCTCAGTGGTCTAAAGCACCTACTTAGAACAAGCTAAGCTAAGCAAAGCACAGGGACCACGGTTCAATCCCCCAGCACCACATGCCAGCCAGCCCCGCCCCCTGGTGGGCTGAACTGACCACACACACACACACACACACACACACACACACACACACACTAAATAAATATTAAAAAAAAAAAACCAAACAAACATGCCTTAGTTATTGCAGGCTGATCATGTCCACAATCTCCCAAATGAGGAGAAGGCTTAAATAAATGAGACAAGTGGTATGATTTCTGGGCTCCAGGGAGTTCCAACCCTTTCAACAGAATTCAAAATGCTCTGGAGCTAAGACAAAGAACTTCTCTGGGCAGCCCATATTTATTGGTTTTCAAGCAAGGAAGGAAGATCCTAAAGGCAGCATGGGACTCTACCAGGACCTTGGGAAATATTTTCTTAAGAAGTAAATTATCAGGGCCAGGGAGATAGCCCAGAAGAATAGGCCCTTGCCTGGTAAATGCAAGGGCCCGAGTTTAATCCTTACTACCACAAAAAACAAACAAAAAACAGTAACAACAGAAAAAAAACAACAAAATTCATACAGTGTTATTTAGAAGAGATTTAAAAACCTCAGTGTTCACTCAAGTTAAAAGTGCCAGGCCAGGGATGGAGCTCAGAGATGTAGAGCCTTGGATGGAGAGACTGTAGGTTTTCTTCCCCACAGTTGAAATTCTTACACTAGTAATGAAAAGATTTACTAAACATGATGAAGGTTCTACAGAGAACAGCAGAAACACCCCACTTAACAGCAGTCCGGGAGATTTTCCATTGATGGAAGGTTTCAGAGGGCCTGCTGGTACCTGCTCCTGTTCAGCCCTGAACAGGAACTAAGAGGGCTGCAGGGGACAAGGACACATTGGGTACAGGAAGAGTGGGCTTCACAGGTGCCGTAATGAACTCCTCTCTACTGATGGATCACAGCAAAGAGTTGGAAAAGGACATTTTAAAATTTATTGCTGGCCTGCCTCTGATTTCATGTCTAATGAAACATCCTTCTGAGGGAGAGGGTAGTAGATGGTTCCCGGAGTCAAAACAGAACCTATAAGCCCCCAGTGAGTGTTAGGTTTTTCAGCGCCACAGAGAGGTAAGGAAGAAAAATGAAAGGCCTTTATTGATCCTGAGGACGTGGAGAGGATCACAGGAAGGTAAACAGGGGTCCTCTGGCCAGAGACAAAGAGGAGCTGGGGTGATATGGATTTTTGCTACTGGTGGAGTTTGAGGGGCTGATTTGAGCTTCTCTTGTGGTGTGGGAAAGGTGGAAGGAAGTTGTACTCAGGGCTGGGGTAGGGATGGAGGAGAAGGTGGTCCCTGGGGGACCATAATAATTTAGTAGTTTATACTCGGGCCAGAACCTATCAGTGAGATGCATGTAGATGACACAAAGCTGTCCCTTTCTGATGCTTGTCAAAGGCCACATCTTTTGGGGTATGTAAGAAGTGACAAGTCCATTCCAAAGGGTAGTGGAGCCTTTGTCCTCCTGAAGAAAGACGAGAACTTTGCTGTCCTGGACCCCTTCCTGGTGTAAGGCTGCTCTCATGAACACAGCTGGGTTTCAGAGCAGGTGAGGTAAAAAGGCAGAGGGGTAGAAAAGGAGGCTGGAGACTGCTCTGAGCAGAATCAGATGCCCACTTTCCTGTACCGCAGTAATAGCAGGAGACAGAAAGAGGTGGCTGTTGGGCAAATGGCATCTGTGTGTAGGAAATAAAGTCATATGTACCTGTACCACACAGACATCAGTCCAGATGCTGCATGGAGCCTGAGAAGAAGACGAAACCAGTTCTTAGCTGAGGATGTGGACTATTTTATGACCTCAGGGTAGTCAGATTTCTTAATCTAAATTCACTCACCACAAAAGACCTACTTCCACTCCCAGGAGCTTGATTCCATGTGAAGGGACATGAAAGGCAGAAAGGCAAGTGCCCAGCAGGGAACAGCACACACACACAGTGGTCAGAGCGCCTATATACAAATGATGCAGAATGCCTAACGTAAGTAGGAAAAGAGCAGATAACAGTGTTGAGTGTTGTGTAAGTTCACAGTATAGATGCTTGGGACCAACACAGTGAAGAATTGCTACCTCCCTCAGGCACCAGGAAGGACACAGCAGGTGTAGCTCCAAGTGCAGTGCACAGATCTCAAGGGTCCAGCCCTGTGGGAGCCTGTGCCCTCCACCAGCACTGGAGACTCCTGGTTCCTGAGGGGCAAGTGCGCCATGCCGCCTCTGCCGTCCTCCCTGGGGAGCCTGTGCTGGAGACTGACTCTGTCCCTGATGAGCTCCACAGAGCCTGGTAGGGCTGTGTGGGTAGATTGTGCTGCTCACACTGAGGAGCACTGGGGCTTCTCCAGAGCACAGTGAGTTAGAGCCACAACCCGCAGGTTCTGTTCTATAGTTGCTGGGTCTGGACCTTCCTGCCCTGCAGTCCCCTGGCCTGACCCAATGTCGCCATGTACCCTCAGAGACCAAGGTGGTGTTTGCCAAGGAGCAGCCAGCGCACAGCGAGGTGCAGGCTGAAGTGGGGGCCAGCACTATGCTGAGCTGTGAGGTGGCCCAGCCCAAGACGGAGGTGACATGGTTCAAGGATGGGAAGAAGCTGGGCATGAGCTCGAGGGTGAGTGTGGAGGCCAGGGGCTGCAGGCGGCAGCTGGTGGTGCAGCAGGTGGGCGAGGCGGATGCCGGGGAGTACAGCTGTGAGGCCGGGGGCCAGAAAGTCTCCTTCCACCTGGACGTCACAGCTCAGTGCCCGTAGGTACTACCTTAGCTTTGGGGGTGGTATGAGCCTGGCTGGTGACCATGGCAGAACTTGGCATTTTCCCAGTGGAGCTTGGTTTGGCACATCTTCCCTGTCAGCATGTGTCTGGGCCAGTGTGCTAAGGGATGGTGTCTGGAAGGCCATGTGACATCTGCCCCAGCACAGTCCTCCTGGTGCCTGTGGCTGATGTTAGCTAAAGCTCCCTGAATCATCCTCAACCCCAGGAGCTCTCTTCTCATCAGATGATTTGGTCGATGGACTCTAGGGTGAGGCAAAGTTCAGTCAGCCAGTCCTATGTGGAATCTTGAACACTGCATGGGGGATCTTAGGATTAGATATTTAGTTATCTAGAATATTTCGCCCACATTTCCTGTGGAATCAGTGTGTTCATGGCTTCATCTGGATCCAGGTTTCCACAGCGAACAGCAGAGAGGTAGCTGGGTACATGCTGTTCCTGTGTGAGGTTGGAGTTCTTTTTCCAGAGTAGGTACAGGGTTTCTTTTGTGTTCAGTGAGCGTACTCCTTTCTGTACTTGTTTGGTGGTACTCTGAATGGCACCCAGGGCCTGGTGCTTGGACCACTGCTGTCCATGGAGTTACACGCAGGCCATTCAGATGCCTCGTGCCACAGTTGCACTTGGAGTATGTGATGTACAGATTTAGAAATGGAAAGGAATAAGTAGCTTACGGTACTTTTGAGTTTGGATGATGGGATCTTTTTCACTCCAACAGAAACATGACACATCCTTCCTTACAGGCCCCCTTCACTGGCACGGGTGGGGTGGGCAGGGCTTCAGAGCAGAAGGTGCAGACGCAGGGACCAAGCTGATACTCTGAGTTGCTGGGTTAGGCTGAGGTCCCTAGGTCCATGTTGCTATAACACCCTCTAGACAGACTCACTCTAGTGAAATGGGAGTAGCTAGGGATGCATTGCCCAGTCAAGGTTAGTGATTTTAAGTTTATGGAGCGCAATGGAAATAAGAGTACATGCTTAGTGGTTTTTTTTTTTTCCTTTTTATAACAATTTCTCAACTGTGCAAAGGCTCTGTGTCTGTGGCTTTCCCAGGATCTCCTGGTGGGAACCAGGTCATGCTGCAAGGGCAGTAGCCTTCTGCATCCAGGGTTTATTTATTTATTTTTTTAAATGTATTTTGTGCAGGGTCTCACTATGCCACTCACACTTGTAGTGATCCTCCTGTTTTCAGCCTCCCCAGTGCTGTGATTACAGTGTGTGCCACTGTGCCTAGACTCGGTCATCCGCTCTGTGTGCCCAGGGACGGGGCTGGTGCAGCATGTGGTTCCAGGGATCGAACCCCAGTCCCTGCACTTGTGTAAGCAGGCACTTATTCCACTGAGCTATCTCACTAGCCCCCAGAATTTATTCTTGACATCCCACTGTCCTGCTTTGGTGGCTCTGGTCTCACTGTGGCATGCTTCAGTAAGCTGAGTCACTGGCTGGTAGGGCAGTGCTTACTTCATAGTGTTTCCCTAATGATTCTGTGGTCTGGGCTCCCTGGCTGACCCAAGAAGAGTCTGGGGCCAGCTTTCTTTCTAAAAAATGTATTTAGTGCAGGGTCTACAGGGTCTCACCATTCTCACTACACATATTGGACTCGTAGTGATCCTCCCATTTTCAACCTCCCAAGTGCTGGGATTACAGGTGTGTGCCACCATGCCCAGTCTCAGTTGGGTGAGGATCAAAGCCCAGTCCCAGTGTCTGCCTAAGCAGGGGCTTTAATCCACGTGAGCCATCTGGTCGACCCTCTGTTTTCCTAGTGGTAGCAGAACTGAATCTTCCTATAGCGGAGGCTGTGGTCCAGCAGGGGTCCTACATGCCACACAGCAGTGGCTGGAGCCCGCGTGGTCAGTGTCCCTAACCTGAAAATCTGAACTGCTCCAAGATCAGAGATTTCACCCTGAGTGCTGATGTGACACACAGGTGGAAAATTCTAGACAGGACACTGTTTCATACACAAAATTAAGAAAAACATTGTAGAAAATTACCTTCCACCTTTGTGTTTAGAAAATCAAAATGAGTTTTGTGTTTAGACTTGGCTCTTATCCTCCCAGAAAATCTTAGTATGTAAGCACACCAATATTTTGAAATAAAAAATCTTGTTCCAAGCATTTTGAATAAGATGCCCTACCTGTATGTGATACTGCACTGATTTGTACAGATGTTTGACTCCACTCTATTTCTAAGCACATCATTTTAGTAGAAGTGACATTGTTTTATGCAAGTAAATTTGAAAAGTTTTGACAAATTATATGGTTTCTTAAAAACTAGATCAAAGCCGACCTAAGAAGAAACAGCTAACACACAATATGGCTATACATTCTGTGAGAAAGCACCACTGGAGGCTCAGGTTTTCTCAGTGACTGAACATTAGCGAAGCCCAGAGGAGCTGGATGTGGTGGCACCAGCTGCAATCCCAGCACCCAGGAGGCTGAGGCAGGAATGTCACTGCAAGTTCAAGGCCAGCCTGCACTACATAGTGAATTCAAGGACAATCTGAACTACCTAAAGAGGCCCTGTCTCAAAGAAAAACAAACAACAAACCCAAACAAAACATAAAGCCAAGTGGCTCTAGTGGTAAATTCCTAAGCATTGTGTAAATTATTCCATATTCATAGAGATTTCAGAAAAAAGAGGCAAACTCTCTAATTTTACTTATGCTTCAATACTGAAATACATAACACTTATACATTAACACTGAAACATGGCCAGAAAGTAAGATTCACTTCAAGCCAGTGTACTATGACTATCAAGGTCCACTTGTCATTAGCAAGCTAGATTCAGCAATCTGTAACAGGGTCATTTGCAGTGGTGATAATCACAATTTAGGAATACACGCCATGTATTCCTGCAGGTGAAAATCAGTATAAAAAATAATTTATCTGACTAGACAAAAATAATGAAATTACTTCAGTAAAATGCAGAAGAAATTACTTGCTAATATTTAATACTAGCTATTCAGAAGTGTTTGACAAAATGTGTCATCAATGTGCTGTGAAATCCTGAACAAAATGCAAGCAAATGATTCTCTGTAAGGAGCACTGCACAAAAATGACCAAGTGAGGCCTTCAGCACACTGCCTTTGAGGTGGAGAGTGGCACAGAGCTGCCAGCCATCACCAGCATGTTAGGCGAATATCATACCACATGGGTAGGAAAAAAGTCCAGTGCAAACCCGTTTTGCACTGACATGCTTTTCCTCGTGTTAAGGTAAGGCACCCTTCAGTTCAGCCTCTGTCTCTTCAAAAGGCCCACATGGTGCAATTAGAGCACTCCTGTGTGTTAAATATGTCAAGCTTTTCAGGCTTTCGTCAATGATTGCTTTGTTTTTCCAAGTCATCAAAATGTGTACAAGTTCTAGAGACTGGCTGAGTCCTGCATGTCTATCATGGTACAATTCAATATGCCATCTTGCCCAGTCCTTCCCCAAACCCCTCAAAAACGACGATTTTATGATGTATTGCACACCCTCTGGGGAAATTTATCTTTAAATTTTGAGACGGTATAAGGAAAATTTGGTTGGTGTCTTATGAATAAGGTGACACCATTTTTTATTTTGTGTATTTAGAATGAAGTCATGAAAAACTTTATAAAGTCATCTTTGATCATTCCAACAAGAAAAAAACAAAAGAAAAGTAGAATTCACAGGTGATAAGATTTATACAAAAGATAAATTAATAGATGAACGTACTACACATGAAAATCCATATGAAGCCACTATTTGATCTAGTATTTGATGGATGACCACAGGAAGAACTACCCCCAGGTGTCCTGCTCTGCACAGTCCTTGGAGATTTCTTCTCCCCAAGGGGCAGATGTGCACATCACCACCTGAAGTCCTCCTTGAGGGGCCTGTGTGGGACACCCTGTCCTTGTCCTCAGACCAGCCTCATGGAGCAGATTGTGCTGCACATGCTAAAGGGCAGGGCAACTCCTCTGGGGCCACAGGTGCGGCAGAGCCCGCAGGTTCTGTCCTGCAGCTGCCTGGGCCAGGCCTTCTTCCTCCAGGTGGTGTCCCTGACCCCCATCTTCCCATATGTCCCCAGAGCCCAAGGCAGTGTTTGCCAAGGAGCAGCCAGTGCACAGTGAGGTGCAGGCAACGGCGGGGGCCAGTGCCACGCTGAGCTGCGAGGTGACCCAGGCCAAGACGAAGGTGATGTGGTTCAAGGACGGGAAGAAGCTGGGCACGAGCTTGAGGGTGCGCATGGAGGCTGCTGGCTGCAGGAGGCAGCTGGTGGTGCAGCAGGCGGGCAAGGCGGATGCTGGGGAGTACAGCTGTGAGGCTGAGGGCCGGAGGATTACCTTCCACCTGGATGTCACAGGTCAGTGCCTGTAGGTACCACCTTAACTGTTGGAGGTGGTGTGAACCTGGCTGGTGACAGACAGTGACAGACCTTGGTGGCGTCCCCCTACCCCTGTAGCTGGCCACGTATTCAGACAGAGTTGTGTTTAGACACCACATGGCGGTCAGTCACACTTGCATCCATGCCCCTTGTGGACCACAGTGGGCTGGGGTGCAGGCTGGGCCTTGTGGACAGCAGGAGGCTGAACCGGGCATGTGCACAGAGCCTCTTCTCGCTGACGGACTGGCTTCTTGCCACGGGCTGCTGGGATTCTGCCCCCGCTGCCAGGGTTTCTGGCCTTGGCTCTCTCCCCTTAGTCTGGGGACCCTGACCCTGCCATGGGGACCTGATAGTTGAGTTGCACTAAGGTAGCCTGGTGGGCTGGCATCCTGCCTCACCCCTCCAGGCTCCTTCAGACCTCCTGTGGGTTCTACCTGTGTGTTATACATAGTCCTTCTCAGGAGGATGGCAGGAGGGTCCTGCAGTCTTCACGGTGCCAGTTCAAACACCATGCTGTAAGAAAGAGGGTATTTCAGCATCTTTCTGGAAGTGTGGGTCCTGAGCAGTCCACACTATGGCCTCCTGGTTGGCCTTTCTCTGATGTGGTCTGACTACCCCTCAAGTTCATGTCCTCAAATGCTCTGCCAGATGGCACCTTGCGGTGATTTGCTTAGCCTCCCTCCTCCAACCTTGCCTTTGCTGGTGGGAGTCCTGATACCCTACCTTCCTGACTGCCTGCCTCCCTTCAGGGTCTGCTTGTGGGCTCGGACAGAGCTGGTGGTCCCAAGGGCTCCTCTTGGCTGACTTGCATGGCCCTGGACTCCACATAGAACTGGATGGAGAAGCTACAGTGAGGGCTGGCCTGGGGGAGTCAGGTACCCTGGTCCTCAGCTCATGACATTTAATTGTCCCCACCCCCAGAGCCGGAGCACCAAGTCCCTGAGAAGCCAGGTCGCAGGGAGCTGCTGGTAGTCAAGGAACATGAAGACATTGTCTTGAGTGCCACATTGGCCACACCCTCGGCGGCTGCGGTGGCCTGGCTGAAGGATGGTGTGGAGATTCGCCGCAGCAAGCGCCATGAGAGTTGCAGTGTGGGTGACACCCACACCCTGACTGTGCACAGTGCACAAGTGCTGGACAGTGCAGTGTACACTTGCTGTGCGGCAGAGAGGCGCCAGGACTTCCCTGTGCAGGTGGAAGGTGAGCTGGGTGTGGATCAGGGGCCTGGACACCCCAGTGTGGGTAGAAGGTCAGTGGGGACTCAGGGCATGGCTGACTCCCCTGTGCCCACAGAAGTGGCTGCCCGGTTCTCCAAGCCGCTGGCGCCCCTCACAGCGGAACTGGGTGGCACGGTGACGCTGTCCTGCGAGCTGACTCCAGCGCAGGCGGAGGTGGTGTGGCGCCATGGGGACATGCAGCTGCGACCAGGCAAGAGGATCCGGATGACAGTGGAGGGAGAAGTGCGCTCACTGACCTTGTCAGGGTTGCGCGAAGAGGACACTGGAGAGTACACCTGCGCAAGCCGCGACGGGCACACAAGTGCTTACCTGGATGTCCAAGGTAAGAGAGTCAGTAGAGGGGATGGAGACACAGGGCTGGCAGGGGGTGGGGATTCTGGGCGAAGGATAGGGTTCCCCAAGGGCTCCTCCAGCACACTCTCCTCCTGCAGCGCCTCGCGTAGTGAAGTTTACGTCGGCGCTGAACATGGTGGTGGCTGAAGAGGGTGGCGAGGCCACCTTCGAGTGCGCAGTATCGCCTGAGGATGCAGAGGTCGCCTGGTTCCGGGAGGGCGTTCCGCTGCACTCTTGTGGGAAGTTCATGGTGTCGCAAAGCGGCGCGTGCCGCTTCCTGACCGTGAAGCGCGTGGCCCTGGAAGACGCTGGCGAGATCACTGCCTGCGCTGAGGGCGCCTCCTGCTGTGCGGCTCTGCGAGTTCGAGGTAAGCCGCGTGGGGCGGGGGTGACTCGGGTCGGGTTCGGGGCCTTCTGGCTGGGGAGAAGACCCGAATCTGCGGGTGCTGTGGGGCAATCAGCCGCTCCCGGGAGGCCTCCTGGAGAAGCAGAGGAGGAGTGAAGTCGGCCACCCGCGCTTAGACACAGCGCTGCACTGGGAGAGTCGGGACCACACCACGAGGTGTGGTGCCTCGGGATTGTTTTGGATCCATCCCAGATTTGGGCGCAAGGGCGGGAAGGGGCGCTTTGAGCCGCCTGCTGCCGGAAGGGAACCACACCTGGGCCTTTTCCCTGAGTGACTCCCGCCTGGGCGCAGAGGCGCCGGTGCTGTTCCTGCGGAGGCTGGAGCCGCAGTCCGTGGAGGAAGGGAGCACCGTGACCATGGAGGTGGAGCTGTCTCGGCCCTGGCCCCAGGTTCAATGGACGCGAAATGCCGCTGTCTTGGAACCGCGCGACAATGTGGAGATCCACGCCCAGGGTGTGCACCACCGCCTGGTGCTGTGCCGCGTGGGCTTCGCAGACCGTGGCTTCTATGGCTGTGAGACACCAGATGACAAGACACAAGCCAAGCTCACTGTGGAGAGTGAGTGGGGAGCCATGGGAGGAGGAGGACCTGGGAAGAGGGGAGGGGAGGAGGTAGGTTGGGCGATGAAGGGTCACTGTGGGGCCTGGGTGCTGCTGGCCCCAGCCAGGGGGTGAGATCTTTAGGGGGGGACTAAGACGCTCATCTGTCTCCACAGTGTGCCAGGTTGCCTTGGTTCGGGGCCTGCAGGCAGTGGAGGCCAAGGAACAGGGCACAGCCACCATGGAGGTGCACCTGTCTCATGCCAATGTGGAGGGTGTTTGGACGCGGGACGGTGTTCGGCTGCAGCCAGGACCCACATGTCACCTGGCTGTGAATGGCCCGGTCCACAGCCTCACTCTCTCAGGGTTGCAGCCCCAGGACAGTGGGCTGGTGGCCTTCCGAGCGGAAGGTGTACATACCTCAGCAAGGCTGGTGGTTATTGGTGAGTGTCAGCAGGTGTCCTCTTACCAGGCATCCATGGGGCTCTGAAAGGCACTTAGCACTGTCTTCCCTTCTTTCTGCCCCTCAGAGCTACCTGTGACATTCACCCGCCTGCTTCAGGATGTGGTGGTGACCCAGAAGGAGAAGACAACACTGGAGTGTGAGCTGTCACGTCCCAACGTCACTGTGCGCTGGCTGAAGGTGCCTTCTCCCCCGCCCCCCCCCACGGGTGTCTGGATAACTGGGTGGGGCAGTGCTGACTAGGCTTCTGCCTTGTGCAGGATGGCGTGGAGCTGCGGGCAGGCAAGGCCATGGGCATGACTGCCCAGGGCACCTGCAGGCGACTTGTTATCTACTGCTGTGAGCTGGGGGACCAGGGCGTGTACATGTGTGATGCTGGTGGTGCTCAGAGCTCTGCCTCTGTCAGGGTACAAGGTGAGCTGGACTGGGCTGCACTTGGGGGATGGGACTAGGTGCTGGGCTGGGGTCACTGGCTGTGCCCGGCCTATTGGCACGACAGGGCCTCCCTTGCCTCCCAGGCCGAAATGTCCAGATTGTGAGGGCCCTGGAGGATGTGGAGGTGACAGAGAAGGAGGGTGCCACATTCTCCTGTGAGGTGTCCCACTGCGAAGTACCTGGCCAGTGGTTCTGGAAGGGCAGTAAGCTACGGCCAACTGACAACGTGCGCATCCGCCAGGAAGGTACGAGAAGGGAGGTCAGGGGAAGGAGAGAGGAGGGGAGGGGACCTGCCCTGCTGATGGAGGGGAGATCACTTTGCTGATGGTGCTGAATGACCTTGATCTCCAGGAAAGACATATACCCTCCTGTTCCGGAGGGTCTTGGTGGAAGATGAAGGGGAGATCAGATTTGTAGCTGAAAATGCAGAATCTCGAGCCCAGCTCCGAGTGAAAGGTGAGGGGGCTGAGAGAGGGTTTCAGACCTGACCGGTGGCCGGCTTGGGACTGGCCCATGGGACAGCATGGTCTTTGGAGGAAGGAAGGAAGGCAGCATCTCCTCTTGTGCAAGTGCAGGAGGGAGCTGTAAGGACTTGGGCCCATTTGGTGGCTGTGACCTATCCTGGGCTGTGTCCAGGTCTGGAGAGAGGGTGTGGGTTTGGCAAGCAGAGGCACAGTCTTTGGAGGGCTCCGACCTGGGAGAAGGGTTTGGGCTGTAGGGCACAGCAGGACCTAACCCCTTGGTGCCTGAGCTCTGGTGTAGGCTATATTCTTGGCTTGCTGTCCTGACACCCTCTGGCTGGCTGGCTACAGAACTGCCGGTGACCTTGCTGCGCCCACTGCGGGACAAGATTGCCATGGAGAAGCACCGTGGGGTGCTCGAGTGCCAGGTGTCCCGGGCCAGTGCCCAGGTGCGGTGGTTCAAGGGCGGCACTGAGCTGCAGCCAGGCCTCAAGTACGAGATGGTCAGCGATGGCCTTTACCGCAAGCTGGTCATCCACAATGTGCAGCCTGAGGATGAGGACATCTACATCTGTGACGCTGGTGATGTCAGGACCAGCGCCCAGTTCTTTGTGGAAGGTATGAGGTTCCCCAGGGGGTCCATAAGCCATGGCTAGTCCTGGAAGTCCTGGTACAGCCACCTCTGGGACATCCTGATAGCAGGGGAGAGGACTCCAGGAGGGCGCTTTCTTCCCTGTGAAACCCTGTGGTGACCGTGATACCTTACTGGCCACAGAGCAGTCTATCACCATCGTGCGGGGCCTGCAGGATGTGACAGTGATGGAGCCTGCGCCTGCTTGGTTTGAGTGTGAGACCTCCATCCCCTCTGTGCGGCCACCCAAGTGGCTGCTGGGCAAGACGGTGCTGCAGGCAGGAGCGAATGTGGGCCTGGAGCAGGAGGGCACGGTGCATCGACTGGCGCTGCGGCACACCTGCTCCACCATGACCGGGCCCGTGCACTTTACCATTGGTAAGGCACGCTCCTCTGCTCATCTAGTGGTCTCAGGTGAGCAAGGGCAGGAGGGGTGCGGGGGAGACATCTAAAGGCCTGTGGATAAGGTGTCTGCAGCCCTCACCTCTTTCCACCTGCTTGCAGACATCCCTGTCACACTGGTGCGGCCACTGGAGCCCAAGGCAGGCTGCGAGCAGCAGTCAGTGGTGCTGTCCTGTGACTTCCGACCAGCCCCCAAAGCTGTGCAGTGGTACAAGGACGCCACACCACTTGTCCCATCTGAGAAGTTCAAGATGGTGCTGGAAGGCCAGATGGCTGAGTTACGCATCCTGAGGCTTAGCCCTGCTGATGCTGGTGTCTACAGGTGCCAGGCGGGAAGTGCAGAGACAAGCACCGAGGTCACCGTGCAAGGTAGATGGGAGTGGGCCCTGGGGTGTGGGCCAGGCCAGGAGCACAGCACTGATGTTCTCTGTGCCATGCAGCCCGGGAGGTGAAGGTGACACAGCCGCTGCAGGATGCTGAGGTCACCGAGGAGGGCCAGGCCTGCTTCTGTTGTGAGCTGTCCCATGAGGATGAGGAGGTTGAGTGGTCACTCAATGGGATGCCACTGTACAAGGGCAGCTTTCATGAGATCACTCATGAGGGCCAGCGCCACACACTGGTACTCAAAAGTGTCCGACTAGCAGATGCCGGTGTGGTTTGTGCCAGCTCCCCAAAGGTGTCAGCCACGGCCCAGCTGGTGGTCCGAGGTGAGCCATCCTCTAAGGGTCTGTGGGACAGCACTCACTGCAGCAATCCCCTCACCACCTGTGCGCCCTCCCCACAGCAAAGCCAGTTGTGTTCTTGAAGGCCCTGGATGACATGACAGTGGAGGAGCACGGCATGTTGTCGCTGCAGTGTGAAGTGTCTGACCCCAAGGCCCACGTGGTGTGGTGCAAGGATGGTGTGGAGCTGGGGCCCGGTGACAAGTATGATTTCATGCACACAGCGGGCACTCATGGCCTGGTGGTACATGACCTAAGCCGTGAGGATGCCGGCCTGTACACCTGCCGTGTGGGCAGCGAGGAGACACAGGCCCGGGTCAGCGTGCACGGTGCGTGGTGTGGGTGTGGCCATCTTCCCTCCTGGTAGCACATGCCACTCTAAGCTGAGGGGAGCAGAAGGAGATGGGTGGCTTCCTGTTGTGGTCCTACGAGAGCCAGGGTGCACTTGGTGGTGGACAGTGGGGTGGGCCCTTCTCTCTGTTCCATGAGACATGTCTGAGAATTGGCATAGGTGAGGGCTGTCGGAAGGGCTCCTTGCTGGTGCACAGGCATGCCCAAGTCTAGAGTTGTCACTGCACCCAATCCTTCCTCTTGGACCTGTGGGTCCCCTCATTGGGCTGGTTTCCAACTGCAGGGCTGGTACACTGCGTCCTGAGCTCCATCCATAGAGCTCTCCAACTTTGGGCAGGTGGGGTTGGCTTGCAAGAGAGTGTGATGGTTGCTCTGGGTGGTCCTCATGCACTGCAGAACTGTTCTGGTGCTCTGTGGCAGTCCTGTGCTTGGGCCACCTGATGCAACTCAAACAGTCAGTCATCTGCACACGGTGTGGGCCAGACATGGCTGTCCCTGTGAGGATGGCTACCCTGGGTGTCAGCACTGTAGGACTCCAGGTGGGTCTGTACATGCTTGGGCCACATCATCCTTGGGCATCTGGGTGACAGCACGTGTCCTGTGGCCTACAGATCTGCACGTGGGAATCACCAAGAGGCTGAAGACAGTAGAGGTGCTGGAAGGGGAGACCTACAGCTTTGAGTGTGTGTTGTCCCATGAAAACATGGGTGACCCTGCCATATGGACAGTTGGTGGGAAGACGGTGGGCAGCTCTGGCCGCTTCAGGGCTAGATGCCAGGGCCGAAAGTACACGCTGACAGTGCAGGATGCTGCACTGGATGACGCCGGAGAGGTGATCTTCTCTGTGCGGGGCCTTACCTCCAAGGCCTCACTGCTTGTCAGAGGTGGGTATGTGGGCCCAGGGCTTGTATGAGGGAGGTCCTAGGGACCATCTCCTGCCCTGGTGAGCGCTCCTCTGGCAGGTGTGAATGCTCAGAGGCACACACTAAGAGCAGGGCTTTTGGTCACTCTGAGTGTTGCTTGCAGTGAGTCTCCAGGGCTCTGGAGAAAGCTGGGGTTCTGGGTTCCAGTTGGTGGCTTGACTGCCATTAAGGACCTGCCTTTCTGGCCTTGCCCTGGGACCAAGGGGTCCCTGGTGACTGTGCTCCTGGGGCTTGGGCGTGGCTGCACTGAGGCTGTGCCTCTGTGGCCAGGACTGTGCGTGGCTGGTGCTGTGGTGCCTCACTGCCGGCCATCTGCTTCCCCAGAGAGGCCAGTGTCTATTGTGAAGCTCCTGGAGGACCAGCAGGCTATGATAGGGGAGGACGTGGTGCTGAGCTGTGAGCTGTCACAGGCAGGTGCCCCTGTGCGCTGGCTGAAAGATGGGAAGGCCATCCGCAAGGGGCAGAAGTATGACCTGCTCGGCGAAGGCACACGGGCCATGCTGGTGGTGCGTGGTGCCTCGCTCAGGGACTCTGGCGAGTATGCATGTGAGACAGATGCTGCCAAGAGCATTGCCAGGCTTCATGTGAAGGGTGAGTGCCTCTGTCCCCCAGGATCTTAGAACTCTCAAATTGCCTTTGCAGCCAGCAGGCTGGGCCAGGAGAGAGTGAGCTGAATGCAATCTCTGCCTTCCTGCTTGGTTTCCCTCTGCAGAAAAGGCAAACCGGTTTACAGAGGAGCTGACCAACCTGCAGGCCCAGGAGCAGGGCACTGCTGTATTCACCTGTAAGACAGAGCAGCCGGCGGCCACTGTGACGTGGCGCAGAGATGCCATGGAGCTGCAGGCTTCAGGGAAGCATGTGGCTAGCCAGGAGGGCTTGACCCTGAGGCTCACTATCAGCGCCCTGGCACCAGCTGACAGTGGCATCTACACCTGTGACATTGGCCAGGCTCAGTCCCAAGCCCGCCTCCAAGTGCAAGGTGAGCTGCGGATGACAGTGGCAGATACCACAGGGGTTCAGACACTGCTGTATTTCAATTAGACCTCGGAAATGCTGAGGTGGCCAGAGATTGTCACTCTGCGTGCTGCTTCCTGCTGCTGCCTGTCCCCTGCCAACTAAGTGTGCTGGTTTCTGTACCAGCCCACTAAGGCTGCCTCTGTCTCTCTAACCCTTGCGGGTAGAGGAAATGTTCTGCCATGGTTCCAGCCTGAGCTATTCACATGCCAGCATACAACATAGCCCCAGGATATGGTGACAGCTGGGAGTCTTGGGTGCATCCAGGCCAAGCCATCAGTGTGCCTGTTGCTGGTGGCTCTCACCTGGGAGCCAGGGGGCTTTCTGAGGGACTTGAGGGTGTGTCCTAGGTCATAGGCAGAACCCACAGCAAGCAAACCAATGCTGGGTCAAGGGAGGCTGTTGATGAGAGTCACAGTCTACCCTGACTGGGAGACAGGACAGAAGTGGTGATGTGTCCTGGCCAGGCAGCTGTCTCTCGGGTGGGGGTTGAGAGTGACTTGTAAGCACCTTCGGGGTGTTCAGCTCAGCACCCTGCAGCACAGGGTGGCAGTCATCATGCTCGCACTGTTCCGTTGCAGACTCAGATTTGACTGTGTGGGTGGTGGTGGTGATGCAGGTGGAGTGGGGGAAGCTTGACACACAGGCTTGGGTGCAGCCCCAGGGAGGCCAGGAGTGCTGGCTCTGGGCCTTTTGGCTCTTGATCCAAGTAGTTTTGAGTTTTGTCAGTGTGGGCTTGTCAAGCAGCCACTGCCAGCAGCTGCGAGCCCCTCAGTGGGTCTGGGGAGACCTGAATTTCCCCTCAGCTGGCAGAGCCCTGACTGATTGACTGTGCCCTCACAGGCCAGAGTGTGTGCATTGCTGAGGACCTGAAGGATGCCGAGGTGCAGGAAGGTGCCTCAGCCACTTTCTGCTGCCGCCTGTCCCCTGCTGACTATGGCCCAGTGCGCTGGTTTCTGGATCAGATGCCCCTGCATGCTGATGGGCTCCATGAAATTGAGGCCCAGCCAGGGGGCTACCATGTGCTCACCCTGCGGCAGCTGCAGCTCAAGGATACGGGCACCATCTACTTTGAGGCGGGTGACCAGCGTTCCTCTGCTGCTCTGCGGGTCACAGGTGGGTGTGGTACTCATAGGTAGGGCAGCCATGATTGGGGTGCCACCAAATCTGTGTGGCTCAGGTGCCGCCTTGTGGAGAGGCACGGCAGCTTAGGGGTGGCTGTGCTCATAGGTGGTAAGGGTAGCTGGCCTGGGAGTGCCGGCTGGTTCTTGGCTGGTGGTTGTAGAGTGCTGGTCTGAGCTGCTTCCAGAAGCATCCTCCTGGGGAGTTCAAGGACCCTTAAAGGTTGTGTGCTGGCTGCTTCCCATGTGGTGGGAGCCGTGGAGCTGCCCCACTGGCTGCCCACCTGTGCCACAGTTGGCCCAACTCTCTGGCACTGTTTCTCTTTGTCCCCAGAGAAGCCGAGCATCTTCTCCAGGGCACTATCAGATACCACAGTCGTGGAAGGGGAAGACCTGACTCTGTGCTGCGAGACCACTGCTCCAGACAGCCCCATGCACTGGACCAAGGATGGGAAGATACTGCGGCCTTCCGCCCGGTGCCAGCTGAGCTACGATGGTGGCCGTGCCAAGCTGGTTATCACTGATGTCAGCCTGCAGGACGGCGGGCGGTACAAATGCGAGGCTGGCGGAGCCTCAAGTAGCGCTATTGTCAGGGTCCATGGTGAGTCCAGAGGACTGCAGCCTGCCTTTTCACATTGACATGGGCATAGGGTGGGTAGACACCCACAGGGCATGGGGTCCTGGACACCATCCAGCGCCATTGCTGCCCTCGGTTTGGGGAGTGGCAGGCTCAATAGCTTTCTCAACTGCCTCCTGTCTCAAGGTCTCTTCTCCCCTGCAGCAGCTCCCTTGCGCTGTCTGGGTCTCCACATATGGCCATTGTTTTTCACCCTATTTGCATCTTGGCCTTGCTCAGTCATCCCTGGTATCTTCTCTTTTTGCTCCTATTTCTCATTTATGCCTTCTTCACAGATAGGCAGCCTACTTGCATGGACTTATCTCTCGGTACTTGAGGCTGGGGTCTGAGGCTGAGCTGCCCTGGGGCCAGCTTTCCCTGAAAATTCTCTCCATGGCCCAATTGGTCATCGTCTGTGTGCCTCTGTCCTGGTCTTCTCTTCTAAGGATACAAATCTAAAATTAGGACCTCCTCCAGTAGCCTAACTTTACAGTTGTCACTTCAAGGCCACAATGCCAAGCACCCCCTCCCCTCCCTCGGTTGTGCTGACCTTTGCATGCACTGTCAGACCTGTGCTCATCTCCCTGGTCCCTCTCAGAGCCTTGCCCACCCCAGCTTAGCCCACGCAGTGTCCTGCCTAAAGCCAAGCTGAGCTGTGTCTGTCTGCAGCTCGGCCAGTGCGGTTCCAGGAGGCCCTGAAAGATGTAGAGGTGCCAGAGGGTGGTGCGGCTAAACTTCGCTGTGTGCTGTCATCTGTGGCCACGCCCGTGGAGTGGCGTCATGGGGAGGATGTCCTGCGGTCTGGCAGTAAGTATGGTCTACACCAGGAGGGCACTGTGTTGGAACTGGTCATCCGGGACCTGCAGCCCCTGGACAGTGGCTACTACTCCTGTTCCTTTGGGGACCAGAAGACCTCGGCCATGCTCACTGTGAAGGGTGAGTGTTCCTGTCTGCTGTGCCCACGGGCCACTGTGGGACCCCTTGGTGCATGGATTTTAAATGAAGATGGCATCTCTGTCCCCTTTGACCTTGTTCTAGCTCTGCCGGCCCACTTCATAGGAACGCTGAGAAACAAGGAGGCCACAGAAGGGGCCACAGTCACACTACAGTGTGAGCTGAACAAGGAGGCCACTGTGGAGTGGAGGAAGGGAACAGACAAGCTCAGAGATGGTGACAGATACAGGCTGAGGCAGCATGGTGCCGTGTGTGGGCTGCAGATCCGGGGCCTGGCCATGGCGGATGCTGGGGAGTACGCCTGTGTGTGTGGGCAGGAGAGGACCTCAGCCACACTGACTGTGAAGGGTAATGACTGTGTGGCCATGTCATCCCATGCGCTGGGGCCCATGTACCGGCCTCATGCTGTCTCTCACGCGGGCTGTCTTCTCACCCATGCCTGTCCTGCTTTCTTCCCATCCTGTTGGCTATGATGGTGTTGGCTGGGTGAACAGGGGACACCCAGCCATTTGTAAGCCTCTCTCTGTTTCCTGTAGAGTCTATGTTTTGTCTTCCTCTGGACATGTGCTTCCCAGGCCCTGTGGTAGACCTGACCCTGCTGGTGTCTGTCTGCCCCTTCAGCCTTGCCGGCCCACTTCATAAGAAAACTGAGAAACAAGGAGGCCATGGAAGGAGCCACCACCATGCTGCAGTGTGAGCTGAACAAGGAGGCCACCGTGGAGTGGAGGAAGGGGGCAGAGACACTCAGAGATGGTGACAGATACAGGCTGAGACAAGATGGTGCCATGTGTGGGCTGCAGATCCAGGGCCTGGCCATGGCGGACGCTGGGGAGTACACGTGTGTGTGTGGGCAGGAGAGGACCTCGGCCACGCTGACTGTGAAAGGTAATGACTGTGTGGCCTGTGTCTATCTGTGCTGTGCTTTCCTCAGCTCTGCTTTGTCCTGCAGTGAGTGTGTTTCTTGCTGCTGTGCAGAACATGTCCTGGAGCCCAGCAGAAGATGGGGTTGTTTCTCAGCCCCTCAGGGAGGAGTGAGGAAAACCGGTTATAAAAGATGCAGTGGTGGGTCTGGGGACACATCAGGAATGGGAAATGGCACGCAGGAGGCAGAGTTAATGTCCATAAACAGGACCCAGAGTGACTACAGTGTGGTCTCATCCTCTGGGGAGGGAGAAGAGGCCCAGTCTGTATGGTAAGGGGGCGATCTTTGTGCAGAAGGTTGACCCAGGGACCATTTTGTTGTCTCGGGTACACTGGGATGGACCTTTGCGGGTCCCCCTCTGGCAGCCCCGCCCCATATCCTGTGTTCCCCACAGTGTCTGTACCCCACTGATTACCCAGGTCACAGGTCTGCCCTTGCCACAGAAGGTGCCAGGGCCACACTATCATGTGAACCGTGCAGGGTGACCCCAGGTGCAAAAGGGGCTGCCTCGGTGCCTCACTCTCAGGGATGTGTGGGTGCAGATTGAAGCAGGTTATGGAGCTGTGGGCCATATAGGTAGGCGCATACTGCCCTTGACCACTGCTGGCTCTGTGTACTCAGTGCCTGAACCTATGACATTCCATCCATGGAGGAGCAAGGCCCCTAAGTCTTGCCTTGCAGGACCTTGGGGGAACTGGGATCCCTGACCTGATGTGGCTGACCACCTGGGGACTAGGGCCTGGATCATATCTTAACAGGGAAGCAGAGGAAGTGAAGGTAGATGCAGACCTCAGGTGAGGACAGCTGAACCCCTGCAGCCACAAGGCTCTCATGGCCTCCACTCTGCCTCAAGAAGAGCTCCTTGGGGCAATAGATGAGAGAGTCAGCGCTGGGACAGGCATCTGTCTGCTTGAGGCTGTGGGGCAGTACCTGCTGTGGGCAGAGATGTGGGGCAACTTTGTGAAGAAACCCCATAACCATACCACATCAAGCTGTGCAAAGGGAGTCCACAGGCACCTTCTGGGGCATGGTACCCTGTGTCCTGCCAGGAGGTGACAGAAGAATGTGGCCTCTGAGGCCCATCCTGTAGCTTTAGAAGATTCGGAAGTTGAGCTGGGGCAAGCTGAACCTTCCTTAGGACCCAGAGGGCTGCTGAGGAGCAGGAGAAATGGTGTCCCACACAGGAAGGGCTGAGGATGGCAAGCACCCTGTTCTGACCTTTCTGGAGAAGGCTGCCATTTCTAGAAGTCACTCCTGGACCAGAGTCCCAAATGCCTAGAGTTGCTGCTCCTTGGAGGCCAGCAGTTGGACACAGTTGGCCACACTAGAGGCCCACTCTCTAGCTGGTACCCAGGAGCAACCCCAGCCTCAGAGTCTGGAGCTTGGCTGTGTCCTCTGCTCTTCTCTGACCACCTCCTGCAGAGGGCGTCTTGCTCCTTATTCATTGGACTTCATCATCTGCATGTACATTGGGAACCTGCCTGTGTCTGAACACAGGGGTCCAGGCCCCAGGCTATCTGCTCCAGGATGACAGTGCTGGGAGGGTAGGGGTGGCTTCTTCCCTTCCAGCTGGGCTGACTGGGAAGTGAGGTCTTATGTGAGCTTGTGGGAGAGTCCCAGGCAGCCTTCTGGGGCTCTGTCCCTCAGCCATGCCACAAGAGGCTATGGAGGGGACCATGGCCATGGCCACTGAGTAGCCTGGCAGGTTCTGGGCAGATCACATGACACCGAGGAGAGGCGGATCAGTGTGGCCCTTGGTTATGTCCACCTGTGCCATGGCCTGTAGGTATTCTGTGTCCCTGTCCTCATGTGAGTTCTGCCATTGTCAGTGAGGACCTGCACACAGGAGACTTGGCTGCTGCTTCCCACCATGCCGTTTGCCCACCATGTGTCTGTGCTTATCCTTAATCTCCACTCTGTAGTGCTTGCCCTTGTCATGTCCTGTCCCCTCCAATCTGCAGAGATCCTGATGTTTTTGTGTTCTCCTAAGCCCTGCCAGCCAGAGTCACTGAGTAAGAGGTTGCAGGAGCCATGGGGTAGACCCCATGGCCATGGGGCACATGGCCAGGGTGAAGGGAGGCACAGGCCACTGCCTGTGCCCCGCAGTCCCAACTTGTGGCCCCCGCCCTGCAGTGCTTGGTGTCTGCGTTGTACTGCTGGATCTTGTCTGCTCTGTGTGTTCAGATGGTGTGACTGTGGCTCTTTGGCACTCCACAGCACTGCCCATCAGGTTCACAGAAGCTGTGAGGTACAAAGAGGCCATGGGAGGGGACATGGCCACTGTGTAGTGTGAACTCTGCAAGGGAACTTCCAGTGTGTGGAGAAAGGGGAATAAAGGCTATCAGAGATGGGGACAGATACAACCTGAGATAGGATAGGGCTGTGTGTGGACTGCAGGTCCTGGGCCTCTCCCTTGGCAGAGGCCAGGGAATACTCTGTGTGTGTGTGTGTGTGTGTGTGTGTGTGTGTGTGTGCGCACGAGTGCGTGCATGTGCACATGTGGGAGAGGACCTTGGCCACACTGTCAGGAGTAAAGATCGTGTTCCTGTGGACCTGTCATTTTGTACCTCCACATTGTCCTTCTGCCTCTGTGTAACACAGCTGTGGTCCTCTGGGCAACTCTTAGCTCCTACAGTTGTCTAAGTACTATCCCTCCCAAACTCGTCTGTTTCTCCCAGTTACTTCTGTCACTGTCTGTACATGTTCTCTTGTTCATGTCCTGATCCTTGGCAGAGTACTGGCTCTTTTTTGTTCTTGTCCTGTGCAGAGGTGTCCAGGCAATCTCATGTCTTAGTCCCTGCTTGGCCTTTTCCAGCTATGCCTGCCAGGTTCAGAAAACGCATGAGAAATCAATGTTCTTAGCGTGTTTCTGGCCCTCCTTGGCTCTGTGAGTGGTGGGGCCAAGGAAGCCAGGGAAAAAGCCGTGGCCGTGATATTGAGAGGATACCTCAGCGGAGCCCCCAGACTCCACTCAGCAAGTGGCCATGGCCAGAGGGTTTTGTGTCTTCAGTGATGTCCATATCTGTCTTCCTGCTCAGGCTATGATTGTGTCCATGCTTTTCTGACCTCTCCCAGCCCTGCCCGCCAAGTTCACAGAAGGTCTCAGGAATGAAGAGGCCCCAGAAGGTGCCACGGCCACGCTGCGGTGTGTGCTGAGCAAAGAGACCCCTGTGGAGTGGATGAAAGGGACAGAGGCCCTCAGAGACGGGGACAGATACAGGCTGAGGCAAGGTGGCCCTGTGTGTGAGCTGCAGATCCGGGCCCTGGCCATGGTGGACGCTGGGGAGTACGTGTGTATGTGCGGGCAGGAGAGGACCTCGGCCACACTGACTGTGAAGGGTAACAACTGTGTGGCTTCTTCTCCTACTCCTGTTCCTTTTTCTTTTCATCTCTCTGTGTCACTGTGTCATTTCTATAGCCCTGTGTGCGCCCTCTCCCATGTGCATGCCGCCAGCACCCCGGGCACCCTGGTTGGGATGCTGTGCACCCTGCTGTGATCAGTGATGATTGCTGGGGGGCTTCCTGGGTGGCAGCTGTCCCCAGAATGCGCTGTGCCTCCTGATGTGCTGAGGGAAGGTATGCCCTTGGGGCATGGGCACTGTGGAGCTCCTGAGGGAGATGGTCAGGCTGTCCTTCCACATCTCTTGTGCTGGTTGCTGGACCCTGGGGCTCTGTGCCAGGCTGGAAACATTGCTGCCGTCATTAGTGCGGGCCTCCCTGTAGTGTGCAGACCCAGTACTCTAGACTGGAAAGCTGTTCCTGTAATTCTGGAGGCCAGAACGCACATCAGAGTGTGAAGAGATTTGAGACCTTTGGTGGCAGACATCGTCCGTGTGTGTGTGTGTGTGTGTGTGTGTGTGTGTGTCCCAGTCTCCTCTTCTGTGGACACTTGGTGGCTTTGCATTGAGGCTACCCTGACAACCTCGTTTACTTTGACTCCTTTGAATTCTGTCTACAGGGAGTTGTGTTCTGGGGTTGGGTTAGGGCTTGTGTGTGAACTTGGGTGGGATACAGTTGAGGCTTCAGTACACTGTGGCCTCCCCGAACTGCTGCCCTTTTCACCTGCAAGCTCATTCCCTGACCCTGCCAACCCAAGATTCAGCCTGCGATGCATCCAGGCTAAGTCCAACATCTCAGTGTCATTTCCATTAAGTGGGGGATGTGGGGTATGGCTTGTCTTGAGCAGAATTCCTCCCTTGCTCTGAACCTGTGGCCCCAGACATGGTATGATTCCCCCAAGGGAGTGAGGGAAGACAGATGCATATAGACATTTTTACCCAAAAGGGGGAAATTGTGCAGAAAAATTAGGCCTTGGATCCCAAGCTAGTCTGAAAAAGTAGGACAGCTTTCAGTGAGTTTTAGGCTAGAGCATGCTGGGGCTCCTCACTGTCCTCTGGCTCCATCAGAATGGTCATCTGCCCTTCAGCCCCGGTAGCTGTGTCCCTCCCTGGATAGGAGAGAAAGGGTCCTGGCCTTGGGGCCCCTAGGACAGGGGTGCCCCTGTCACTCTGACCCCTCGTGGTCACCCTTCTGAAGGACAGCAGGTGTGCAGCCAGTGGCCTGTCAGCTCATCCTTTGGGTCCAGGAGCTTTGACAGTCTTCATTTCCTGTGAGCCATCCCACAGTGCAGCATTTTGGCAGGCGTGACATCCACAAAACCCTTTTTGGTCCATGCGGTTTGTGGGGTTCCAAGTCTCTGAACAAGAGGTTCCTCCCTAGATCTCCCCTGGGAACGAGAAGTAATAATGAGTCAGGTGAGATGAGATGATTGTCTAGCCAAATCCTCAGGGTTTGCTCAAGAACCTGCCCCCCATAGTATGGACATACCAACAGTTGTGTTAGTTTTCAAGTTCTTCCTTTTTGCTAAATAATTCTTTCTTCAGTTTGTCTGTTTTCCCCCATTATATTACAATAAGTAAAGAGAAACCAGGTTGTACCTGAACACATTGCTTAAAAATCTCAGCTGCATGTCTAATTTCAGTATTCCTACTTTCTTCCTTTCACAAAACATCGCAACACAATCTGGCCAAGTTCTTTGCCTCTTTATTACTGGGATCCCCTTTTTCCAACCACTCATTCTCCATTTCCATCTGAAGCCGACCAGAAACATCATTAATGTCTGTACTGCTGCTAAGGGCCCAACAGGGGCCACAGGGTTTTTTGGTAACATGTACCTCAGAAGTCTCCCAGGCATGAACCACAACGCAGTTCTGAAGCCACTTGCAGGTCTCTGGCGTAGATGCGGCAGTGCTTGCTCCATCATGGACCTGCATCAGAATTCTGTTGCTGGGACACCACAATGAAGTGCTGTAGGCTGGACTGCTACTAGAGGTGCATTTCCCCTGTGTGGAGGCTGTGCCTGAGGCCAGATGGCCTGGAGCTCGGGTGCCTTTGAGGCCTCAGCTTCCAAGAAGCACTCATCTCCCATGTCTTCCTGCAGTACTCCTGTTGGCATCCTACTTCTTTCTTACGAGGGTGCCCATCATCTTGGGTTAGCCCCCTGCATCCTTAAAGGCCCCATTTCTAGATAGTTAGTTTCTGAACTGTAGGAATAGGGATTCAACATGTGACTCTCTGGGGGCACAAATGACAGAAGTAACCAGGTGGCTTGGTTACTTGTCCATTATGACTCATGGAGCCCATGCTGTGGACTTAGGAGATGCATATCAGGGCAGGGTGTAGGGCTGAAGGCAGGGGAGGCAACTGCTCCTGGACCACTGGGTTTAGGAATGAGCCAGGGAGGAGCAGCGATAGGTAGTCTGGCTCCAGTCGTGGAGACGAGGACATGTGATGCAGAGGATGTGGGGCCTGGTGTGTCCAGGTGTGGCTGGTGCTGGATGGGAGGCAGGGAGAGGTCATGACAGGTGCTATCTGTGGGGACACATGAAAGGTCCATGTTGTTGCACAGGTGAGCTATCGGCTGGAGTAGGCTGTCATGCTTCCCTGCAGTGAGAGTTATACTCTATAAAGACAGATCTGGAATGGAGCCCATCTCCTAGCCAACCTGCACTTCTGCAGGCAGAACGCAGGTGTCTTACTCAAGGATCCACGCCTTCCTGTGACTCTCCAGCCTTCCTGCATGCTGAAGTCATGACTCCAGAACCATAAGGGTTTGGTAGCTTGTCTGTCTACCTACATGGTTCATCCAAGACCTGCAGTCCCTGGAGGCCAGGGAAGGGGCCATGGCAGCACTGTGGTGTGAGCTGAGCAAGGTGGCCCGGGAGACTGGATGAAAGGGATGAAGACTTTCAGAGATGGGAACAGACACAGCCTGAGGCAGGAGGGTGCTGTGTGTGAGCTGCAGATCCAGGGACTGGCTGCAGTGGATGCCGGGGAATACTTGTGTGTGGGGGCAGGAGAGGACCTCAGCCATGCTGACCATCCTGGGTAAAGACTGCAAGTGGCCACATAAAATTAGTTTCCTGTGTCCAAGTATTGACCTCATGCCGTACCATCACTCATCCTCTGTTCCCTCCCTGATCTGACATCTCTCCTTGCCTCTGCATGGCTTTGCAGCCTTAGCACCTTGTGCCATAGTGGGTTCTGCCCTTTTCCTCATTATTTTCCTCAAAGTTTTGTAGAAAACCTGAAGTTCTGTATATGTGTCATTCAAAGGAAGAGGCCTAAGGATTCCACAGAAGTGGTGTGTGTAAAGGCTGGGCTGAGGGAGGTAACGATCTACAGGTTTCACTTAGCACGCACAGTGGAGGGTTTCTGGTGCAGTCTTGCGTCTCCTCCGTGGTGTCTGCATCCATCCTCTCCATTCCTCTACATGTGCTCAGGCTCTGACTGTGTCCATGCTTTTCTGACCTCTCCCAGCCCTGCCCGCCAAGTTCACAGAAGGTCTCAGGGATGAAGAGGCCCCAGAAGGTGCCACGGCCACGCTGCGGTGTGTGCTGAGCAAAGAGGCCCCTGTGGAGTGGATGAAAGGGACAGAGGCCCTCAGAGACGGGGACAGATACAGGCTGAGGCAAGGTGGCCCTGTGTGTGAGCTGCAGATCCGGGCCCTGGCCATGGCGGACGCTGGGGAGTACGTGTGTATGTGCGGGCAGGAGAGGACCTCGGCCACGCTGACCCTCAGGGGTAAGGTCCTTCTGCCACCCTGCGCTGTGTTTGGGATGTTGCCCTGGCTTCATCCTGTCTCTTCCTGTGACTGTCCCTTTTGTCTTCTGTGTTTCTCCACCCTGTCTGGTCTTTTGCTGCAGCACGGCCTGTGTCAAGGTGTCTGTCCCAGTCTCGCACATGCCCTCACGCAGCCAGGTGTTGTCATGGCTACAGAGCTCCCACCTTTTGCTTCCCAGTCAGCCAACCCCTACCCCTGCCTCAGCCTCTGCATGCCACTCTCACCCAAGGTGCTTGTCTGGCTGGTGGCTTTGACACCTGGGCAGGAGTTGGTTCTGATGCTCTGTGTGTCCAGCAGGGTATAAGTGTATGTCACATTTATTGCCCTAGAGCATGGATCCCTGCTTGGGGTTCTGAAGGATGGAGCCCTGCCTTCCTTGGAGACCATAGGACATGGTCATGCCCTCAGATCTGTCCTTGGCAGGAGACTCGGCCTTTAAATATGAAGGACATGGCCCTATCCTAGAGCCTGGGAGGAACAGAGCTATGTCCTTGGGTGTGCATCTGGAAGCCAGGGGCCTGTCCTGCGTGGTCTGAGGGGGTTTCTGCCCCAGGTGTTGGGAACACAGCCCTTGACACGGCGCAGTCTCTGGCAGTCACCAGAGAAGCCGTGCCCATGCTTTTCCTGCCCCTTCCCTGTCCTGTGGGCCCACCCAGGCCTGTGCTCCCTTGAGTCCTGGGCTAGGTGTGTGGGTCTCCAGCTGCCCCTGCCCTCAGCCCCCCAGGTGGTATTCCGGGAGCCGCTGCAGAGCCTCCAGGCTGAGGAGGGTTCCACAGCCAGCTTGCGATGTGAGCTATCGATGCCTGACATCCCTGTGGTCTGGAGCAAGGGTGGCCTGGAGCTGCAGGCTGACAAGCGCCGGGAGCCAAAGCTGCAGGGCCACACTGCGGAGCTGGTGCTGCGGGACCTGCACCGTGAGGACGCGGGCGAGTACAGTTGCACCTGTGGGGCCCAGGCCACCAGTGCCACACTCACAGTCACAGGTGGGCACTGCTGCTCTGGAGCCCAGGCTGCAGCCTTTCTGAAGGACCCAGGACAGTTGAGGGTGGGACTTCCTGGGTGCTGTCCACCCAGCCACACCTGCGATGCCCTTGCCCAGGCTGTGCCCTATTTCCCATGCCAGGGCCACTCAGGCTCCTGCCCTCCTGCTCCATGGTGGCCTTGGCAGCTTTCCTCAAGATTGTCATCCAGTGTGCACCCCCGGTTCCCCAACCACCCCACTTCCTGCCCTGCCCAGGCTCCCTGCTCCTCCTGGCTGCACCCCACAGAGGCGCATGGTTCCTCTGCCCTCACGCCCTCCCCCACTCCCTGCAGCTGCACCTGTGCGGTTCCTGCGTGAGCTGCAGGCCCAGGAGGTGGTGGAGGGGGACACAGTGCACCTGCGTTGTGAGCTGAGCCGGGCAGGTGCCAGTCTGGAGTGGCGCAAGGATGCCTTGCAGCTCTTCCCTTGTGCCAAGTACCAAATGCTGCAGGAAGGCTTAGCTGCTGAGCTTCAGGTGTGTGGGGCGGAACCAGAGGACTCGGGTGACTACACGTGTGACACAGGCCACATGCAGAGCACAGCACATCTCGAAGTCCGAGGTAAGCTGTCCTAGGAATTGACAGCATTTGCTCACAGGGGTGGGTGGCTTGGAGCCTGGCAGTAAGAGTCTTTTTTGCCCCAGCTCCTAAGCCCAGGTTCCAGTCCCGGCTGGAGAGTGTGGAGCAGGAAGCAGGTGGTGTAGCCAGGCTGTGTTGCCAGCTGAGTGAGGCAGAGCCTGAGTCCCCAGTGCAGTGGCTCAAGGAGGGTGTGGAGCTGCATTCTGGGCCCAAGTATGAGATGCGGCGCCAGGGGGCCATGTGTGAACTGCTTATCCGAGGCCTGGAGGCCAAGGACACTGGAGAGTACGCATGTGCAGCAGGTGGCCAGAAGACCTCGGCCTCCGTCAAGGTCAATGGTGAGCCTGAGAGCGCAGGCTGCCTTCCTCCTCGTCCCTACCCTCCCTGTCTGCATCTGTTGGCTGTTCTTCACGTGAGGAACCTTAGCAGGGCACACTGAGCCTGCGGACCTGGCTGGCTGCCTTATGTCCGGTCTCCAGCTGACAGGTGGCACCACTAGGCCTGTAGAGGCAGCTGCCCCTGGGGAGCAGGTGCGGGAGGTGACAGAGGCTATGTGTGGTGGCAGAATGGTGCTGGTGACCAGGGTGGCTTCCCAGAGCCAAGGCTGTGGAACCATGGCCTGGGCTGAAAAAGGGGCCTGTCTTGTCCTCCAGAGCCCGAGGTGACCATTGTGCGGGGACTGGTGGACACTGAGGCGCAGGCTGATGCAGATGTGGAGTTCAGCTGCGAGGTGTCAAAGGCTGGGGCCTCGGATGTGCAGTGGCGCCTCCAGGGGTTGCCCCTGCAGAGCAACGAAGTGACAGAGCTGACTGTCCAGGATGGCTGCACCCACATCCTTCAGCTGAAGGGCGTGACCCTGGAGGATGCCGGCACTGTCTCCTTCCACGTGGGCTGCCACACATCTTCTGCCCAGCTCACTGTGCGAGGTGCTGGCTGCTTCTATCGCTGCCCTGGGAGGAGATGTCCAGGCTGGGCTCTGGGAGGGAGGCAGGCCTGGGCTTGGCTGTTTCCTGGAGGCTCTGGAATGTCGGAGAGGAAAGGTCCTGGCTGAGGGCTGAGTCAGGCATAACAAAGGGGTTGTTGGTGGCTCCCCAGTGTTGGTCCTTGGAGGGGTGACCCCAGTCCTGATCATCTCCAGCATCTTGAGGGATTAGAACCAGGGTAGGGGAGGAGTTGATACACCCACCCTTAGTTTATTGTCAGACTGGAGTGGGCTCAGGGAAGGACCTCTGAGGAACAGTGCATCCAGAACACAGGCGTGGAGGCTGACACCCATGCCTCCCCATATCCAGCCCCCAAGGTGACCATTCTGGAGCCCCTGAAGAATGTGCAGCTCAGTGAGGGCCAGGATGCTCACTTCCAGTGCCGACTGTCTAGGGCCTTGGGCCAGGAGGCCCGCTGGACCTTGGCTGGGGTGCCCTTGCAGGCCAATGAGATGAATGACATCACTGTGGAGCAGGGCACACTCCACTCACTCACCCTGCACAAGGTATGGCTCTGGACCTTCCTTCTGGCACCCTCTGGGTGGGGAGGACCCAGGAAAGTTCTCTGTGAGGGGATGGGGCTGGAGGATGGATTGGCACTCCTGGTCAGAACGAGGCCAGCAGAGCCAAGCAGCTTTTCTCTGCCTCCTCAGGTGACCCCCGAGGATGCTGGAACTGTCACTTTTCAAGTGGGCTCTTGTAGCTCAGAAGCCCAGCTAACAGTGACAGGTGGGCAGCCCCTTCCATGTCCAACCCTTGCTGGGGGTGTCTATTCCCTGCACAAGCAGCGTGGTTCTTAGGGGTACCTGTGGAGAGGGGTAGAGCCCAGCCTTCTCACAGCTGCCGATTACCCACTCCCTGGTTACTACAGCCAGGGAGGGCCACCGGGTGTGCTGGTGAAGGCCTCCTTGAGAAATTCTGTGGTATGTGGGGCCCCATGGAAGAACTGGCAGTGTCTGCAGGAGGAGGTGCAGAGTCTGGCTGCCAGGGGATATGCCCTGAAGTGGAGTCAGGGCCTCCTGTGGCACAGTCCTGTGTGCCTGCACATCTACCCTAATATACATTGCTTACCCAGTGAGTTCAGAGTGTGGACTCAGCAGCTAGCCCTGCCGCGTGTATGCGTTCAGAGCACATGACCCCAGGATGCAAACAGTGTTTTAGGAACACGCACCTTAGGTGGCATTTTGCTACTGGTGCTGGTCTTCTTCAGTGCTTCGCTTCAGTGTTCTTTGCTTGTTTAACTCTTGGTTCACAAGCTGGTCCCAAAAGGCCACTCGTTGTTCATCCATTCACCCACCCATTATCCACCCATCTAATAGCCCTCTTCAATTTGTCCCTTATCCACATTCACATCTGGCTATCTATCCACCATCCATTCACCTATCTACCCACCCACCATTTGTCAACCATCCATTGACTGTCTACTCATTCATCACCACTCATCCATCTGCTCACCCCTCCATGTGCTGGGCAGGGGGCAGTTGGATCCAGTGTCAGAACTCTGGAGTCCTCAGGGAACTGTGGACATGCCTCTTGGGGTGAAGGAACATCTGGTTCCACAGCTCTTCCTGGTATTGCTCTCTACCATTTATCCATGCATTTACTCAACTATTCCAATCCCATCTGCCCACCCAGTGCCTATCATTCATCCAGTCTTTTTTTTTTTTATTTTTTTGTGGTACTGGGGATTGAACTCAGGATCTTGTACTTGCCAGGCAAGTGCATAGTCTACTGATCTATCTCCCCAGCCATCCATTTATCATTGAACAGACCCTTGGAAACCCATGTCTGTGGTTAAGTCCTAGACCTCAGAATGAACCTGTCACTTGGCCCTTGTGGAGCTCTCTGTCTGCTGAGGGAGCTAGACAGGGAGACAGTGGATTCTGAATCCCATGCTCACCTGCCCTGAAACTTGAGAGAAGGGTGAATGTGGTTAGTTCTGTGGCCTGTGGGGCTGGAAGGGGCTGCCAAGTACTGGAGCCTATGAATGGAGCAGTGAGCTGGGCATTTCATAGACATTCTGAGGACAGGCAGTACAGGTGTGGGTGTTCACTAGATGAACACTGTGAGGGTGGTGCAGGGCTCTGCCCTAGGCTTGGTGTCCCCAACCTGGGTAGGTTGGTCCTTGTGTTGTTGCCCACTGTGGCCTTGGGAGAGCCCTGGCATGGTTGTACAAATGGGCATCGGGGTAGCAGTGGACACACAGGAAGGGGAGGTGGTCAGGTTGTACTTGGGGGCTGGTGTGGGAGTCTCATAGGAGAAGAGAATGAAGCAGCTCTTGAGGGAGGGCTTGCTAAGGGCACTGTGCTTCCCTGCCCAGCTTTGTCCTGTGTGTGTTCCAGGAGCTTCTGCCCACCATGTAGCTCTATGCTCCTCTGGGTAGAGGCAGCTGGACTTGGACAGCTGTGGACGGTTGTGTCCTAGAAGGAGGCCCAAGATGGCATGTGCCAAGTGCACAGAGATAAGCCCAGGGAGGGGCATCCTCCTTGCCTGGCAGGCAGCATGTGTGGAGGAAGCCTCTGGCTTTGTCCTTCTCTGGTGTGGGCCACAGGTCAGCCACGTGTGCATCGGTCTAGGAGTCGCAGCTCCTCTTCCTTTATCTGTGAAGGCCACCTGAGTGTCTGCCTGACATTTGGGCAGGAGATAGGGAGGGAGGGACTGTGTGGTGAGTAGTCCCTGGGGAGCCCCTTGAGCACGGCCCCCTCGTGTGATGGGCGGGAATGGTCGGACCCAGGGTCAGGATCCAGGAACTCCTGGACACAACACCTTGAGGAGAATGAGCACCTGTTTCCACAGTCCAGGGATGGAGGGCTCACTTCCCTGGGGACCCTGATTGGGAGCAGCAGCCCTGGGGCTAAGAGCTCATCCACGCTGCCTTGCCTTGTGTGTGCTGGGGCTGAGCCACTCCTCATAGGCTCATGTTGGGTGGTGTCTGTGACATCAGATTGGCCCAGCTACCTGGGTGGGTTTTCAGGCCCCAGCACACGTTGTTCTCCTGGAGTTAGTGGTGCCAGATCAGTGAGTCTCAGGACTGCCCTAGCATGTCCTGCTCTGATATGCCAGGCAGATAGTACACACAGACCTCCTCCCCAGGAGTGTAGTATGCTAACAGTGTTCTCACAACATGATGCGTGAGTAGAATGCTGAATGTGTATGGCCTTGTTCTGCAACAGACATTGCATGCTTGTCCTGTAATCCTGTTCTGACACTGTCTGTTCAGAGGCAGCTCAGGCTCTGCAGTGTGCAGCCCCAGTCCCATCAGATTGCTCCCTTCAGGTGCCAGCTGTGATCTCAGGTTATACCAGCACTTTTGCAGCTGTCATCAGCTTGCCGGGACAGCTTAGGGTCAACTTGTTACGGAGAGTCCACTCAAGAGCGGAGGGATGCAGCGGTCCTGAGCAGAGAGGCAGGGTGCACAGAGGTCCCTGCAAGTGCACTGGTGGGGAGCTCTGTGGGCTTGCTCGAGTGTCTGTTTATAGGGGCTTTATCTCCAGCTGCTTTGTGTCCCAGAGGCTGCTGGGCTGGGTCAGACCTGATCTTCATAGTGGCAGCTGCATCCTGAAACTGTCTAGGGCCCTTCCTGAGTTACTTCATTAGCATAAACCAGGTCCCTCAAGAAACTTTTGTTGTTGTTTTTACGTATTTGGTACAGGGTCTCATTGTGCAGCTCCGACTCATAGTGATCCTTCTGTTTTCAGCCTCCCCAGCACTGGGATTACAGGCATGCGCCACCATGCCTGGTCTCGGCCAACTCAGCACTCCCAGGGGTGGGGCCAGCATGGCATGTGGTATTGGGGATTGAACCCTGGTCTCTGCAGTTGCCTAAGCAGGTACTTAGACTGCTGAGCTATCTGGCCAGCCCTCTTCAAGACACTTCTGTCCCTCAGGAATCTGAGGGACAAAGATCAAATCCAGAACTGCATCATACCCAGCCACTGAACCAGGTGGCCCCACCTGGAAGGCGCTGGGCACTATAGCCAGCCTCCTTCTCACCCTGTTGTACAGAGGCAGCACTGTGCCTGGTTCGAGGCTTGGAGAATGTGGATGTCTTCGCAGGGGAGGTAGCCCTGTTCTCCTGTGAGGTGTCTCGTACAGGGGGGCCACAGGCCTGCTGGTGGCTGGATGGCACCCTGCTGCATGACAGCCCCCAGAGTGCCATCACTGTGTGTGATGGGACCATCCACTCCCTCACACTCTCAGGCCTGGGGGTGGCCGACTCGGGCACCATTACCTTCTGCGCTGGGCCCCTGGTGTCCACAGCCAAGCTGTTGGTCAAAGGTATCTGCCAGTGGGGACCTCTCAGCCGGTGCTTCTGCCTCTGCCGCTTGCATGCTTCCTGTGGGCTCTTGGGTGGTGGGAGGGCCCATGTGTACTGTTGACCCAGAGCAAGTCCTGTCTCACTCCCAGCCCAGGGCAAAGTCCTGTTGAACGCCCGTCCTGTGCTCCCTGCTGTGCAGGTTTGGCTACCATCTTGCTGGTTGCAACTCCCCAGCTGACAGGCCAGGCCTGAGGTGTTCTTCTTGGTCTCTGAAAGGAGAGGTGCCTGCCCCAGGCCCTGCCCCAGCCCTGCTCATGTTTGTTCCCACTGTGGGCTCCACTGGGTCTCTATGCCCATCTGAGTTAGAGCTGGTTGGGTAGGAAGGGCAGTGATTACCATGGTGCTTCTGTAGAAAATGGGGAAGGGTTGTGTAAGTCCCTGGAGTCAAAAGCTATGTGGAGTAGAATTTCAACAGTTAGGGCTAGGAGGGGTCCAGAGGGCTGACAAGGCTGTTAGAGGGGCTGAGGTGCTGAGCCGGGGCCTGCCAGCACAGGGGAGGTCAGAGCAGGATGTGTTTCCAGCAGGGCCGGGTGGCATGGCACATGACTGCAGCAGGGGCTGTCTGTGCAGGGCTCTGGGTGGTCGTACTGGGTCCCTGCTGCCAGCACAGATAGGCAGCTGTTGCCTTGCTGTCGCCTATCAATGCTGCATGCTTGCCACTGCAAAGCTGCTGACCTGACTGGTGGAGGGGGAGGGCAGTGCAGTGCTGTCTGGAGCACTGATGGTGTCCGGCATGTTGGCCGACAGATCCCACGGTGGAGGTGGTCAGTGCCATGCGGGACCTGGTGGTGGAGGAGGGCAGCTCAGCTGAGCTCCTCTGCCAGTACTCACGGCCTGTGAAGGCCATGTGGAAGATGGACGAGCGGGAGGTGTGTGCAGATGGGCAGCGTGTCATCATAGAGCAGGACTGGACCGTAGCCAGGCTCATCTTCAGGCCGGCCCTGCCCTGTGACAGTGGCATCTATTCTTGTGAGGCCGCGGGCACCTGTGTGGTGGCACTGCTGCAAGTGCAAGGTGAGGTGCCTGGAAGGCAGCTGCAGCTGGCAGGGAATGAGGGGCAGGTGGTGACAGTCAGCCTTTGAGGCAGGTGACCTGAGCGGGCAGGGACAACCTTGGGAATTGGTGCACTTGTCACACTTGGGGCAAGTAAGAGCTGGGTTAGGGGTGGCTGCCACTGAGGGTGGCTTCCATGACAAGTTAGGGCAAGGAGAAAGACCACCGTGAATTGGACTGGTATCTAGCATGAGCAGGAAAGGAGAGGCACCATAGGCCTGAGTGCTGTTTGGGGTACCAGCCCTGATGCGTGGAGAACCGAGCAGAGGGTGGGCTCAGCCTGCTGTTGGGGTTGCGTGGGGCAGGCTGTGCTTCCTCTGTCTTGGGGGGCCAGGGAGATGGGGATATCCCAAGTGGCCAGGTACCTGTGCCATGAGAGGTGCTCGCTGGGTGGTATCCTGCTTGGCCCCATGTCATTTGGGGGCCTCTCCCAGGGCAGTGTTGGGGACCCTGTGCCTCTGAGCCACTTCCTTTCCCTGCAGCCAAGAACATGGTGGTCCGAGGCCTGGAGAACGTGGATGCACCCGAGGGGGGTGAGGCACTGTTTGAGTGCCAGCTGCTGCGACCAGAGGTGGCGGCACACACGTGGCTATTGGATGACCAGCCGGTGCGGACATCAGAAAATGCTGAGGTCGTCTACTTTGAGGGTGGCCTGCGCCACCTGCTGCTGCTCAAGAACCTGCGGCCACAGGATAGCTGCCGGGTCACTTTCCTGGCCGGGGACGTGGTCACCTCTGCCTTCCTCACTGTCAGAGGTGACCTGGGATGGAGGGGCATAGGGATGGGGTGGCCTTTGAGACCTCTGAGACTGATGGAGCACAGGTGGGGCCCTGGCAGGGTGCTGACTCGAGGTTGGGGGAGAGCTCAAAGGACCCATGCTGGGGGCCTCTTCCTGGCCTGGGGCATTGCCAGCCTCTGGGATTCTCTCCAGGTGGCTGAACTCAGGGCACAGGAGCTGGGAGATGGGATGGGAAATGGGCTCGAGCCCACTGCCAGACCAGGCTCTGTGGGCTGTGGGCAGGGGGGCTGCCCACTGGAGGCTGCTGGAGAGTGAGGGTGTGTGCGAGCCCAGGTTCCCCACTCATCTCCACTGCACCCCACAGGCTGGCGTCTTGAGGTCCTTGACCCCCCTCATGATGTGATGGTGCAGGCTGGTGGGCAGGCCCGCTTCTCCTGCACACTCAGTGAAGTGGTACCCGTGGGTGAGGCCACCTGGTATCTCAACGGGGCGGCAGTGCTGGCAGATGACTCGGATTGGAAAGTGACCTCCGATGGCAGTCACCATGATCTGTTGCTACTCCGTGCCTGTCCATCCCACACTGGCGAAATCACTTTTGCTGCCCGTGACGCAGTGGCCTCAGCAACACTGTCTGTGCTGGGTGGGTTGGGTTGCAGCCTTGGGGAGGGGACAGTGGGTTCTCTGTGGTCCTGCCCGGCACTATGGGAAGCTCTCTTGCAAGTGTAGTGGGGGCAGGCAGGCAGGCGAAACAAGGATCTTCCATGCATGATGCGCTGGGGCTCTTGGTGGCCCCACTCCTAGTGGCTCGGGTAATGCTCTCACACGGCTATGTTCCTTGTTCCCCACCACACACAACAGGGTGGGGCCTGTGTCTGTCCCTGGTGGCTGCTGAAGGTGGCAAGCCCTGTGGACGCACTGACCTCTTCCTCTGTGCAGGACTCCCAGACCCCCCAGAGGATGCTGAAGTTGTGGCACGCAGCAGCCATGCAGTAACACTGTCCTGGGCAGCTCCCATGAGTGACGGTGGTGGTGGTCTTTGTGGCTACCGGGTGGAGATGAAGGAGGGGTCCACGGGCCAGTGGCAGCTATGCCACGAGCTGGTGCCAGGGCCTGAGTGTGTGGTGGACGGCTTAGCCCCTGGGGAAACCTACCGCTTCCGTGTGGCAGCTGTGGGCCCAGCCGGTGCAGGGGAGCCTGTGCATCTGCCCCAGATGGTCCGGCTGGGTGAGTAGTCCTTCTGCCCTGGCAGGGAACTGGGCCTGGGTGTGTGGGCTTGGCCCTACAGTGTGCCTCAGGTGAGGGACCTGTCCTTTGTCCACATATTGTCCCTACAGAGCCTGCTGAGCCTGGGCCTGCAGATCTCAAGCCTCACATGCCCATGGCCCCTGAGGCCCGGCAGGTGGCAGCTGGTGAGGATGTCTGTCTGGAACTGGAGGTGGCTGAGGCTGGGGAGGTTGTGTGGTGCAAGGGGACTGAGCACATCCAGCCCAGTGGACACTTTGAGATCATCTCTCATGGCCAGCGACAGATGCTGGTGATCAGGGACTTCAAGGCTGAAGACCAGGGAGAGTACTGCTGTAGTCCTTCCCGGGGCCTGGACACCACAGTGGCCACCTTCCAGGGTATATCCTGGGTTTGGGATGTTGGGGAAGGACCGAGGTCTGTGAGATACCCCACAGGAAACCCTGCCAGGTGTCCCTCCCTCTGTGCTTGCAGCCCCGGTGTCCCTCTGCTTCCAGTCATGCCCTCAATCCCTTCATGGCCTTGCAAAAGTGCTGGTGTTCCCCCCACATCACCCCAGCTCACTGAGCCTGCTTTGGGTGATGAGTCTGTTTGTCATTCGATCTGCTCACCTCTTCCCCACCTTGAGGCACCCCAACTCTCTGGCCCACTCTTTGATCCTAGGACCCCGTCCCTAATCTGAGTGCCCCTCCCCACCAAGTCTGTCCCTACACCAGCTGTGGGCATCTGTCTCCTCCCTGGTGATAGCAGAATAAGTCCTGTGTGCCTCTCTGCCTTCTTTTCTAGTAGCTGGGAGAGGGAGGGCTGACATAACGTTTGTTGGACTGGACAGATCTGTCTCCTTTGGTCATCATGTGCCCATGCAGGAGACAGATGAGCTGGCCTTGGAAGTACTGCCAGGGCTGGGGTACAGAGCTTTTAAGACCCTGCGGACGCCTCTGGTGCCAGGTGTAAGCACGCGTCCATGGAAGCCACAGCGCAGGGCCTGTGCTGATCTGTAGCAAAGGTGGACTGGGGTCACGCCCACCCTAGCCTACTGACTAGTCTCCTGCTTTCCTCAGTGGCACTGAGCCCCAGCTCTGGAGATGAGGCCCCCATGCAGCCCAGCCTGCCCCCAGAGGCAGCCCAGGAGGGAGACTTGCACCTGCTCTGGGAGGCACTGGCCCGGAAGCGCCGCCTGAGCCGCGAGCCCACACTGGACTCCATCAGTGAGCTGCCCGAGGAGGACAGCCGCATGCGGAGCCTGCAGCAGGAGGCAGAGGAGGTGGCACCTGACCTCTCTGAGGGTTACTCCACGGCAGACGAGCTAGCTCGCACTGGAGAGGCTGACCTCTCACACACCAGCTCGGATGATGAGTCTCGGGCAGGCACACCCTCCTTGGTGACCTACCTCAAGAAGGCTGGCAGGCCTGGGGCCCCCGTTCCAGCCAGTATGGTGAGCTTGTCCCACCTGTAGCCATCCATCAGTCCATCTGCCCCTCATCCACTCTGTCTGTGATCTCCCACTGTTTTTCTTTCTTTCTTTTTTGTTTTGGCGGAACCGGGGATTGAACTGGCGGAACCAGGAGGAGTGCTTATTCTACTGAGCCATCTCCCCGGCCCCTCCCACTGTCTTTCATCTGTCCACTTAGCCTGTCCCCATCCGTCTACCCATCCATGATTGTTCTACTCATCTGTCCATTGTTAGGTTGTCCATTTCCTCACCTGCCATCTATCACTCCTGTATCCACCGCATCTGTAACTGAGTATGCACCAGTCTGTTGGTTGGACTGTCCCCTACGTCCGTCTACTATTTCTCTACCCTTTCAGTTTTCTAGTTCATCCAGTTGTCTGTTCCTCTGTTTGCCCACCCATCCATCCCATTCCCATGCATCCATGTTTCCTCCCTTTTGTACTTTCATGTTTGGTTATCTGTCGATTTGCCTATACATCTGCGCAGCCATCCACTCATCCATGTTCCACTGTTTTCCATCCATTTACTGACTGGCCAGTCTACTCAAGCCTTTTTCCTCAGCCCACTCAGCTGCCCTCTGCCTGCTGAGCCTCCCTGCGTTCACCTGCCCGTCTGTCTTTCTGGGTATACATGCACTTTCTATACACACATCCACAGCTCTTGTGCTGCTGTTGAAGCTCTCTGAAGAACTGAGACTGGCTCCTCTTCTTCCTCACAGCCGTGTTAGGAGGGGCCTATGGGTACCTGGTCTTCAGTGATGCCTGTGTGGCTGCCCGTGGGTGGGGACAGGACAGAGTACTGGGCTCTGATGCTGCAACCTGCCTAGTGTGACATTGCATTCTGTGCCCCCAGCTTGGGCCCCTTGCTGCCCCCTCTGTGAAGCCCCAGAGACAGTCAGAGCAGCCCACCACTGTGTGTTCACCTCCGGGAGACTCTAGTGCTGAGGGTCTGGGCGACCCCCCCATGGACAAGGCGGCTGTGAAGATCCAGGCTGCCTTCAAGGGCTACAAGGTCCGCAAGGAGATGAAGCAGCAGGAAGGGCCTGTTTTCTCCCACACCTTTGGGGACACGGAAGCACAGGTGGGTGATAACCTGCGGCTGGAGTGTGTGGTGGCCAGCAAGGCAGATATTCAGGCCCGCTGGTTGAAGGATGGCATGGAGCTGACAGATGGGCGACACCACCACATTGACCAGCTTGGGGATGGCACCTGCTCTCTGCTGGTCACTGGCCTGGGGCACACGGATGCTGGCCACTACACATGTCAGGTGAGCAGCAAGTTCGGCCAAGTGAGCCATAGTGCCTACGTGGTAGTCAGTGGCACGGAGAGTGAGGCTGAGAGCTCCTCAGGGCCTGAGCTGGATGAAGCCTTCCGCCGGGCCACACGGCGCCTGCACTGGCTCTTCCGCACCAAGGGCCCGGCTGAGGTTTCAGACGAGGAGCTCTTCCTCAGTGCAGACGAGGGCCCTGCAGAGCCCGAGGAGCCTGATGGGCAGACTTACCGTGAGGATGAACATTTCATCTGCATCCGCTTTGAAGCCCTTGAAGAGGCCCGTCGGGCTGCCACCTGCTTTCAGGACATGTTCACCAGTATGGGCACCCAGGTGGACATCAGCCTCATGGAGCAGGGGCCTCGGGTGGTGGAAATGCACATTCGCAAGGCAGCGCCTTTCCCTGCCATGCCCCTGGAGCCAGCGCCTGGCCTGCTGCCCTCTAATGCTGGTGAGTGGGCAGCAGCCTTGACACTCAGTGCGGGGGCTGAGGAGGGAAGAAAGGGAGGCTGGCAGTGTCTGGAAGCAGTGGCTCCTGCAGTCAGTCCCAAGAGTGCTGCGGGGGATACTGGGTGCTGGCCCTGGGGCGGCTGCGTCAGCCTCTGAGCCTCAGGTTCCTCTCTTACGATGAGAACACGAGCAGCTGCTTCCTGCAGATTTGTTTCCCTTCATAAGACTTTGGGGTGTAATAAAAGGAGGATTCCTTGTGGTCTGCCCTGCCCCCCCCCCCAGTTGAACATAACTGTCCCATGTAACGTGCACTTACACATCTCTGGGACATTAGCAGGTCCTAGGTGCTGACCCTAAGCTTCCTGATGCCGGAAGCTTCTCTTGGGTTTTGAGCACTTCCACACTTGAGACCTCTCAGGTCACACAGCCATCACCTTTCCTGCCTGCTCCTCTCCTCCATCCCTTTGCCTCTGGTAGTGGAAACCTGGAGTCTGAGAAGGAATAATTAGCGGGGAGAAGGGAGAAGTCAGCAGGCAGCCTTAGCCCCTTTTGCTTGCAGGCGTGAAGATGAGCTAGAGAATGCTGCATGTTATGCATGCGCCTGGGCTAGGTGTTGGCCAGAGCCGCTGAGGTCATCACCTGCCTAGGGTGACTTGGGTTTGCCTATGCCAACCCTCAGCCCCTATGTTCCTGACGGAGCTGCAGAACCAAGAGGTGCAGGATGGGTACCCTGTGAGCTTTGACTGCATGGTGATAGGCCAGCCCTTGCCCAGTGTGCGCTGGTTCAAGGATGGGAAGTTGCTGGAGGAGGACGACCACTACATGATCAATGAGGACCAGCAGGGTGGCCACCAGCTCATCATAACCGCCGTGGTGCCCACAGACATGGGTGTCTACCGTTGCCTCGCTGAGAACAGCGTAGGCGTCTCCTCTACCAAGGCTGAGCTCCGCGTAGAGTGTAAGTGCTGCCCAGGTGGGATTAGGGTGCAGGTGTCTGCCCAGGCAGGGTTGGGACCTCGTGTCTCCAGTGAGGATTTCCCAGGAGCCGAAACCTGTAGGGATCCGCTGGTCTTACTGAGAATGGTTCTACCCGGGGAGACACGCCAGCAGGAATGAGAAAGATAGACAAGAAGACAAAAGCTGGGCTAGGTGGTCGCTAGTCTGCCTGATGGACAAGACTAACTCCACGAACAACAAAATGATCCTTTATACTTTTGCTGTTTGTAACACATGACACGAGATTGCTTAGTGACTAATAGCTGGTCTGAACCCAACAGGATGTTTTTCTCAGGACTGAGGTATCTTGTTTGCTTTAGGCCTGAGGCCCAATCCTACCTACACACATTTTATCAGTTTCCTAGCTTCTTGGGGCTCCCAACAGAGAACAAGACAGAGTACCCTCTGGGGCTGTCAGGAAAGGGGCCAAGGGATCTTAGTTTTTGTTACTGGTGTTCCGTGACTTAATCACAGTATTCTTTGCTGTACTATAATATCATTTCCATTGTCCTTAAAGTTAATGGAATGTCTTAGAACTCTGGTTTATCGTTTTCCTTAAGTTTGTGGTTTTTGTTGTATTTTACCATGGTTCTAGAGATTGAACTCAGAGCATGCCGACAAACGTTCTGCTGCCTACCACTGATCCACATGCCCAGCCTTCTTGCTTTTTGTCTTGAGATGGGGCCCTTACAGTGCAGTCTGGGCTGAGCCTCCTGAGTGCTAGGATTACAGGCATGCACCACCATGCCCACTTTTCTGTGAGACCTGGTTCTAAGGCTTCACTTTAGGGCTTCACCCCTTCCAAAGATCCCCTCATGGCAAAGCCAGGGGTCAATGTTAAGATCAGTCTGTGGAGGACACAAAGGCTGTGCCCATCGCAGAGGTGTATCCAGGCCTTGCTGTGGACATGGCCTGAGATCCAAGGTCTCTGCTATCTCTCCAGCCTCCTGGCTGGTAGAATAGAGCATGAAGTTCCTTCACTGTCACTGCATGGTGCTTAGGAAGCCTCTGTGACAGTGACAGTCTGGTGGGCTGGTGGTAAGCCATGGGCTGGGACCCACCCTGGGGCAACCATAGGTGGCTGCTCCTCCCAGACACTGGGCTGAGGGACTCCCAGCTCAGCCCTGTCCTTGGCTACCTCCAGCTCTCCCTTCCTCCCCAGTGACCAGCACAGACTACGATACTGCAGCCGATGCCACAGAGACCTCGTCCTACTTCAGCGCCCAGGGATACCTGTCCAGGTGGGGCTGCTTGGGGACTGGAGACACCTGGCTGGGTGGCAGTCTCGCAGATGGTAGAGGCTGATGGTCAGGACCTATAGTGCCCAGCCGATGGGGTGTGGCCTGATCCAGCTGGTCCTGGAGCCTCCCATCAGGCCTAGTGGCCTCTGTCCCTCTGCCCTAAACCACAGATTCCACCCACCTCTGACCTCTACTTCTGTGGCCCTCCTGGCCCTCTCCCTGGTCCACTCACTGACTGCCCCTGTGTTTGTCCTTCCACCAGCCGGGAACAGGAGGGCACAGAGTCAGATGAGGGGCAGCTGCCTCAGGTGGTAGAGGAGCTGAAGGACCTGCGGGTGGCTGTAGGCACACACCTGGCTAAGTTTCAACTCAAGGTGAAAGGTAAGGGCTGGGACATGGGCAGTGGACTCAGGTGGGCATGTAGGAGGATGCAAGGAGACAGTGACATGGTGGTTACAGGGCTCTCTCCTTTGGACACGTGGTGCCCATGAGGAGGTGGCCCTGTACTGACTGCTGCCCTCTGCTTCCCAGGCTACCCAGCCCCCAGGTTGTACTGGTTCAAGGATGGTCAACCCCTGACCCCATCTACCCATGTCCGCATGACCAATAAGAAGAGCTTGCACACATTGGAGATTGTTACGATCACCCGGGAGGACACTGGCCAGTACTCAGCCTATATCAGCAATGCCATAGGCGCTGCTTACTCATCAGCCCGGCTGCTGGTCTGTGGTGGGTGCTCCAGGGCTCAGGCAGAGCTGTAGCCCTCTGATAGTGTCCCCCGTGGGCAGCATCACTGTGGCTGGAGTGGGCAGGTGTCTGGGAGAGGGGTAGGCCCCTTTGTGGAACCACATGGAGAAAGGACTTTGGCAAAGAAAGGTCCACATTTTCCTCTTGTCACTGGAAGTTAGTTCCAAGTGTGACCTAGGTCTACCCTGCTTCACAAGTGTGACTGACCCTTGGCTGCCACATGCATGAGTGTGCATGGGATAGTTCCAGCTGAGACCCCAGTCCCTATAGGGGTGGGTGGGTGCTGCTGCCTGTTCTGGCCCACCAGCTGATGTCTCAGCCAGGGGTAGGGAGCATCTGCCCACGAACTGGGGCTCCATGGTGCTGCGGCGCATCCTGTGGCTGAGGGGGCAGTGCCGCTGATGTCTGGCCCCTGTATCTTCCAGGGCCTGAGGAGCCAGAGGAGAAGCTGGCCTTAGGTAAGTGGCCCTGGTAGGTAGGCTTAGATGCCATCCTGGGCCAGAGGCACAGTGGAGGTTCTTGGGGTGCCTCTAGTGAGTGCCCTACACCTTCCAGATGTTCATGAGCAGCTGGTTCCACCTCGGATCCTGGAGAAATTCACCCCCAAGAAGGTGAAGCAAGGTTCCAGCATCACGTTTTCTGTGAAGGTAGAAGGTAGGTGATTTTCGGGGTGATAACTCTCTACCTCCTCCCAGAGAGTCAGGAATAGCACTCCCATAAAGACCTTGATTCCTGCAGTCCCTGGAACTAGGTGCTGGACCTATCTTCCAGAGGGGGGCGGGGGGCACGGTTTGGAGCCACCCTGGGCTCTGGGGTCAGGTGGGTCCTGCCCAGGGTACGCTGTGTCCCTGGGAGGCCAGACCTGGATCTACTCCCATGGGGTTCCTGCTTCCCTCCCAGGCTGCCCAGTCCCCACTGTGCATTGGCTCCGGGAGGAAATGGAGAGGGGTGTGCTGTGGATCAGTCCCTGCACTCCAGGCTACACAATGGCCAGCTCGGGACAGCAGCACAGCCTGGTCCTGCTGGATGTGGGCCCGCAGCACCAGGGCATCTACACCTGCATTGTGTCCAGCGCTGCCGGCCAGGCTCTGTGCTCTGCTAGTCTGCATGTCTCTGGCCGTGAGTGGGGTGGGTTGTGGGGTGGGGGTGGTATTAGCAACATTGGGGTATAGTCTTTCTCCCTGTTGGCCTGGGACCTGTCTGGGCCTCAGGAACAGATTGGCCCCCAGCACAGCAGTTTTGGGATACACTTCAGCCTCCTGGGTCCATCCCTGTCCCCTCTTGTGGCAGTGTGGTCACCGGCTGGGAGCTGAGCAGGGCGGCCTGGGCTTGGGTCGGGGGCCTCGCCTGAAGGTCTGTGCTCTCCTGACAGGGCCCCGGGAGGAGGAGCCAGAGAAAGCCAAGGCAGCCCTCATCTCCTCTTTCCTGCAGGGGTGAGTAGGGACCTGGCCAGACTACAAGGGCTAGGATAAGGATAGGAACACCCTTCCCAAGCAGGCCTTCTGTGCCTCAGTTTCCACACTGTAATGGGGGGACTTCCTGGGAACCTGCTGGCACAGGGACCCTTACAGTTGCATCCTGACCTGTTGCCCCAAGCCTTGGTGGGCTGTCATACACCCCAGCCTCTCAGGATGCCCCTTTCTTTCAGGACCACTCAAGCCATCTCTGCACAGATGTCAGAGTCTGTGGGTGTCACCAGCCCAGCCGGGCAGAGGAAAGGTATGGGAAGGGTGAGCACTCGAGCCCTGTGCTGGTGGGAGTGTAGGTGAGGGCTGCCCAGGTCTAGAGCCTCCAGGACCAGCTGGCTGTGGGCTCTGGGTCAGGGTCCATCTTCTCAGGGGTGAGCTCCGGCCTTGGTCTGGGTTAGAGCTGTTTCTGACCTGTGCGCACCTGGGACAGGTCAGGTCCCACAGGCTGGTGGGTGCCTAGGTACCAGGTCTGGGGGTAGACACAGCACAAATCTGATGGTGGGTCTGACCCTCTCTCGGCTCTGTGCTCTGATCCCTCGCCCTCCACCCTGCAGCTGCGCCAGCCACCTGCTGTCTCTTGGCAGTGCCCGCTACCCTGGTCACCCACCGCCCCTCTGGCCAGCCCTGATCCCTCCTACCCACCACCCTTTCTGTCCACACCTCAGCCCACCCAGATGCTCACGAGCCAGTCTGGCTCCGGCCCTGTGTGGCCAAGCATTGCTGCTCCTGTAGGGTAGCCCCTTGTTGGCCTGCAGCTGAGGCTGCCCTGCAGGATGCTGGGTAATTGTGTGCCCCCCCAAGGGGAGGCCCTGGTGCCCGAGGAAGCACGTGGCCACCTGTGCCTTGCCGAAGTGGGCACAGAGGAGTTCCTGCAGAAGCTCACCTCACAGATCACTGAGATGGTGTCTGCTAAGATTACACAGGGTGAGACCATGTCCGCGGTGTGGGGACTGTGAACCCTTGTGCTAGGCCCCCAGGCCTGGCTCTGTCCTGGCCTCTGGGGTCTGAGGCAGTTGGGGACAGTTTTTCTAGGGCATTGTGATCCTGGTTCCCTCTCCCTCTAGCTAAGCTTCAGGTGCCTGGAGGTGACAGTGATGAGGAGTCCAAGACTCCATCTGCATCCCCCCGGCATGGCAGGTCACGGCCCTCATCCAGTGTGCAGGAGTCCTCCTCAGAGTCCGAGGATGGGGACTCCCGTGGTGAGGTGGGCGATTAGGGTGGAGGGGCAGGCTGGCAGGCCTTGGCTTCCCAAGGCGTGAGGCTGAGCTGGGTGCCCCCGTCGGGTCCTGCAGACTGGCTTCCTGGTAGAGGCCTGTCCACGCACTTGGATGAGTCTAGTGCTTGCAGTGCCCCATTAGGTCTCAGTGTGGTGGGTGGCATGTGGACACACGAAGTGTGGTGGCCCCCTTCACCAGCCCCCATCACCAGGCCCCTGTGCCTGGTGTCCACTGTGGGTGGCAGCCCGGAGGTGTGTGTCACCTCAATACTCCTGCCCTAAAATCTGGGCCTGCCAGGCCTGGAGTTCCCTCTTCCCTCAGATCCTTGAGGGCAGCTGGAGCCTTGGTGGCCTGGTGTCCCTCTTCTGCCCTGCTCAGTGCGCCACCCTCCCTGTCAGATCTTCGACATCTACATGGTCACTGCCAACTACCTGCCTCTGGGGGCTGAACAAGATGCCATCGTGCTTCGGGAGGGGCAGTATGTAGAGGTGCTGGATGCTGCTCACCCACTGCGCTGGCTTGTGCGCACCAAGCCCACCAAGTCCAGCCCCTCCCGGCAGGGCTGGGTGTCACCCGCCTACCTGGACAAGAGGCTCAAGGTACCAGTGCCAAGAGAGGAGATGGGTGGTCACTGGTCATATCCTCCTGTGGGGCTGTAGCCTAACCTCCACCTGCCCTCACAGCTGTCACCGGAGTGGGGTCCCCCTGAGACCCCTGAGTTCCCTGGGGAGGCCATGTCTGAAGATGAGTATAAGTCAAAGCTCAGGTGAGAGTGTGCAGGGCCAGGGCAGCCTGTCTCCATAATGTGGCTCCTGTGGCTGGGGCCTGGGGGCTCCACATGCTTTTTTCTGTGGGCCACAACTGCTGGGGTCATTCCTGGGTGGCATAGGCTGAGGACAGAAGGCAGCTCACTGCCCCGGTCCTGTGACATCCCACTGGCAGGGTCACTGGGTGGAGGAAGGGGTGCCTCTATACCCTTCACTTGCCTTGGATAGGCAGTGGTAGCTGCAGCAGGAGGCCTTGCCCCACTGAGTAGCACAAGGAGTTGAGGCCCCAGGGGAGCTGATACAGGCACAGCCACATTGCCCCAGTCCCCTCATGGCCGGCCTTCTCCCAGTACTGTCATCCGGGAGCTGCTCACTTCGGAACAGGAGTTTGTGGGCGAGTTGCACTTCCTCCAGAGCCACCATATGCAGCATCTGGACCGCTGTCCCCATGTCCCCACGGCTGTGGCCAGCCAGAAGGAGGTCATCTTCCGCAATGTGCAGGACATTGGCCGCTTCCACAGCAGGTGGGCTGCAGGCTGAGGGCCAGGCAGAGATGGGCAAGACATGCTGCCTGACCCAGTTTACTATCGGATGATGTGCATAGCAGCTTACACACAGGAAGCCTGCCACACAACCTCACATGCATGCACACATACACCTGTGGGAGTTTGTGAACACATGCACCCCTCACCCACCATGTGCACACCCTTACATGCTTGTCTGTGCCAAGAACATGCATATATGTGTACACGTGCACACATATGTCTTGCATACATACCCATGCACAGACCTTCACATACTTGTCTTGTACACTCATGCAAGGCATGCAGGTGTGCATTGCACATCCATGTACACACACACATGTATCTCCCGTGTACAGGCGTTACAAATGTGCAGGTAAGCATACATTAACATAACACACTGTGTGGCATAGACATACTGCAGCACACATATGCATGTATGCACACATACATGGGTACACAGTACATGTGGGAGCCTTAAACATATGTTTTCTGTGGCAGCTTCCTAAAGGAGCTGCAGTGCTGTGACACAGATGATGATGTGGCCATGTGCTTCATCAAGAACCAGGAGGCCTTTGAGAAGTACCTGGAGTTCCTGGTGGGCCGGGTGCAGGCTGAAGCCGTGGTTGTCAGCACTCCAGTGCAGGAGTTCTACAAGGTGCCCTGCCCAATGCTCCAGAGCCCAGTGTCCTGGGCTGCCCAGGGTGTGAGCTGTGTCACCTAGCCATCCTGATTCTCCGAGTGACCCCAGCCAGGGGTGTGTGTGCTCTCATCTGACATTCATCCCATTCCCTGCAGAAGTATGTGGAGGAAATGCTGCCGGCCAAGGACCCCGCACAGCCCCCACCACTCCCGTTGCAGCACTACCTGGAACAGCCGGTGGAGCGTGTACAGCGCTACCAGGCATTGCTGAAGGTGGGGCCTCGGAGCTGGCAGCATGGGCCTGGAGAGTGGGCTGGGGCTTCTCCACACTTGACTGCCCCTTGTCCCTCAGGAGCTGATCCGAAACAAGGCCCGCAACCGGCAGAACTGTGCGCTGCTAGAGCAAGCCTATGCCGTGGTGTCCGCACTGCCACAGAGAGCGGAGAACAGGCTGCACGTGTCTCTCATGGAGAACTACCCTGGCACCCTAGAAGCTCTTGGGGAGCCCATTCGCCAGGTGTGCCATGGCTGTGGGGGTGGGCTTGTGTTGCGCACTGGGGCTGGGTATGCAGACTGACCAAACACCTGCCTCCCCAGGGCCACTTCATTGTGTGGGAGGGAGCCCCGGGAGCCCGGATGCCCTGGAAGGGCCACAACCGCCACGTCTTCCTCTTCCGCCATCACCTGGTAATCTGCAAACCCCGGCGGGACTCACGCACTGACACCTTCAGCTATGTGTTCCGCACCATGATGAAGGTCCGCAGCCCTAGGTGGGCCTTACGGGGCAGGGGCCTGCACTCAGCTTCCCAAGCCCTCCTCCTGCTGATGCTTACACCCTTCTACAGCTAAGCAGCATCGACCTGAATGACCAGGTGGAGGGGGATGACCGTGCCTTCGAAGTGTGGCATGAGCGTGAGGACTCTGTACGCAAATACCTGCTGCAGGCACGGACAGCTGTCATCAAGAGCTCGTGGGTGAAGGAGATCTGTGGCATCCAGCAGCGCCTGGCCCTGCCCGTGTGGAGTGAGTGTTGGTGTCAGACTGGGTTTAGGGTGCTCACATGGCCTGGCTTTGGGCTTTCCCCACAGCTGGGAGTTTCCTAGAAGGTCAGCACTGGGGCTGTGGGGGCTCTCCAGGGGCTTCCCAGAATCCCTGAGCACATGTTTGGCTGGGCTTGATTCACATGAGCTGACTCACTGGGGATGAGAACACGTGTGGACCCCAGGTGGGGGCATCTGTGGACCCCTGTCAGGTGAGAGGGGTCTGCAACCACATCTGTTACTCAGCCAGCATGGCATCTCCTACACAGCTCCTCCTTTGTCCTGCACTACTCCTACCTTGGCTGGGTTGGGTGTTGGATGGTAGCCATACCTGCAGATTTGGGGTGACTGGCAGGGTTGGGGCAGCCTGCCAGGGTAGACCTGAGGGGGCCATATACGTTACCTTCCTCTCAGTGTTAAGTGCCCGTGTGTCCTTGCAGGTGCCCCAGAGTTTAAAGAGGAGCTGGCTGACTGCACAGCTGAGCTGGGTGAGACAGTGAAGCTGGCCTGCCGTGTGGTGGGCACCCCAAAGCCTGTGGTCAGCTGGTTCAAAGGTACAGTCTGGGGCCGGGGTCCTCAGCCTCTTTGCCCAGATGCTTGCCTGCACCAGGCAGAGCCCCCCAGGGAGAGGTGGCTGCAAAGGCCCAGGATGGGTGTGAGGTCAGCAGGGCTGAGGCATGAGAGACCTGGACGGGTGCGGTGTGACCAGGCACTGACAGTCTGGGAACAGGTGACATGCAGAGAAGCTCGTGACATCAAGTTACAGGAGTGAGTGGGGGAGGACACACAGAGACAGAGTAACAACCAGGACGGCTTCTAGGCACTGTGTCTGAGAGCCTGGTGAACAGAAAGCCACTGTGATGCTGAGGCAGACACTAACCCTCGCCTTGCTCCCCCATTCCCTAGAAGGCTCATGTGCCTTGCAGGCCAGGGTTACGATAGCCGAGGACCCAGACTGAGGCTAGCGAGCGGGGCCCAAGCGTCACCCTGTGAGCTTTCAGTTTGCCATAGTGGTGGAGTTGCCTGATGGCCCCATTCTGTCTGTGGCAGGGGGTGTTGCCAGCCAGGGGAGACCCTGAGCCTTGGGCACTGTGAGGGGGCTTTGCACTGAAGCCTTGAGGTGTCCTGAGCAGCAGAGGGACAGACACAGAGGTCATCCATCACTGTGGCTGTGCTTCAGGAAGACCTGAGGACATGGAGAAGAGTGGGGGCCTTGCCACCATGCTGGGCTGTGCCCAGGGACTGTGCTGTGTCCTGTGTGCATTTAGAGGCTACCCTGGCTAGCTGGGGACTTTGGGTCCAGGAGGAGGCTCAAGGACTGGCCCACTGCGGTGAATCCACTGACAGAGGTGGGAGCACATAGGGGAGCAGCCACTGCAGACAACAGGGCCTGGCAAGGGGACAGCAGGCAGCTGGCGTGCTGCATGGTTTCAGGTGCGGCTGTCGAGGCCCCAGGTGCAACCCGGTTTGAGACAAGGCAATGTGTTTGACCAACGCTGCTGGCCAAGGTAGATGTGGAATGAGGGCCCAGAGGGCTGAGGCTGTGACTCCAGGGTCTCCAGAGGGAGGAAATGAGTGGAAGGAGTGGGTCTGCGAGGAGAGGCAGCCACAGGGTGAGGTCAGGGCACCTAGTGCAGCCGCCCAGGGCCAGAGCCTTGCACCCTGCAGGGCTGCATGCACAGACTTGTGAGGGCACGTGCAAACTGCATACACCCGCGAAGAGACACACCCATGCGTGTACACAAACAATGCATATAACCTCAGAGACACGCTTTATCTGTTTGTGCCACATATACCACACATGTGTGACATGATCCTTATATGCACACACGGAGATAATGTGCATATATACAAAGTATATACTGGGTACACAGTACACACCATGCCTATGTACACATATATACATACATACAAAAGATGGATTTATACATAAATTCACGTCAGACACTACAGATACAGGCATACCACAATTATGTACACATGACGCTGTGTATACATAAACATTACAGGCTCACATGGACACCACATGGACATACAGAGGCTGTGCACATAGACATAAACACTGCAGTCACACACATATATCATACACATGTACACACGGAGGCTGTGCACACATAAACACTACAGACACACACAGACATACCACACACACACGCACAGGAGGCTGTGCACACAGACACGTGCCTGCCCCATGGTTCATGCCTGCTGGCTGATCAGTTGCACAGCCAGGCAGTGTTCTGTGGCTTTTGTTCAGTACAGCAAGAGTTCATCTGTCAGGGGACAGCCTTGCCCAGTGTTTCAAGGGCAGCGGCTTTGTTTCTGGTTGTTCCATGTGGCATAGCTTGGTGTACCTCTAATATACAGGGGGAAGGAAAAAAAACAGCAGAGACCACCAGACTTGGGCGAAGGCAACATGCCTGCAACTGATTGTGCAGGCAGAGTGTGGTGAGACTGCTGCTCTGGGGCTGCTGGTCAGTGTGGTGGCCCCCAGAGGCTGCTGTGTTCATGCCGTAGGCAGCAGCTGCAGGGAGCTGGCAGTAGTCCACTGCCACTCGTGACCTTACCGCTGCTGCCTTGGGATCTGCTGACCTAGATCTGCCCTTCTTTCCCTATCAGCCCACTGGGAGGGGACAAGGATTGGGGCTAGATGTAGTTGTGCTTTTTCCTGGGCCTTCTTCATGGGTGTGTACTGTTGGATGGGTACATCCCTCCAACATGTCTGTGGCTGAAGAGCGAGACATCTGGGACATCCATCTGTCCAGGAGCAGAGGCCAGTGCCCTGAGCTTACCTCATGCAGGTGGGCAGATGGCAACTGCGCATCTGTGTCCTGCGGTTCCTGCTTGAGGTTCCTGGCACGGTGGAACTCAGGCTCTGGGTGTGGGGAGGCCATGGACATTGTTGGGATGTGTGGACACATAGGCCTGGGAGTGTGGATGTTGCAAGACAGGGCTCTCTGGAGGGTGACATCCCCTCCTGAGGAAGGAAGTTAGTCTGTCGCAAACACAGGTGATTAGTGTGACATTTTCAGTTTTCACTTTTCTTTTTTTGGAAGACGGTTCATCACCTTTTCTTCATTATTTTCAGCCTTTTAAAAATCTTCTATTGTATTTTACACAGAGGGTGATTTATAAGACTGGGCTCTGCTGTGTGCGTGCTGCTTGGGCACCATGTGAGGGGCAATCAGGGTGACCCTCAGGGTCTGGCTCCAGGGAAGATCTGCTAGGGTGGCCCTGACTTGGTGGTGGAGGAGTCACAAGGGCTTTTCTGGGTGGTCCAGGTTTTGGATGCTGGGTGATGGGTGTGAGCTGCTCTTAGGGGGGCGGGATTTGTGGCATTCTTGGGTGCCCTCCAGTGGCAGGAGCCGTATGGGTTAAGAGGACAGGAGAGTGCTGGGTGGAAACTGGGGTGAGCTGGGATGGTGTGAGCTGGACTTGGCTGGCACCAGGGAGTTCCTGAGGAGTCACAGGGCTCAGGAAAGGGGTGATCAAGAGTCAGGCTTCCCGTGGCTGTCCTTGTAGGCATAGGTCCCCCACCTACCCCCTCTGGCTGGTGTCCATGCTGGACAGGGACAGAGACAGATCTGGCTGTGTTCTTGTGGAGACGCAGAGAGGAGTGACAGGAAATGGACAGATGGCAGTGACAGAACAGATGGGGACCCAGACGCAGGAGACCTGGGCCAGACCCCCTCCATCACCATGACAGTGTGATGCCCTGCTTTTAGATGGGAAACCGGTGGAGGTGGATCCTCACCACATCCTCATTGAAGACCCTGATGGCTCATGTGCCCTCATCCTGGACACCCTCACAGGAGTGGACTCCGGCCAGTACATGTGCTTTGCAGCCAGTGCCGCCGGCAGTGCTAGCACCCTGGGGAAGATCCTGGTGCAAGGTGGGCAGGTGCTTGTGCTCTGGGGGCTGCAGGCCTAGCATCTGGTATGGTGGGTCTCAGAGAGGCCAAGCTGGCACTTTGTGGGACATAGTGGACCCAGTGTGACACCTGCCCCTCGCCATTCTCTCTTGTTACCACCCCTGTGTGTCTATATGCTTGTCTGGGTCTCTGTTTCTGCCTCTGACTTGCCACCTCCTCTCACCACAGTCCCACCGCGGTTTGTGAACAAGGTTTGGGCTGGGCCCTTTGTGGAGGGCGAGGATGCCCAGGTCACCTGCACCATCGAGGGTGCCCCATACCCTCAGATCAGGTGGGCTGGGGGGACGGCTGGGCTGAATTGTGAAGTGGGTGCTGGGGATGCAGCTTGCCCTGAGAAGGACACCATGGGGTGGCCTCGCCTCATGGCCTCTGTGGCTTCCAGATGGTACAGGGATGGGGCTCTGCTGAGCCCAGGCAGCAAGTATGGGATGCTGAGCGAGCCCCGCAGCGGGATGCTACTGCTGGTGATCCGGGCGGCCGGCCGTGAGGACCTGGGGCACTATGAGTGCGAGGTGAGGAGGTGAGGGGGTGCATCTTACTGGGGGGCACAGCCATGGAGGTCACCCCTACCCAGACTGTTCTTGGCTGTTTCCTGCCTGCAGCCAGCCTTCTAGCTCCTGCAGCTGCAGGGCCCCTACTTCTTGGTTTCCCTTGCCATCATTTCCGGGTGAAGTACCTGGTCCCTGTTCTCTGTGTCCACAGGCCAGGAGCAGGGCTTCTTGTGGGGACCCCCACAGCCAGGCACCACTGGAGCTCTAGGGCCCCCAGCCCTGGCTGTGTGGCTTCTGCCTTGGCTGAGGACCCCGCCTCATGGATGCAATGGGAAGCCAGGGACCGTTTTTGATGTATTTGCCATTGGCCACATGTAGTGCTTAAGTTTACAATGAAGTCCACTAAAATTAAAACTCAGTCTAAGATCCATGCTCCTTGGGGAGTACCCATCACTGCAGGAGGCCCTGTCCCCATCGGGGCACAGCCAAGGTGGGGATAGGGTGCTGCAGATGCTGACATGGCCTCGAGGTGCCCACAAGGCCCTCGAGGGCTCCACAAGAAGCAGAGTCCAAGTGCACCTCTGCTGTCCTCTTGCAGCTGGTGAACAGGCTGGGCACAGCCCGGGGCGGTGCTGAGCTGAGCACGCAAAGTCCTGTGCTTCGGGCCCAGGACCAGCAGCACAGGGAGCCACTCATGGCTGCTGTGGAAGGTAGGTCCTGCCACCTTGGTGCTCCCAGGCTACACCTCAGGCTGACTCCCTTGTAGGACTGGGCAGGATTCAGGGGAGGGATGCTGAATGTTACCTCTCATGCTTAGGTTGTACTTCTTGGGGCTGGGGTGGGGTCTCAGGAGAAAGGGCTGGAGCTGGAGCTGAGGGGGCTGCTGTTAGCACCTGTGGGGCTGGTAGGAGAAGCTGAGAGCTAGGAGATAGCAGCATGAGCACACCTGTGCTTGGTTGGGCAGCAGGAAGAGTGTTTGTTGGTATAAGAGGGGCCCACATGGATGTACAGACGTGGGTCTTTGCCTGGCCTATGGCCGTGATGGAGGTTTTGGGAGTGGATTGGCTGCAGAGGAACCTCATAAAGGACAGAGATAAAAGGGGTCCTGGGCATCATTATTCTTCAGGGTTTGAGCTGGCTCAGCCATGCATAGGCAGCCAGTGTGTGGAGGAGGGCAGGGGGCATCTGTGCTGGGCTGCTTACTTGGAGCTGCTCCCTGAGGGTCTGCCCAGGGTGGTGGTGGCAAGCCTCTTATTTCTGGGGACATGCAAGCAGAGGCAGGGCTAGCTCTGGTGGAGCTTCACCCTGCTTATCCACCAGCCCAGTCCTGTGAGTTCCACGGGATCAGTCTCCCTCAGCACCAGAAATCAGGCATTTGTGCTTTGTAGCCATGATGGAGACTGTGTTCGGGGAGCAAAGGACCTGTTCCTTGTCTCTCATGCAGCCAGGACTAAACACCTGGCTAAACACCTGTCTCCCTATGTCCCTCTGTTTGGCCTGTGTCCATTAGGCCACGACATTCATCAGCCTACGACAGTGCCTGTGGCACCAGGTACACCTACTTCTGTGCCACTGACTTCTGTGCACCCCGTCTTAGTCGGGAAGCACCCTTTGCCCATGTTCACTGGGTGTCATGGGGGGGTCTTTCTGCATGTGGAGGAGGGCTGCAAGGTGGAAAGAGGCCTGGAGCCACCAGGACCAGATGCATCATGAGCACCTTGGTGAGGCCAGGGGCTGGCACTGGAGACCTGGTGGTGGAGCCCAGACCCTGCTTTCTAACTCCTATCTGTAGCTTCATCTCACCTCGTTCTGCAGCCTGGTGGGCACGGCCCATTGCTTACGCATCTGCCTGGCTGTGAGCCTTGCTTCACACAACTGCTCTTCCTGCTGTCACAAATACTTACTGCCCAGTGCTGGCACTCAGGGCCACAAGCCCACAGTGTCTGAGCTGCCATTCCAGGAGCAGTGGGACCAGGAGGGAGTGTAAAGGAGAAGCCCTTGTGTTCCCACCCCTACACTGTAGGTAGGGTGCTGGCTGCCACCCAGCCCCTTCATCCAGGTCCAGAACTTGCAGCTGACACACACACGAACAAGCACAAACATCCAGGTACAAGATACACAAATGAACATGTGCACATATGCACACAGTTACATGGCTCATAAGCACATGCACACAGACACATGGAGAATGCTATACCTGTGAGCACACTCACACAGACAAACACATGCATGCAAGGTACTTGATACACATGTGCAAGCACATGTACACACATGCATGCTCACGAGCAGGCACACATATGATGCAAGCATTGTATATGCACACACATGGATGTGATACACATGTGAGCACTTGCACCTATCTCCAGGTACATGCATATGAATATGCACACACATATGCACACAGGCACATGATACACATATGTACCCATGTAGGACACATGTGAACACATACATACAAAAATACATGGGCACACATTAGAGCATAGAGATACACATATGCATACATTGAGCTTGCAAACAGACCGATACATGTGTTAGCACATGAATACATACATAGGTGTGTAATACATGTGAGCAGTGTACACATGGCACATAATACATGTGTGGGCACATGCACTTGACACATGCAGCGCACACAGGTGCAAGCACACACTAATGATGCAGCACAGACATGTATATATGTGCATACATGTACAATGTAACATAAATGCAAGATATGTATGTGTGCATATCACACATGCACAATAAGTGTAGCTTTCCAGGGTACATATATTAAACTCACATGCAGCATATACAAGATAGGTTTAAGACACACCAGCTGCTTAGAGAAAGCCTTTCTCTGTGTAGCAAAGTGGAAGCTCTTGGAACCAGATGCTGTATGCTATGGTCCCTGCAGTGCCTCTTGAGTCTCTGAGCCCCCTCAGGTTCCCCACAGGGCAGCTCTAGGGGTTGCTAGGATGGGCTGCCTGCTGCCCAGCTGCTCAGGCTGGGCGGGACACCTTTGAGTCCAGTGCCCCACCCAAAAACTGCAGGAGTTGAGGCCTCAGGATGCATGGGAGAGGCCCTGTTTGGCCCTGAATGAGCTGTCCTGTCCTAGGAGCTGAGTTCCCTCTGAGGGCAGGAACCATAGGCCCATCCTGTTGTTAGGAAGAGACACAGTAGGGAAACCTAGGAGAGATGCTGAGTAGGGGCTCCTGAGGGGTGAGGTCACCTGCCCATGGGCACAGCACTCTCCTGTCACTCTCAGGGCTATCCTTGGGAGGAGCTTATGTGCTATTGTCAGGACTCTGGGCCCCACTCCTGGAGAGGCCCCTCTTGGTCTTTTAGGATTTCTTGGTGTCATCCTAGTCTGCGTGGCTCTAGCCACTCACATCCTCTCATTGAGTCTTGCTTTACATGTCTGAGAGTAGGACCATATGCTCGCAGGGTCCCCTCCACCACCACATGGGTGGAGGCAGAAGCCAAGCTCCCACATGAGTAGCATGCATATCTGCCCAGCCCCCCAACTCCAGCTGTTCAGCACAAGTTTGAGAGACTCAGAGCCCTGTGCCCAACTGCCATGGCCAGTCATGGCTTGGACCTAGCTCCCTTGCACTGCCAGGCTATGCAGACCGCTGAGCCCATGGTTGCTGTGGGTCTGTAACCCTCGCTATCCCACTGTTCTCTTTGTAGTCACTGAACAGGAGACTAAGGTCCCCAAGAAAACCGTCATCATGTAAGTGCTGCTGTGCTGCTAACCCCCCTCCTGACTGCAGTGGCCTGCATGCCACTAACTCGTGCACCATGCCTGTGTGCCTTGGCCTCTGCTGCACCTCCACACACAGTCTTGCTCCCCCTCAGTCACCTGTGCTTGCAGATGCTGCCAGATTCCTGTACAGCCCCCACCTTGTAGAACTGAGCTTCCGCCACCTGCACAGGCCCCCAGTGGACTCCTGCCCAATGCTCACCACTTCCCTGCGAGCTCCTGCTGAGCTCCAGGCGACTCAGCCAGGGGTTTGGCTTGAGCCCCACCAAGTGGATGGCATGGGGACAGAGGGCTGCATCCTTACTTGGCTGGAGACAGTATTCCTGGAATGAGGGCATTGGATGTCCTGCCTGATAGCCATGGGAATGGGTCTAGTGCAGTGGAGGTTGCCTGTTTATTCACCTGGATCTAAGTTAAATAGTGCAGCAGAGATGGATAACAACCCTCAGCCCTTGAAGGAAACTGAAGCTTGGGGAAGTGGAAGTCAGCCATGCCCAGGGCCATACCTGCTGACCCTTCCTCCATCCCCAAGCACCTTCAGGGTTGTGGGGCCGAGGTATTTAGGGCGAGGAGGCAGAGGCTGTGAGCCTAGGACCTTGGGTGGAGGTGGGAGCCCCACATTCAGGGCCTCTTCAGCACCTTCACAAAGTTCGACTTGTGAGAAGGGCTAAAGCTGCCCTTGCTGGAGTCTTGATTCAGCCCCTTCTTGGCTTTTGCCCTGGAGCAGACTGAGCCCAATGCACCCCATCGTAGGTGGGCACCATCTTGGAGTAGGAGCTGCCAGACCTCTGCATTGGCCAGTCCCCGTACTGCCCAGAAGGGGCACTGTTACCACTCCCAGGTGACAGACATGGGTACTGAAGAGCAGAGGACCTGGAGGAGGGTGGTCACACCTCTGCCTGGTCTGGGCCAGGTGTGGAGAGTGCCCATCTTCACCTCCAAGCTTGAGGAGGGGAGAGAGGTAGTCATCCCTGTCCTGGGCCCTCTGCCCTCCTGGGGGCAGCACAAGGCCAGCAGCACAGCTGACATCTGGGAGGCTGTAGCTCAGGCCTGATGCCCTAGCCACTGTGAGAACACAGCAGGTTGTCCTCTACATGAGCAGTCAGTGCCCATCTTTAGGTGAGGGCCAGAGGAGGCAGAGCCTGTCCTGCTGGACACTGGAGATGGGGGGCCATCCTGGACAGAGCCCTGAGTTAGACAAAAGCCAAGGAGGAGAGACAAAGCCTTTGCCATGGCGTCTTGAGTGACCATCCCAGGTGTTACCTCTAGATGCAGGCTGCAGTCCAGGGGCAGCCAGGGCAATGTGCCAAGCAGTGGGTCTAGCTGTAATCCACCCAGCATCCAAAGGCCCTGCTGATACCTGGGAAGGCATCAGGACCACCCCAGGGCAGACCAGAGTACTTCAGGGGTCCAGGGCTGTGATGGATGGCCCTGGCACAAGCTGTGTCCCACCTTAAGCTGGCGGGACCTACTGGTGGACACAGTGGAGGTGCCAGCCTGTGGGCTGTAGCCTGGGCCTTTTGCTGCCATGACTAGAGCTGAAGTTAACCACATGGGCCTTGGTGCCTTGTTTCTTTGGCTTTGAACGAGAGTTCTGCAGGCTCATGTGCATGTGTAGGGATTTGTGCAGCCTCAACCCTTGCTGCTTTCATTAATGTGGGCTTTGGCATCTACATGTGGCATGGCATTTGCGGAGGCCATGGGTCTGTGGGTCCATCTCTCCTGGGCCCTCTCCCCCACCAGAGAGGAGACCATCACCACTGTAGTGAAGAGTCCCCGTGGAAGACGCCAGTCCCCCAGCAAGTCCCCATCCCATTTGCCACTCTACCACCCTGCCAGCCCACGGAGGCCAGGGCCATCCACCCAGGCCCCAAAGCCACCATCCCCACTCGGGCCCCGAAGGCCCCAGGTGGAGCCAGGCTGGGTGCCTGCCGTGCCCACACTGTTTGTATCAGAGGCTGAGGGCCCAACTTCAAAGTGGGTGGAGGTGGAGGAGACCATTGAGGTTCGAGTGAAGAAAGGAGGCCTCCAGGGTACATCGCCCACCCAAGAGGCACCCAGCAGCCCTGGGGGGAAGCTCGTCATGCGGCCTGTGGATCCCAACGCCAACAACTCCAACAACACACGGCTGGGCCAGGGCACAGCAGTTGCCTGTGTTGGGAAGCCCCTGGTCCTCTGCATGGACCAGGGCGGTGTGGCCTGGGCCACCCTGGAGGAGGATAGAGGAGGAAAGGAGGAAGAGGACAGAGGCATGATTGTGACTGAGGAGCCCCAGGATATCCATGACCTCCAGGGCCGTGACCCCAAGATCCTCACTCATAATGGTCGTGCGCTGACCCTGGCTGACCTGGAGGATTACGTGCCCAAGGAAGGGGAGACCTTCGGCTGCAGAGACCCTGTGCCTGACACCTCTGGGGATCCCCCATGCACGGTCTCAGTGCTACAGAGAGAGATTGGAGAGCCCACTGTCGGGCGGCCTGTCCTGCTCAGCCTGGGGCGTCGGCCCGGCTCCTTGCAGCGGGGGCCTTGGGTCCCTGGGGCTGAGGGCCTCTCTTTCCTTGTGCAGGAGGCCAGGCCAGGGGACAGCACCCCCTGGATGTCGTCTTTCTGTGCCCACATGCAGCAGTCTGCAGATGGCAGTAAGAGCAACTTCAAAACGGAGGTCTCTACCCAGACAGTTGGCTTTGGGACTGTGGGCGAGACTGTCACGTTGCACCTCCGCCAGGGTGGGGATGAGGGCCCTAGCCCCTCCCAGTGCTGAGGCCACACTGTGGGACTTGGGGCCAGGAACTGTGCTTGTGCTGCCACCAGAGCAGGGATAGCCTGTGTCCTGGGCCATACCGTATGTGCACTGACACCAGGCCTGGGGCCGCAAGAGCCCTGGAACTCCTTCAGTTCCTGTGTGACCTGGAATGAGCCTTCCTGCCCTGCTGCCTGGCCTCGACCTCACAGACCTCATCCCCTTCTGGGTGCTGGGTGCTGGGTGGGGCTGACGCTGGCCAGCACCAGCATTTGTCCTGCGGCTCTAGCCGGCTGCCCCATGCCGCTCTGGGCTGTGTGATCTTCTGTCTTGGGCCCTGTGAACAATAAACTGACTCCTGTACTTGCTGTGGGTTCCTTCTTACTTCTACGCTCACAGCTCAGGCCACCTGCCCTCTGACTCCAGGGTGGCCCAGGGGTCTGCGAGTGCCCTGTGTGTGTGGATCCACGTCTTCAGATGGTGAGGGATGGGGAGGAGACACGTCATCAGGGCCAGCGCGGGGCCAGCGTATGCATGGGTCTGTGCACAGCCGCATCACCCCTGACCCAGATAGGTCCAGCTGGGGCTTGTTTTGGGTCCTGCTGACCTTGGAGTGGAGGATGGGAGCCCAAGCCCTGTGGAGCATGGCCTACAGTGGCATCTCCAGCCATGTGGGGTCCTCAAGCAGGGGAAGGTGGTTGTAGTCGGCAGCCCTGGGCACTTGGCTGCATGGACATCAAGAAGCTGCACCCATGGGTGTCTAGAGAGCCAGGGAAAGGGAAGAAAAGGAAAAGGAAAAAGCTGCTGGTCAGGTGGGGTGGGTGAGGGCCACCCTGGGAGGTGATGTGACTGAGGTCACCTGGACACCCAACCCAGCTGCCCTGGGTGTCTGGACTTGAGCAGTGCAGCATGGCCCTGAGCCAGCCCAGGGGTCAGCCTGAGGGTCAGTGTGGGGCCAGCAGGGGATGGAGGGTGCTGGGGTCTGGGCTTCAGGGGCTGAGGTTGGGCTGCAATCTGGTGGCTCTGGGAAGAGGAGGTGTACCACAGTGTTGGGCTGTGGGTCCTGGGTGGTGGCTCTTGGGTATGACAGGTGGGTGGCCTTGGAGGTCCAACTCTGCCACAGGAGACGTGGGCCTGACCATGCTGACCTCCTCTCCACAGAGGCTGCCTCGGAGGACTCTGCCCACCTCACCCCTGATGGAGCCAGCCAGGAGGTGACACCTACTCTGATGCCAGGCCTCTCTGAAGGGGCCGCCACTGTTCCTAGCTCTCCTGAGCCACCTGCATCCCTGGGGGCTGGGCCTCAGCCTTCAGGTGTGGGAGCCTCAGGTGTAGCCGGTGGGTGTGAACTGCTGAGCCCCAGGACCTCCATCCTCTGAGCCAGACCTATGTCTCACTGGGCCTCAGTTTCCCCATCTGTGAGATGTGGGTGTTCCCGAGCCGGGGCTTCCTGCTTGGGCTACTATGGCAGCCAGCATGGGTTCTGCACTCCCTAGCAGTGGGAGGTGGAGGAAGCAGGTGTAGACTGCTTGTCCCAGGCAGAGACGATCAGACCAAACCCTGTCTCCCCCACCCCCGCATCTGTCCTGTGACCCCACTGGAAACCATCTTAGTCCCTGCCACAATGGAGCAGCTCCTCTTGTCACAGAGCACTGTCATCTGAGGACTGAGCCTGGTAGGGGTGTGCCTGCAGAGGGGCCTATGAGAGGGCCTTTTCTGTGGTCAGTGGCTTAGAAGGTTGAGTCAGGCTGGAGGCAGCTAGCCAGCCCAGAGACCTCAGGCTGTCTGTTTTCTGTCCTTACGCCTTTGCTCCAGCCCTCGTGCCTGTGCCCTGACACACAGCCCAAGTCTCTGCCCAGCCCTTGGTCCCTACCCACCTGCTGGGGCACCCCTGCCACCTGCCTGACTCATGGCCTTAGAGAGCCACGATCCTCCTCTTGTAGCTGGGCAAGCTTGCATACCCTGGGTGCCATGTCTGTCCCAGGGGCCTGGAGTACCACAGCTTCTCCTGTCCCCCACAGCCCCACTTCCAGCACTGGCATAGTCTGATGTCACAGGATGGTGCAGTAGGCTGGATGGTGGTTGGGGCTTCCCAGTCCTGGCTCCGTTCTTTGCCAGGAACACCGTCCCCAAGTATTGTGATCATGGTCACTGATGCCAGTGCTGAGAACCAGACATAAGTACAGTGCCAGCCCCTATCCAGCTTCGCTCCCTCCTGTCCTGTGCTAGCCTGACTCTGTCCCAGAGGGCTTGCTTGTCATATTTGCCACAGCAGAATGGTGGGCTGTGCCTCTCAGATGCCCCAGACTAGTGCCAGGAAGCGGGCCTCAGTCTCCCTTAGGCTATCCTGAGCCTGATTCTACATGGGCAAGGTGGCTATCCTGGGGGCGGGGGTGCCCTTCAGCAGCTGCTGAAGTTCCAGCTAGGCCTGGAGAGTTCCCAGGTGAGCAGGGCTGGCTTGTTCTCAGGTCAGTCTGGTCAGCAGACAGGACAACAGGGATGGGGCCTCTCACATGGACAACATATGTGCACTGAGTTGGGGGCAGTCCTGGGGCCCAAGTGGCATTATGGCTCCCTGCTGCCTGCTGAGGGCCTCCTCACACTGGCTGGTGATGGTGGTGTCACCAGCTGCCCACCCTGCCCAATCACTTCTTCTGTCTCCTACCAGCCAACCTCCCAGAAGGCCTGGAGTGGGAGCTGGCATCCACTGAAGGGGCTCAGGGACAGACAGTGCCCATCCGGTAATGTTCTTGGCCAGCAGGGCCCTGTGGTGGGGACACATGAGGCAGCCACCTGGGGGGCCAAGATCCTGTGTTTCACCACTCAATGACTTCGTGATTCCAGGGTGGAGGACACAGCCCAGCTGATGGCTGGGCCAGGGCAGCGGCTTTGGGATGCCCACAGCCGTGTGGTCACTGAGGAGGCCGCACAGAGGACCTATGTGCACCAGGCCACCGACATGAGCATTGCAAGTATGGACAGTGGTCTGGGGCAGGGATCTTTGGTTAAGCTGCCTGCAGAGGTCCCCACATGCCCTGGAGGGATGGCAAGCTCAGGATCTGCTAGCCCTGTCCTCATCAGCTTTGAGGGTGATGGCTTGGTCCACTGAGGTTGCAGCAGGAGAGACAGCAGCTGGATGGAGGAAAGCACTTTCTGTGGCTAAGGCCTGGGTGGGACATTGTCACAGGGAGGGGCTGTCTCCCTGGGTAGTCTTAGAACCTCGCTGACCACCTATTCATGGTGGGTGCCCAGGGATCCCACCTTCAGTTTTCCCCACCACTTCCAGGGCCCCCATCCATGCAAGTTACCATTGAGGATGTGGAGGTCCAGGCAGGTGGCACTGCACTGTTTGAGGCTGTCATTGAGGGCAACCCACAGCCCACAGTGACCTGGTATAAGGTCAGTGGAGACCCAGTGTGGGCACCAGGGGAGGCCCTGTGTGTGGGAGGCAAACCCTGCCCTGTAGCCCCTGTCCCACCACCTGTTGTGTATTTTTTCCAATCTCTTGGGCTGGAAATGGGGTGGTGCAGGCAGCAGAACTCAAGTGGCACTATGGCTCCCTGCTGCCTGTTGAGGAAGCAGCACTTGGTACAGTGGGGTGAACACAGTACACGGATCCCCAGGGATGGACTGATGGCACTAGGCCACTCTCACCCCCAGGACGGCTTCCAGCTGGTGGATAGTGCCCGGCTCCAGCAGCGGCAGGATGGAACCTTGTGTTCCCTGGTACTGATGGACACAACCCAGGGGGATGCTGGTGTCTACACTTGCATAGCCCACAACACTGGTGGGCAGGTGCTCTGCAAGGCAGAGCTGCTGGTCCTTGTGGGTGAGTGTGGTGTGGGATCTGTGGGCTGCAGGTTCCCTGCGCTCCAGTGGCCTGGCCTAAGGTGTCACCGCCACTTGAGCTGACACATGTCCTGCCCTGTGACATAGGTGACAATAAGCCAGCCTCTGAGAAGCAGAGCTGCCGGAGAAAGCTGCAGTCCTTCTACGAGATCCAGGAGGAGATCGGGAGGTATCTGACCCTCCCATAGGCACTCTCGGAGACCCAGGACCCTGTGGGACCCCATGGCAAGGTACTCACAGGGCTACTTCTCTAGGGGTGTATTCAGCTTTGTGAAGAGGGTGCAGCACAAGGGAAACAAGATGTCCTGTGCCGCCAAGTTCATCCCCCTGCGGAGCAGGACACGCACCCAGGCCTACCAGGAGCGGGACATCCTTGCCACCATCAGCCACCCACTGGTCACTGGGCTGCTGGACCAGTTTGAGACGCGGAAGACCCTCATCCTCGTCCTGGAGCTGTATCCTGCCTTGATCTGGAGGGCCCAGGGAGGGAGAGTGTGGGGTCCCTAGACAGCCCAGGTCAAGGTGAAGGCTGCCAGTCCCTACCGTCCCTCAGTTCACAATAATGCCATGTGTGTGTTCTGATCCCTCTCCAGGGTTGGGGCTGTCACCTGACCCTGAGCACCCTCTCCGCTGGGATCCAAAGCCCCAGTCTGGCCACCTATCTGTGTCTGGAAGCGTCCCATGTTTCCTTGACTGTGGCCAGGTGCTCGTCTGAGGAGCTGCTGGATCGCCTCTTCAAGAAGAGTGTGGTGACCGAGGCTGAGGTGACTGGCCACCCCGGCCAGGAGACCCAAGATCTCTGTCCATCCCACCCCACCTGCTGCATCTCCTTGCCTGTGACTCCCTCCTTGGCTGTGGCTCTTGATCCTTGCCCCCTAGCCTTTGGGTTGCCCTAGCATGGAGCCCACAGGGACCTGTGTCAGGCTGGGTAGGAGCAGCAAGCTGGGTGGGTGGCCTTCACCTGGACATTCCTGTGTACATCAGGTCAAGGTCTACATCCAGCAACTGGTGGAGGGGCTGCAGTATCTGCACAGTCATGGCATCCTCCACCTGGACATCAAGGTACCTCCCCCCAGGCCGCAGGCTGGGGGGAGTGGGACCTGGGACCTGGGACTAGGAAGGTGCAGGCCCTGTCCTGCCTCCCCAGCAAGCGTACGTGCCTCTGAGGCCATGGAGCTCACTACTTCTGGTAGTTCCATCTGATGGAACTTGGCTTTGATTTGACCCTGGGGATCACCGATGCCCTTGTGGGCCTCATGGATTCCCAAGTGTCCCCTGAAACCCAGAGGACCTAGGGGCAGGGGATCACACCCAGGCATAGCCCTGATACTCTGACTCTGCCTAATAGCCTTCCAACATCCTAATGGTGCATCCTGCTCGTGAAGACATTAAAATCTGTGACTTTGGCTTTGCCCAAAAACTCACACCTTTGGAGCCGCAGTACAGCAAATTTGGCTCCCCTGAGTTCGTGTCCCCTGAGATCATCCGGCAGGCACCCGTGAGCACGGCCTCCGACATCTGGTGAGCAGAGGGGGCAGGCCCCTTCTGAGTAGCTGCTGAGGATGCCCTCTCACCTCGGCCTCCTGCTCCTGGCTAGGCCTTGCAGCTCACTGCACTTTCCTCCCGCAGGGCCGTGGGGGTCATCTCTTACCTCAGGTGAGCCAGCCCAACTCCAGCCCCTGCAACACTGCCTTCTTTGTGGCCCAAGGCCTTGCACTCTGCCTCTGTACCCAGGCTGAGCCCCAGGCTGGGGCAGCTATTTTGGGAGCAGGCAGTTGCTAAGGGGCCTGCCCAGCATGTCCTGTGAGTACCATGTCATTAGGAGGCTGAGCCACTCATTCTGGCTGGGCCCAGGGCCATGCAGAGGCTGCTTGATGACTGTGGGTACACTGACTATGTTGTTGTGCCAGCCGAGCTTTGATCTCCTTTCAGCCCCTCTGATCCCCTTCTCAGGAAGAGCTGGTGCTTGCTCTGGGTTGACCTGATCTATGTACCGACTGGGCCCCCAGACAGAGACTGAGCTGCCTGCCCCTGTTTAGGCTAGCCCTGCATCTCCTCTCAGACTGAGCTTTGGTCTCCACTGCCAGTCAAACCTGGATCCCATACAGGCCAACCCTCACCCCTGCTGAAGCCTGGCCTGGGTTTTTACCTCAGGCTGATCCTGGGCTCTTTCTCTGATGTGAGCCTGGGGCCTGGAGTCCTTGGGCTAAGCAGGAGCAGTTTAGAGCCAGGTGTGGGCTGAGGCCCAACCCCCTTCTTTCAGCCTAACCTGCTCATCCCCATTCGCGGGTGAGAGTGACCGTGCCACTCTTCTGAATGTGCTTGAGGGACGGGTATCCTGGAGCAGCCCCACAGCAGCCCACCTCAGTGCAGATGCCCAGGATTTCATCCAGGCCATGCTGCAGCAGGCCCCCGAGTGAGTGCCTGTGCCACTGGAGCTCCCTCTCAGGCCCTCAGCCCTGTCTACCACTGACTGACTACCTGGTGTCCTCTGCAGGGCCCGGCCCAGCGCTGCACGTTGCCTTACCCATCCTTGGCTCCTGGTGAGTTCTCCCAGGCTGGACCTCACAGCCCTGGAGGGGCGGGGGTGGTGAGAACACACTGCCATGATGGGGTCCATATCCCCGGCCCACAGGTGTCCACCTTTTCTGACTGGCCTCATCATGAGTTATCAGGAGGCCTGGGACAGAATGCCACTATTGGCTCTGTCTTTGCCTGCCTCGGCATCTGGTTTTGGGACCTGAGGCCTCTCCACAGCTGGCATTACCCTCACTGTGGCTGCTCCCTGCTGCCCACAGACGTCCATGCCTGCTGAGGAGGCCCACTTCATCAACACTAAGCAGCTCAAGTTCCTCCTAGCCCGCAGCCGCTGGCAGGTGAGCTGTGCTGCCTCACAGAAGGAACGCCAAGGTCCAGATCCCAGTGTCATGTGACAGTGGGGCTGTAGGCAGGGCCCGGGCTGCAGGGCCCCACTGGGTGGGGCTCCCTGGGCCACCCCTAACGTGCTGTCCTGTGGCCCCAGCGCTCCCTGATGAGCTACAAGTCCATCCTGGCCATGCGGTCCATCCCTGAACTGCTCCATGGCCCACCTGACAGCCCATCCCTTGGCATGGCCCGGCACCTTCACCCGGATGCCAGCGGCTCCTCCAGCTCCTCCGCCTCTTCAGACCTTGAGCTGGCACCCTTTGCCCGGGCCAGGTCGCTGCCACCCTCCCCTACAACCCACTCCCCACTGCTGCAGCCCCGGGGCTTTCTGCGGTCCTCAGCCAGCCTGCCTGAAGAGGCTGAGGCCAGTGTGACCCTTGAAGGATCCCTGGAGGAACTATGCCCACCAGGTGTGGGGCCCCCACCTCCCAGCTGTGTGCCCCGGCACAGCGTCATCCGCAGCCTGTTTTACCAGCAGGCAGGGGAGGGCCCTGAGCAAGGGGCTGCAGCCCCAGGGGGCAGGCGGCATGGGGCACGACGTCGGCACCTGCTGAAGGGCGGGTACATTGCACGGGCCCTGCCCGGGCTGCGGGAACCGCTCCTGGAGTACCGTGTGCTGGAGGAGGCCGCTGCCGAGGAGGAGCAGGCCGCAGTGACCCGGGCAATCTCCTTTGAGTCCACCCTGTGGCAGCCCAGCCTCAGTACCCGTGAGGCCCCAGGCTGCAGCCGCTCCCTAGACCAGGACCCATCCAGCACCCAAGACCTACCTCCAGGAGCCTGCATCGGAGGACTGTGTCCATCCTCAGTCCTGTCTGGGCCAACTCATGGGGCCTCTGCTGGGGATGCTGCACACCCCAGGGGAGCTGGGCCACTTCCATCTGCTGGTGGAGACTGGGGACACACTACACAGGATGGGCCACCACAGGAAAGCTATAGAGGATGCTCCTGCCCTGCTGGTCCCCCAAAGCTGGGTGATCCTCCCCAGAAAGACTGTGGCTTACCCTCAACACAGCTGCCCGGTGCCACGACCCCAGGCCTTACCTCTGCAAGTCCCCAGCCCAGCACCCAGGGACCCCACGACACCTCCCTACCTGGGAGACCCTGTCCTGACCTCTCCCTGTATGGTGAAGGCTTGACCCAGCAAGCAGAGGGTCCACCAGACTCCACACCCCCTCTACAGCGGCCCCAGGAGCAGGCAACCACCCGGAAGTTCTCCTTGGGGTCCCGGCGAGGGGGCTATGCGGGTGTAGCTGGCTATGGAACCTTTGCCTTTGGTGGGGATGCTGGAGGCATGCTGGGCCAGGGTCCCCTATGGGCCAGGATGGCTTGGTCAGTGTCCCAGTCCTCGGAGGAACAGGAGGAGGCCATAGCTGAGAACTCCCAGTCCCAGACTAGCTGGGGTTCCCTGAGGGCCTCCCCAGAGCTGCCCTTATGGAAGGAGGCAGATCAGGTCTCCTTGGTGCAGATTCAGGACCTGTCGGGGGATGTGGAGGCAGCTGACACCATATCCCTGGACATTTCTGAGGTGGACCCTGCTTACCTCAACCTCTCTGACCTGTATGACATCAAGTACCTCCCATTTGAGTTCATGATCTTCAGGAGGGTTCCCAAGTCCTTGGAGCTGGTGGAGCCACCATCCCCAGAGATGGAGACTGAGGAGGAGCTGGCCGGGTTCCCGGAGGCTACGTGGCCTTGGCCAGGCCATCTGGGCCTGCATGCTGGCCTTGAGATCACCGAGGAGGGGCCTGATGACCTGGCAGCCCTTCTGGGAGAGGCAGCCATGGGCAGGAAGCGCAAGTGGTCGCCCTCACGGAGCCTCTTCCCGTTCCCGGGAGGCTGTCTATCACCAGAAGAGCCCCCAGAGCATGGGCTGCGTCAGAGGGTGAAGGAGTCCATGGCTCATATCTCCCGCATCCTGAAAGGCAGGCAGCAAGGTGACTCCTTCTAGGACATGGCACACCTGGACTCTCCCCATTCTTTTGTGCCAGCTCAGTCCCTAGTCACGTCCCACAGGCCTCTGTCTTGTGTGGCCTGATGCCCTCCTCCTGGGTGCCTAGGACCAGCCCTGGGCAGGGCAGTTGCAGGGGCTTGGAGGTGGATATCTCCAGAAGCCCCCAAGGGGATTCCACCTCTGCAGTGGCCTTTTAGGGTCCAGGCAGCCAGGCAGGGGATGCCTTGGTGTGAGGAGTTCAGTTCCCACAATCCTGGAGTGCTGTCCTGTTCCTTGTGGCATGGAAATTGGGGGAGGCTTGGAGCAAGGGTAGGTTGAGGAAGCAGGTGCTGCCTAGAGGATAGGGGCTCCTATCAACCATAACCTCTTTGGCCTCTCCTTCCTCTAGGTCATGAGAGGGAAGAGCCCCCCAGGAAGAAAACAAACCTAGTATCCTTCCGGCTGTCAGGCCTAAAAAGCAGGGACCACGGTGAGCAGGGCCCAGCGGTCCTGGAGGGCTGGGTGGGGTCTGGCTATGCCAGCTGTCTGGGCATCCCCATGAAGCCTCATCTCATACCCGTCTTCAGCACCAATCTTCCTGAGGGAGCTCACAGATGAGGCTGTGGTCCTCGGCCAGTCAGTAACACTGGCCTGCCAGGTGTCGGCCCAGCCAGCTGCCCAAGCCACCTGGAGCAAAGGTGAGGCATGGTTTTGGAGCAGGCAGCAGGCTGTGCTGTCCAGATAAACTGAGGCCCACTCTACCCCCTTGCAGATGGGGCTACTGTGGAGAGCAGTGGACGCATCCTCATCTCTTCTACCCTGAAGAACTTTGAGCTACTGACCATACTGGTGGTGATGGCTGAGGACCTGGGCGAGTATACCTGCAGCATGAGCAACCTGCTGGGGACAGCGGCCAGCAGGGGTGTCCTCCGGAAGGCAGGTGGGTGGGGAACCGAGACCACATCTCGCTTCATGAAGCCACAGAACCTGGTTGGAGAAGTGGCCACTGGGCACCACTTCCACTAGGCAGCCTGTTCCTGGTGGGCAAGTCTGGCACATGGTTGCTGCAGGTGCCCAGTAGCTGGAGAGGGTCCTGAACTGGCCAGGAACATTTTGCCCAGGAATAAGGATGAGTGACTGTGGCTACTGCCTTAGAGCCCTTGGCAATGCACAACGCTGTGCCCATCTATCCATGGAAGGAGCTCTCCCTGGAACCTGAATCTTGGCTCTATCTCTTCATGGTGCTGCCTGGCCCATCCTCCACCATGGAGGAAGGAGGAACTGTCCCTGTTCTGTGTCCCCATCATGGCCATGCCTCCAGCTCCAAATACCACATGGGATGTGCTTCTAGGGTAGCTGGGATGGGCCAGTCTTCTGAGCTACATGCAGCAAAGCTGAGCCACTAGGACCTTAACCCCTCCACAGGGTCCTGTGTGGGCAGGGCGACATGGGTGTCCCAGGGGCTCCTGGCTGAGGGGAGGGAGGACAGCCAAGGTGTCCTGCGCCCACTTTGAGCACCTGTGGGCCCTTTGCAGAATGCCCCTCTACCTCCCCGCGCCCTGACATTGGAGAGGTGTACGAAGACAAGGTGCTGCTGGTCTGGAAGCCTGTGGAGTCCTGTGGCCCTGTAACATACATTATACAGTGCTGTGTGGAAGGTGCGGGCGGGATCCTCTGCCCCTGGGGGAACATCTGAACACGTTTCTCCCCACTCCTCTCATGGCTTCTCTGGGCCCAGGTGGCAGCTGGACCACACTGGCCTCTGATGTCTTCGACTGCTGCTACCTCACCAGCAAGCTGCCCCGGGGTGGTATCTACACCTTCCGCACGGCATGCGTCAGCAAGGCAGGCATAGGCCCCTACAGCAACCCCTCGGAGCAGGTCGTCTTGGGAGGGCCGAGCTGCCTGGGTGAGCCACCTGGGAGGAAATGTACAGGGAGGCTGGGGTGACTACCACTTTCCTGGGAAAGAGCCACCTGCATTCCACACCCAAGGCCTGTGTCCCCTAGTGCCTCTCATCCCTGGCCCCACCTCCTGGGAGCCGTGAGCCTGTGCTGTGGCTCTGAGAGCCAGGCCTGGGTCTGACTCAGAGGAGGAGAACAGTGATGACCAAGAGTGCTGCGGCCACTCCTTCCTGGAGAGGACCCTGCTGCTGTCAGCTTGTGGCTCCTTCTGCCTGCTGTAACCCACCCTTGTGCCTCCCGTGTCAGAGAAACAAATTAGCATGTGTGAGAGCTGAACACCCCTTGTCTGGTGCCTAGAAAGGAAGGGCCACAGTGTTGGAGATAACTGGGGGTGCAGGAGACCCTGCCTGACCATTACCTGTCTTCTCACAGCTTCGGAGGAGAGTGGTGGGGGGAGGCTGGTCCAGCCCTTGCCCAGGACCAAGACCTTCGCCTTCCAGATGCAGATCCGGAGGTGCAGCTGCTGGGACTGGTGGGGTGGGTGGGATTTGTGCCCACCCTCCCCTTCCCCGAAACCTTCTTGTCCCCCTCCCCATGCACCCTGGACTCATGCCTCTTCCCCTTGCATTGGCCATGGCCTCCTGCCCTGCTCCTCAGGGACCTCTCTCTCCTGGTGTCCTTTGCCCAGGGGACGCTTCAGTGTGGTACGACAGTGCCGAGAGAAGTCCAGTGGCCGGGCACTGGCTGCTAAGATTGTCCCCTACCAGCCTGAGGACAAGACAGCAGTGCTCCAGGAATATGAGTCCCTCAAGAGACTGCGCCACCCACACCTGGCCCAGCTGCATGCTGCTTACCTCAGCCCTCGGCACCTGGTGCTCATCTTGGAGCTGTGCTCAGGACCGGAGCTGCTCCCCAGCCTGGCTGAGAGGTGAGAAGTGGCACAGGCTGGTGTGAGAAGCTGGGCAGATGGTTGCAAGGCTCGTGTCCTACCTCGTCCTGGCAAGCTTAGGGCCTCTCCCAGCTCACGGAGATGCAGATTTCTGTGCATGCGCGCACACACACACACACCTGTACCTGTCCTAGGGCTTCCTACTCAGAGTCCCAGGTGAAGGACTACCTGTGGCAGATGCTGAGTGCTACCCAGTACCTGCATGCCCAGCACATCCTGCACCTGGACCTGCGGTCCGAGAACATGATGATCACAGAGTACAACCTGCTTAAGGTTGTGGACCTAGGCAGTGCCCAGAGCCTCCACCAGGAAAAGGTGCTGCCTGCTGAGAGTTTCAAGGACTACTTGGAGACCATGGGTATGTGTGTGGACAGCAGCAGGCAGATGCAGGCACCCAGTCTGGGAGGTAGCAGAAAGCCCCGAACCCCAGGACCCCCCCCCCCCCCCGCAGCCTGCCACTCTCTCAACTGTGCCTTTCGCCTGTGGCTGCACTCCTGTGCATCCCATCTGTTCCCCCACCTGAGCCCACACACCTGTCTTTACCTGTGCTCCCCATCTGAGCCCACCCATCTGTGCCCACATGCCGGTGCCAACCCACCTGGCCTCTCACATGTGCCCCCCATGTGCGCCCCCTTCCAGCCCCAGAGCTCCTGGATGGGCACGGGGCTGTTTCGCAGACGGACATCTGGGCCATCGGTGTGACAGCCTTCATCATGTGAGTCTTTCCAGCTGTCATGGGGGTGCCAAGCAGGCAGCCAAGACAACCTTGGAGCCTGGGCTCACCCTAAGTGGGCCCACCCACGGAAGGTAACTGAGGGCTCCCTACGCACGCAGGCTGAGCGCGGAGTACCCGGTGAGCGGCGAGGGGACCCGCGAGCTGCAAAAGGGGCTGCGCAAGGGGCTCATCCGGCTGAGCCGCTGCTACGCCGGGCTATCGGGCGGTGCCGTGGCCTTCCTTCGGAGCGCGCTAAACGTCCAGCCCTGGTGAGGAGTCCGCGTAGCCCCGATCCCTCCCAGCGCTCAGACCTGGCCTCGTTCGTCCTCCCACCTCTAACCCGCCCCGCCTCTGGGATCCCCTTGGACCCCTCTCCTGTTCTCCCCCCAACTCTCTCCCGTCTGGTCTGCCCGCACCCACGGACCCTCACGCTCGCTTCCTCTCCTAGGGCGCGGCCATGCGCCTCCGGTTGCCTTCAGAGCCCCTGGCTGACGGAGGAAGGCCCGCCTGGCGCGCGGCCTGCGCCGGTGACCTTTCCCACCGCGCGGCTGCGCGCCTTCGTGCGCGAGCGCGAGAAGCGGCGAGCGCTGCTGTACCGGAAGCGTCACCTGGCGGCAGCGCGCTGACAGCCCGGCACGCCTCGGACGCGCAGCCCGAGCGTCTCTGTCGTTCCGCCTGGCTAGGACGACATCTTTGTCACTGCCCGCAAATAAAAGGAGGAGAGGTTTCTGGTGGCTCAGTTTCAGACTATCGTTGTTGGCTCCAGGGAAGCGGGTGCAGGGGAAACATTTGGAGGGGCAGGGCTGCCCAGTTCAAGATGACCCGGAAGCAGAGAGGGAAGGGGAGCATCCTCAGCTGACCGCGGGATCCTCAGCCGTCCCACCTCCACCAGCACTGGTCCCTCACCTTCCATAGCCACTTCCTGGGCTTGTAGGAGGGTCCTGCGGACCAGCAGACAGTACCCGCCTTCTGCTCCTGCCCACCACAGGAGCTCCGGGACTTCACACACACTGCTCTGGGAGAAAAACGGGCTGAGGGCCAAGGGCACAGCTGGGTTTCGCCCATGGGGTCTCGGTGAGGATTTTGGAGGTCCTGGCATGTGGCCAGAGACCATGGCAGACCACAGGCCCTGTGCGGTGTGGTTGCGGCCCGGGGACCACGATCCTCTGGAATGCAGAGTGACAGCTGTGGTCATTCTATGGTATCGCTCCTGACAAGGCTGCTTCATGTTCTTTCTCACCACTACCTTGCTGCCTCCTTTGTCTCCCACATGCAGAATGAAATTTGACCCAGCAAGTGTATTAGCTTCCTGTTATGTAACAAATACCCGAATAATTAAAGGAGTAACACAGGTGGGGGGATGGGTAGGGGGTGAGGGTGGAGGTTTGGGGGGTGCCCTCTACACCCCAGGTGGCCTGAGGACCACAGGCCCCACTTCTCAGAGGCTCCAGCACCTACCAATAGCAGCATGCCAGGGACCACACCTTCCATACGTGGCCTTCTGGGGACACTCAACCTGTCTGGATCACAGCAGAGGTGCAGCTGGTTGCACTGCAAGCTGGCAAGGAGGTCCTTCACTTGGGGCAGCATACCAAGATAACTCCGGCGAGGTCCCCAGGTGACAGAGCCAGGTCCCCTGCTTATATTTTCGTAATGACAGAATAAGGCCAAACATATTCCTCCTCTTGGTCACCAGCTGTCACTCCTTGACCATCCTTCTGGCCATCAGAGGTACTGAGACACCCAGTCATGGCAAAATCCCTGCTTCATGCCAACATCCAAGGCAGCATGCATCTTCCTTCCTCACCTGTTCTTTGAAATGACCCAGATGAGCTCTGTCCCAGGGAAGTGCTTATTCTCCTGAGCCATCTCCCTGGCCCCCTGAGCCCTGTCCTGTGGCTGGCTTTGCCTGCAGCCTTCTAGCCCAGTGGCCTGTGGCTCCTGGGGCAGAGAGGCTCCTCCTGCTCTGTACAGCTCTGTAACTAAGAGCTGGGGCTGGACACACAGATGTGCTTTGGTCATCAGCCAGTCTCAGGAGCCTAGTGGCTGCCACGTGCTGACAAGTCCAGGCTGCTTTGATGTTCCCAAGTCCAGCTACCAGGTCTGAATATGGACACCTACCCCTGAACCCAGGACACCTTGACCCAACTGAATTTGTCTAAAACTGACCTAGTGGACTCCTCCACTCCTCCACCCCCATCCACTGCCTCTACTTCTCTTCCCATTGACTGCCCATCAACTTTATAATTTCATGAGTGCATAGGCACTTCATGAGTCTTTTTTCCACTGCTATAAGAAAATACCAGAAGCTGAGTAATATGTAAAGACAAGAGGTTTATTGAGCATGGAGCTTGGGGTGGGGTGGTGAAAGTCCAGGATTGGGTGACCCAATGGGCTCAGCCTCTGATGAGGGCTGTCAGCTGTGTCAAAAGAAAAATCCTGAAACATCTTCAACTTAATTACAAAGACCAGAATGAAGGGGGCGAATGAGATCAGGGCAGTCAGTTAAGAGCTACAGGTGAAACCAGCAAAAAGGCTGTGCTAAAACCTTGATTTGAACCCCATCACTGTGGACCAGTTTGCAGGTAAGCCCTCTGGACTGTGAGCCTCAACCAGTCCAGAAACAGCCTGTACTCCCCCTTAGCTCATCCACCTGCCACTCTCTGCCTCTGGGTGTAGGGCAAGACCCTGAAGGAGTGAGTGTCTTTTTTTTTTTTTTTTTTTTTTTTTGTGGAACTGGGGATTGAACACAGGTCCTTGCGCTTGCCAGGGAAGCGCTTATTCCACTGAGCCATCTCCCCAGCCCCAGGAATGAGTGTATTAGTACTTACTCAGGGCAGTAGGTGGAAAAGAGGAAGGTGGGACAAAGGTAGAGTGACCTGCTCAGCTTCCTACAGCTTCCCACATGTAGCGCACAAAGGTACACCGTGTGAGGCACCCTTCTCTGTGCTCCACATGAACTTTCCAGATAACCGCAGACTAATCTGAAGAACAGTGTAGCGGCATTGAGAACTCACCAAAGGATCTGCGTCCACTTCCTTCCCACTCTAAACACTCCTTAACAATATCTGTTCTGCATTTGTGTAATTTTTCATTTTAAGAATGGTCTATACATGGAATAATGCATTACCTTTGGAGAGTGGCTTCTTTTCATCAGCATAAATCTGTGCTTTTGGGTGTCCATACCCAGGACTCCGGGCCTGAGGCTTTCAGGCATTGCCAGGCCCAGGAATTAATATGTGCGCATACATGGAGGCACAGGAGCGTGAGACTGGGGTCTGAACATGGAGTTCATTAAGGACAACAGCTGGTTCACCTATATTCCTGAGAAATTGTTATGGCCAAAATGTTCCCTCAAGGGCCAGTGAGATAGCTCAGCTGACTAAGTGCCTTCCTAAACAAGCACAGGGACTGGGGTTCGATCCCTGGCACCACATGCCTCGCTGGCTCCACCTCCAGGCCCACTGAGCCGGCCACTGAGACCAGCACTGGGGAGGCTGAAAATAGGAAGATCACTACAAGTTCAAGCTGAAATCCTGTACCAAATACATAAAAAAAAAGTTCCCCCAAAGGCTCATTGTGTTGAAGGTTTGGTTGTTGATGGGCTTTTGGGAAGTGGATTATGAGGATTCTAGTCATGAGTGGACAGATCCATCGATGAAACCATAATTTGATGGCACTATTGGGAGGCAATAGAAATAGGAGGTGGGGTCTTGTTGAAAGTAGTTGTAAGGGTTTGTGTCTAGATGTCCCTCACAAAGCTGCATATAGCCATGGGGTGGTTTTTAGAATTTGTGATTAATGCATGATTCAATGCTGGGATTATGGGTGTGAGTGCTACATCCACCCTGGGGTGGATAGCCTGAATACAGTGTAAGGAAGGGAGAGGGCTTGCTATCTGCTGCAGCCACTGCTCCTCCCTTTGCTCTTTGATGTTTTCCCCCTCCACGAACTGCTGCCCTCTGCCATGTGGCACTTTGTCTTGGAGCCAGCCGAGTAAGAACTGAAACCTCCACAAACTGTGAGCTAAATAAACCTTTCCTTCCTTATTTTTGGGTGTCAGGTATTTTGTCCCAGCAACAAGAGAAAAGTAACTAAGACAGTAGTGGACCATAGGGAAGTGACCTTGTAGAGTCTCTCTGGCCTCTGCTCCCTTCCCCTGGCTCCGCCTTTCTCTCTGCTTCCCAACTGCCCTGAGTCAAGCAGCTTTCCTTCACCATGTCCTTCCATCAGGATGTTGCCTCTCACCTCAGGCCCACAGCACTGGAACTAGTGACCATGGACTGAAATCTCTGAACCATGAACCAAAATGAATTTTCCTCCTTTAGGTTATTTTTCTCAGGTATTTGGTCACAATGATGGAACCTGAACAGGACAAAGTGAAAGTTGTTACATTAGAAAAACTTTTTAAAGTTATGCTCATTTTAACTGTAAAATATATTTAACATAAAATTATCACCTTAACTACTATTAAGCAAACAGGCAGATATTGTTCATCACATTTAGCACTTATACTCTGAACCAGAAAATTGCAGTAGGCCCAGGGAGGAAACAGCATGCCTACCCAGAACTGGTAGGGAGCAGAGAAGCAGCCAGACAAATGAGGTCTCTGCAAAAGCACAAATGTGACCCAGCTGTGAAGAACTCACTTAGCCAACACCAAAGAGCAGAGTGCCATGGGAATAGCATGCTTCCCACAGCTGCATACACAGGACTCGGGGTCTGAGGCTTTCAGGCTTTGCCAGGCCCAGGAATTAGTGCGTGTACATGGAGACACAGGGGCGCGAGACTGGGGTCTGAACGTGGAGTTCAGTTCCCACACACAGGGATGAAAGCCATGTGCACCCTGTTTTCAGCAGCCTGCACTTTGTGCTGTGTTGCCCAGTGTGGAATGTCCCACTGTGCACTGGCATGGCACTCAGTTTGGATTGATTCTGAAGCATTTCAGTTTAGGGATGCATAAGTGGTACTATTGTTTTTGTTTGGCTTGGTTTGGTTTTGCCTTTTTGAGAAAGAATGATTCAGATTAAACTTGATCTCACTATGTAGCCCAGGCTGGTCTTGAAATCGAGAGCCTCCTGTTTCAACCTCCTCAGTGCGAGGGTTACATTCATGTACCCTCACACATAGCTCAAGCTATGTCATCTTCAGACACCATAACAGTATTTGGGGAAAAGAAAGTTATGGAAATAAAAGATGAAATCAACACATCTGCAACCACAGTAGATTTTTCACACTATGTTTAGATATTAATAGGTCAGACATATACAAAATTAGTAAATTCATAGAAGTATTCTTAGCAACATTGAAATGTGTGTTTGACAGTAAGACAGGTAAATAGTATTTTGTAACTCTTTATGGACTTTTGGAAAGTGGTTCCTGAGGTTGAAAATTTCATCCCTCTTTCCTGGCCACTGTGAATTGATATCAGTAACTATCTATAAAGAACAGAGGACAGGGTAGAGCTATCTGTGTGAAAGTTTTAGAATGCATCCTAAATGTCTTCTGCATTAAGTGAGAAAACCAAACTCTTCACTGAATTTAAAGAGACTTCCTAAGAAGAAGTGTGGGGCCTAGCAGCAAAGTTTGTTTCTTTGCTCATCAAACACAGGAATTCTTAGGTCAGTGTAGAGCAAGACCTTTTATTCTGGTCATATGCAGGTTTCTGGCACTGAGCAGTGCAGTTACTGCGTAATTTAGAAAATGAGACAAAATATCAGGGCTATTCATTTTACTACACTGTGCAAAGTGTTACCATGTAGTATTATGGGTCCAATTATTGTTCTTAAATGCAGACCCTGGGACTTTCTGCTGAGACCCCGTGTTCTGTGGGCAAGGTCTCCATGCTCATGTGTACACAGGATGCTGAAACTGTGGACAAGTGGGCTGCAAGCTACAACAGATGATAGACATATGATGGATAAAAATGATAGAGTAGACGTAGCAGATGGATATAGATAAACATGCTGGAGATATACTACATATACATAGATTTTATATATTCATATAAGCTAGACAGATAAAACAGATGATAATACAGCTATAGCAGATAGAGATATATAAAGATGAATAGAATACATAGCTATAAAAAGATAGTGATAATAATGTTGCAGAAAACAGGCCAAACATGGGAAGAAATGGCACAGTTTATTATACAGGGGACTTCTGACTAGGATCTCTCCCAAAGAGTCAGAGCCCCACTGGGTAGGGTTTTGGGGCTTTTAAAGGGAAAGTGAGTGGGGCAGTACAGAGGCAAATTTGGCACATATGATTGGAGGGTTGGGTGGCATCATGGGTTGTCAAAAGAATCTGGGCAGCTCCTGTTACATTGTAAGGTTATCAGTTACATGAATGCAGAAAAGATCTTATGTTATATTGCAAGGCCTTAGACTACATAAGAGCAGTGAAAACCAGGGGTCACATAAAGAAAAGAATGGCCTCTATGGAAATGACAAAGCAATGAAAGGAATTATAAGAAACAAAAAAGTAGAGACCCAGTCTTAGCCCAGGTCCCGTGAGTGTATGAGAGAGGTTCCAGGTACCTTGCGCCTGCGGAACCTACAGGTCCCAGCCCAGGCACAGCGTGGGTGAGACCCTCTTCCACACCCTTGGGATGCCCCCCACCACTCCACAGCACCTCCCCTACCCTGCCTGACCAGTAGGAATTTCTGCTGCATTCCGGGAACCCCCAGATCCAGTCCTAGCCCCGGCTCGGTGAGTGTGTGGGAGAGCTTCCAGCTACCCTGTGCTAGCATGACCTACTGGTCCCAGCCCAGGCGCAGTGTGGGTGACACCCTCTTTCACCCTCTTGGGAACCCCACATCACTCCGTAGTACCCCCACCCCCACCCCTACCACAGAGTAGGAATTTCTGTCGCGTTTTGGGAAGCCCCAGATACAGTCCTAATCCAGGCCCGGTGAGTGTGTGGGAGAGCTGCCTCTCCCCTGTACTCCACCTTGTCCCCTCCAGACTCAGCTCAGGCCTGGCATACAGGCCTGGGGTGAAATCCTGCAGCTGCAATCTCTGCAGAGAGGGTAGGGGACAGAACCACCCAGCTAGTCCAGGAGCAGAACATCTTGCCAGAGGAGCACAACAGGATCACTCCCAAGGGCAGCAACAGGAAGGAGCTGAGCACAGCAGCCAGACCCAAGCCAGGCACAGCTGGATGAATCCAAACGTCGTAGATCTACACTTGAACTTCAGTAGGTGCTAAGGCTATAACTGCAACAAAGATCTACAACAAAGGTCAGAAGACAGGACTACACAAAATGACAACAAGAAGGAACAAAATGCAATCTCAGAACCCAAGCCCACCCATAACAAGTGCAGAAGAAACTAACATAGAACAAATTGGGAATCATACAGCTAAAAGCAATGAATCAATGTCTTCTGAAATAAAGAAACAGCTGCAGAAAGGTATAGAGGAACTCAGATTGGAAATAAAAAAAGAAATCCCT
>NW_004524886.1:1244902-1254019 GCF_000260255.1 Octodon degus
TATTCTGCTCCTGAATCAGCTGGGCGGGTCTTGCCTCTAGTCTCTTTGCAGGGAGTTCTGCCGAAGTGTTCCTCGCTGGGCCTGCACTCTGGGTTGAATGAAGATCCACAGGCCCTGGGTGGTATCACTCACATTCCAGGCCTGGGCTCTGGGTCTATTCAGGATTCGGCAGGCCCCGGGTCATCTCACTCCAAGATACAAGTTTTGTGAGGTCTCATGTTTAAACCATAATAAGCACCAAGGAGAAACAGATGAAAATTCTTACACAAAGAAAGCACTAATAATTTATAAAGCAGATGTAGGAGACACATCACACAGGGATGCTTTATATGGAAGGGGTCAGCACAGCACTGAGGACCCAGAAGCCCCATGTCAAATGGACATGAGGATAAAGGCAGAGAACTTGATAGCCTGCTCAGAATGGTTGCAAAGCAATCCAAAGCATGTCTGACTCAAGACAGAGGCAATGAAGTACATTCCATGCCAAGAACATGCGCATAAGCAGACACAAGACTACTTTTATCTCTATACTTTTTTCTATTAAGGAAAAGGAATGTTTAAGAATGCTCTATTAATTAAGTCAAATAGCATATATATTTTAGGACTGGCTTTTGTCACTCAGCATAAAACCACTGAAATCTACCAATAGATCAATGGATCAAGAGTCCCTCTATACTAGGTCTGCTTAACCGGGGGATGGATGCACCATAGTCTGTTGGCCATTCCCTCACTGAAGGGCATATGGGTTGCTGTCAGTCTTTTGCTAAAGTTGTTGTGGACAACCCTGTGCTAGTTTTGGTAGGAATATAAGTTTTATTTATTTTATATTGCTGTGGGAAAAAATTAAAACTATAGCTTTATAATTGGGCCTATCTGACCAAGTGCATAACAGCCTATATAAATATCCTGTCTTGCTATCTTACTTCAAGGACTATTCACCAGGGGTGGACTATCTCTGTTAAGGTCACCTTAAATCTTGCTTACTTGTCAAAAGCCTTTTCTGCGTCTATTGAGATAATCATGTGTTTTTTGGTTTTGGCTCTATTGGTGTGGCATATTACATTTGTAGATTTGTGTATGCTGAACTATCCTTGCATCCCACCTACCTTTGCCACATTCCATTTGCTAGTTTTTTATTGAGGATTTTTGCATCTATGTTCATGAGGGAGATTAGCCTGTAATTCTCTTTTTTGGTTGTGTCTTTCTCTGGTTTTGGTGTCAATATAATACTTGCCTCCAGGAATGAGTTTGGGAATACTGCTCCCTTTTCAATTTCTTTGAAGAACTTGAGGCATATTGGAATTAAATCTTCTCTAAATTTCTTGTAGAATTTAGCTGTGAATTCACCAGAATCTGGACTTTTCTTTGTTTGTAAGTTTTTAATTACATTTTCAATTTCATTGGTTGATATTTGGTTATTCAGAATTTTTATACCTCTTGATTCAATTTTGATAATTTGTACCTGTCTAGGAATCTGTTCATTTCTTCTGTGGTTTCCATTCTGTAGGAGTAAACATTCTCAAAGTAGCTATTGATGATTTTCTGTATTTCCATGGGATCTGTAGTAATTTTACCCTTTTCAGTCTTTATTGCTTGAATTTGAGTTTTTCTTTCCTCTTTTTGATGAATTTGGCTAGGGGTTTATCAATTTTATTTAATCTTTCAAAGAACCAGTTCTTTGATTCATTAACATTTACTATTATTTCTTTGTCTCAATTGCATTAATTTCTGCTCTAATTTTTATAATTTCCTCTCATCTTTGTCCTTTGGGCTTGGTTTGCTCTTTTTCTAGTAGTTTGAGGTGCAGCATTAGGATATTTATTTGTTCTCATTCTGTTTTCCTAATGTGTGAGTTCACTGCTATAAATTTCCCTCTGAGGACTGCTTTCATTGCTTCCCACAAAATCCAGCAGGTTGTGTTTGAATTTTCATTGGCTTGTAAGCATTGTTTAATTTCATCTATAACCCATTGGTTTATGAGGAGGGTGTTATTTAATTTCCATGTGTATATAGGATTTTTGCAGTTTCTTTTGTCATTAATTGTTGCATTGGGGAAGTGAGAAGACAGTGACACCAAGCAGGAGGCAAAGGGAAGGGACATGGAAGTGTGAAGCAAAAAGCTTAGCACTCCTCCAACCCATGGTTTTTATTATCTCTTTCATTGTTATGAGACCTCTCAAAGTTGCATGAACCAAGGGGTTCTGCATGTGTGTCAGTTATATAACTTTCTTACATATTATTCCTCAAACAACTTGAGCTTCTCATGGAATAATACTCAAAACATAATGGAAGTGTGTCTGCCTGCAGACTCATAAAGGTCAAGGTCAAGGAAAGATTAAAGCCAAGGAAAAGCCTGCACTTAGCTCACTGAGTGTGTTCAGGAGCAAGTTGTCCTTTTTCCTTTAATCCATGTCCATCCTACAGTTAATTTCCAGCTTCATTGTACTATGGTCAGATAATATGCATGGGATAATTTCTGTCTTCTTTCATTTACTTAAGAATGAAAAGAACATGAATTCAGATGTTGGGTAGAACATTCCATGTATGGCTACTAAGTCCATTTGTTCAAAGGTTTGGTTCAGTTCTGCTACCTCTTTGCTAATTTTTTGTCTATTGACCTATCTCTTTGAGATAATGAGATATTAAGGTCCCCTGTTAAGATTGTGTTATTGGTTGTTAGATTTTTTCATGTCCTTTAACATTTGTCTTATATAGTTGGGTGCTCCCATATTTGGTGCATACATATTTATGACTGTTATCTCTTCCTTTTGAAGTTCAGATTGTTTGAGGCCAGAATAGCTCTGCCTGTTTTTTCTGAGTTCCTGGTGCATGTAGTATTGTCTTCCATCCTTTGACTTCTAAGTATTTTTCCAAAAGAACTGAAAACATCGAAGCACAGTGATATATATACACCCATGTTTATAGCAGCACAATTTGTCATAGCTAAATTTTGGAAACAACCCAAATGCTCATCACTTTAGGAATGAATAAAAATGATGTGGCATTATACAATGGAGTGTTACTCAGCTATGAAGAAAGATAAACTTGAGGCCTTTACAGGTAGATGGATGCAAGTAGAGGCTATACTCATAAGTGAAATAAATCAGACCCACGTGTGTAAACATTGAATTGTCTCCCTGATATATATAATTACTGTATTTACCTTTCAGATTTTACTTATTCTTTCAGGTTCTCTCTGTTCCAAAAGAACTGAAAACATGGTGTATATATAGTAAAATGGATACATAGATATAGTAAAATGGAGGCTTCAAGTAAATGTTTGTTTAAAAAAAAGTGTAATAAATGAAAACACAAGACAAGAAAAAATGTTATAGGACTGTCTTGCTACAATGCTGTATATAGTTAAATTTCTAAATTTATTTCTTTTTTAAAATTTATTTATTTATTTATGTGTGTGTGTGTGTGTCCAGCTCAGCCCACCAGGGGGCGGGGCTGGCTGGCATGTGGTGCTGGGGGATTGAACTGTGGTCCCTGTGCTTTGCTAAGCTTGTTCTAAGTAGGTGCTTTAGACCACTGAGCCATCTCACCAGCCTTAAATTTCTAAATTTCTGTGTAAAAATATGTAACTGTTTATTCCTATTTTTTAAATTTTTTTCTTCACATTCTGTAGGGACTTAAAGTTTAACATATCAATAGTGGATAGAAAATACCTGTTCCATGCTATGTCTAAGATGTTTGATATTCAGACAGATAGTGAAGTTAAGCTCAATTGCCTGTGTTATAGGGTAATAATATCATTAAGCTTCTCTTCTGGAGGGTTAACAATTTGTTTGCAGACCAAAAATTAGAGAAAAAGAAGGGCTGAAAAGACAGCCAACATTTTGGCCCTAGGCCTTCAAGGTCAGTGAGGACTCAGGATATAAGAGAACCTGTACTGTAACATCCTGTAACTCAGGATTACAAATTTTCTGATCACAGAGGAAAGTGATCAAAGATGTAGAGTGTGCCTAAGGAGAATCACATGGAAAGAAAATATTCTCTAAGGCTTTCACAGAGAGCAAATTGGTTAAGCAATGGCTGTGACTCATCCACATGACTGACACTGACAAAAGATATACAAAACTGCAGTATAGGGTTTGAGGCTAAATCCTGAGGGAGATTTGACTGACCTTGTTAGATACAAAAGTTACATTTCTTGCTATATAGATCTTGCTTTATCTTGGTCTTAACCATCCAGCAGAAAAGTATAATAACAAGATATGAAAAGTAAAGCCATATTAATATGCTGACCTGTAAAAGGCTCAAGTCAATAACTTCTGACATTGCCAGTCCTACAGATAACCCACTACCATTACTGGAGTATATTGGATTATTTTGCTGAATTCATGCACCTACAATATTTAAATGGCAATGGAATACCCATCTCTGACAAAACAACAAAAATAAGAGGGATACAAATGAAGGACCATTTTATATCTGTATATACAAAATAGGATATACAGCTACTTTCTCTTAATTCAATGAGAGGAAAGATTTGTACTAATAGTGATTAGACAGGACCTCATGTATGCATCTTGTACAATGAATAACCACTATGAAGACAACAATATGCAATGTATTAATTATTGAAACTGTCATATTAATCGGTTTTGAAACTGTCTCATTGCTATTTGTTTCTCAATAAAATTAATAAAAAATGTTCTAAGAGTATTTTGGTGGAAGTTTTGGAGTCTTCTATGTAAAGTATCATGTCATCTGCAAACAATGATAATTTAATGTCTTCCTTTCCTGTCAATAGATCTTTTATTTCTTTCTCTTGTCTAATTGCTCTGGCTAGTGTTTCCAGAACTATATTGAACAGGGGTGCTGATAGTGATTATCCTTGTCTTGTTCCTGATTTTAGAGTGAAAGCTTTCTATTTTTGACCATTTAGTGATGTTGGATTTTGGGTTGTCATAGATGGCTTTTATCAGATTGAGATAAAGACTATCTATTTCTGTCAGGGTTTTTTTTTTTTTTTTTTTTTTTTTTACCATGAATGGGTGTTGCACTTTTTTTGTGTGTCTATTGTGATGATCATGTGTTTTTTGTCCTTGGTTTTGTTTATATGGTGTATTTTGATTATTGAATTGTGTATATTCAACTAACCCTGAACCCCCAGGATGAATCCTTCTTAGTCATGGTGTAGAATATAACTGATGATTTGTTGCATTCTGTTGCCAGTATTTCATTGAAAATTTTTGTGTTTATGTTTATTAGAGAGATTGGCCTGCAGTTCTCTTTTTTAGTTGGATCTTTCTCTGATTTTGGCCTCAAGATAATGATTATTTCAAAAAATGAGTTTGAGAGCATTGCTTCCCCTTCAATTTCATTAAAGTTTGGGGAGTAGTAGCATTAGGTCTTAGTGATTAGTGATGTCGAGCACATTTCATGTACCTGCGGGCCATTTGTATTTGATTTCTTTTAAGAAATATCTACTTTTGGAGTTCTTATCAATTCTGAACATATATGACTTCTCAGGTGTAAATATTTTCTCACATTTCTGCTTGTCTCTTCACTCTGCTATTTTCTTTACTGAGCACAAGCTTTTCAGCTTCTTTTAATGTCTTCTAAGTTTGTTTTTATTTCCTGTGGTGTAGAGGTCTTATACAAAAATTTCTTATCCCTTCAAATTACCTGAAAAATTTCCTTTATTATTTCTAGTAGTTTTATAGTTTTTGGTCTTTGATTTAAATATTTAATCCTGTAGGGATCAGATAAAGCTGGAAATTGTTCATATACATGGGGGCAAGACAAAGCCATAGTCCCTAAAGAAGTCAAGCTACCTCAGTCTTGAGAAAAGCATTCTGCCTGGACAATTTCAGTTGTTAGTCGGTAGGCAACCTTTTGTCTCCTGATTCTAACTTTGCAAAAGTATAAATAAACACTCCTACTGTTGTGTTCATTTCTCCTCACACCAGGAGAGATAACTTCCACCTGACTCTCTTGTCTCTTGTCTTTATTTTCCAAATTGCCAGCCTGCTTCTCCTTGGACCACTGCTAGCCATGCAGGTTGAGACAGACCCATTTTGAGTTAATGTGTCATAACTGGAGATCCAGGAGCTCAGTTTCATTTATGTGGGTAACTGAAGATTCAGGAGCTCAGGTTCATTTTCTATATGTGGGTATCCAATTTTTCTAGTATTACTTCCTGGAAGACTGACCTTCCTCCAACCCTAACATCAGTACTTTGCTGAAAGTGAAATGGCCCTAGGCACATGGATTTTTTTCAAGGCTCTCCAGTCTATTCTACTGGGGTATGTGTGTGTGTGTGTTTATGCTTCAACTTTTTAGTATGTTTGGAAGTCAGTATAAGATTCCTTTTGCTCTTTTTGCTTATGATGACTTTGGCTATTCAGTGCATTTGAGAATTTTTATAAGTTTAAGGACTCTTTTTCAAGTTCTATGAAGAATGTCATTAGTATTTTGATAAAGATTCATCAGTCTGGGCATGGTGGTGCATGCCTGTAACCCCAGTACTTGGGAGGCTGAGGCAATAGAATCATTGTGAGTTTGAGGCCAGCCTGGGCTACAAAGTGAGCTCAAGGCTAGCCTGAACTGCATAGCAAGCCCCTGTCTCAGAAAAAAAAATCATTTAATCTGTAAATCACTTTGGATAATGTGGCAATTTAATGGTATTGGTCCTTCCAGCACATGAATATAATTTTTTTTTTTTTTTTTGGGGGAACCAGGAATTGAACTCAGACCCTTGCACTTGCCAGGGAAGTGCTTATTCCACTGAGCCATCTCCCCAGCCCCCTATAATTTTTAATTTGACTTTTTTGTGTCAATCTTTTATTTTTTAAGTATTTATTTATTTATTTATTTATTTGATACAGGGTCTTACTATGCAGTTCAGACTCATAGTGATCCTCTTGTCTCAGCCTCCCCAGAGCTGGGATTACAGGTGTGTGCAACCATGCCCAGTTTGGGGGCTGGCACAGAGTGCCTGGGGTTTTAGGGTCAGCATGGCATACAGTACTGAGGAGTGAACTCAGGACCTTGCGCTTACCAGGCAGGTGTTTAGACTACCAAGCTATCTCCTTGGCCCAATTACTCTTATTAATGTTTTATAATTTTCATTTTAGAGATCTTTTACTACATTGATTAAATTCATTTTTGGGTATTCCATCTTATTTTTGGAACTATTTGCAAATGGAATTGCTTTCTTGTTTTCTACTTAACATGATTCATAACAATGCCTGCACGGAAAGTGCTAGGTCATGAGTTCAATTCCTAGTATATATATGTAAATTCATGAAGAGCATGTGGTTGGGGCCAGGGAGATGGCTCAGTAAAACAAGCACTTACCTGGTGAGCGCAAGGGCCTGAGGTCAATCCCCGGTTCTGAAAAAAAAAGAGCATGTGGTTATGCTTTTTTGTATGTTGATTTTGTGCCCTGGTCATTTGCTAAATTGATTTATTACTTTTAGTATTTTTGCTTGAGTTTTTGGGATTTTCTACATATGAGATCATATTATCTGCAGTGGCAATTTGTCTTCTTTTCTAATTTAGATGCCTTTTACCTCTTTTGCCTGATTGTTGGCTGGGACTTTTAGAACTATATTGAATAGAAGTAAGCAAATTTTAGAAAGTGTGCAGCTGTTTCCCCTTTAGTAAGTTAGCTGTTATTATAAGTAGCTTTTATTAAGTTGAGAAACATTACTTCTGTACCTACTTTATAATGCATTTTTGTTTTAAAGCATGTTTAATTTTATCAAAAACCTTTTCTGCATTTGTCCAGATGACCATATCGTTTTTGTCATTTATTCAATTGCTGTGGTATATCAGTTAGTAATTTGCATATATTGAGCTATTATTGCATCTCTGGACTGGATGCCACTGGATCTTGGTAATCTTTTTATGTGCCATTGGGTTTTGTTTGCTAGCATTTTGTTGAGTATTTTTGCAACTGTGTACACTAGGGACATTAGCCTCTAGGTATTTTTTTTTTAAATGTGTTCTTACATGGTTTTTGATCAGAGTAAGTCTGGCCTTGTATATAATGTGCTTGGAACTCTTTGTTCTGTTTTCTGTAATAAAGAGAATGCATGTGTGCGCTTCTGTAAGAGCTTGGTAGGAGTCGGCAGGGAAGCTGGCCAGGCTTGCAGTTCTCCTTAATGCAGAGCTTTCTGTTGTGGACCCACTTTTTCTATGTTTCGTTTGTCTATTCACCTTTTCTATTTCTTCGTGACTCAGAGGATTTATGATAAGTGTATTCCTTGAATTATGCCTCTAGGAATTCTTCCATTTATCCTAGGTTATCAAATTTACTGGCATATATTTGTTGACAATAATCTCTTAGGATCATTTGTGTTCCTGTGATGTCCACTGTTACTATGTCTTATTATTTTGAAGAACAATTGTTTCATCGTCCTTTTGTAGTCCTTAGTCTTTATTTCACTTACTCCTTTTTTGAATTTTCCTTTACTAAGTTTTTGTTTGGCTTGTTCTTATTTTTCATCCCCTAAGATGCAGTGATAAGTTGTTTGCAGACTTTGCTGTGAGCATTGATTGCTATACAATTTTCTCTTAATATTGCCTTTGCTATGTCTATAGGTCTTAACATGTTGTTTTCATTTTTGTTTCAAGAAATTTTAAAATTTTCTTCTTGATTTCTTACTTGATCTGTTATTCAAATATTTGTTTAGTTTCACATCTTTTTTTTAAAAATTTTATTTATTTATTTATGTGTTGGGGGATTGAACCATGGTCCCTGTGCTTTGCTAAGCTTGTTACAAGTAGGTGCTTTAGACCACTGAGCCATCTCACCAGCCCCAAGTTTCACATCTTTAGTTTCAAGTTTTTCTTGTTATTGGTTTTTAGTTTCATTGCATTATAGTCAGAAAACATGCTTCATATAATTCTAATTTTTAAAAAAATTTCATTGAGGGCTGGGGAGATAGCTCAGTTGCTAAAGTGCCTATCTGCCAAGTGCAAGGTTCTGAGTTTGATCCTTGGAACTGGAAAAATTTTTTTTTCATTGAGATTTATTTGTTGCCTGTCATGTTATATATCCTGGAGAGTGTTCCATGTTCTGATGAGTAAAATATGTATCCTGTAGCTGTTGTGTAGATGTTCTTTTTTATTTTTGAGTGTTTTTTTTTTTTTTTTTTT
>NW_004524886.1:1261294-1268468 GCF_000260255.1 Octodon degus
TAGGATCACAAGTCCACTTCTTGTACAGCAATTAACCACTAAGAAGAATATATGCAGTGTATTATTTGTTGAAACTGTACTTCCGATTGGATTTGAAACTGTCTCATTGCTGTTTATCAATAAAACTTTGAAAAAAAAAAGAAAATTTTACAACTACACACCATTCCTCCCTACATTTTGACCTTTTTAATATCCCATTTTATATGTTGTCCACCTCTAACATATTAATGTAGTGTCACTGTCCTTGTCACTGAGACAAATTACCCTACACCTGCCACTTAGTGATTTGGCTCATGGTTTAGAAGTTTCAGTCCAGGTTGGGCAGGCTCAAACACAGAAATGGCTTGGTAAAAGGACCTAGGGGAGGAAGAGTACTCACATCACAGTGGTCAGGAAGCAGAGACAAGAGAGGGGCCAAAGGGGCAGATACACCCTCCCAGGTCGTGCCCTAGTGACCTGTCTCCCCGAGTCAGGTACCGTCTCCTAATGACAAGTCAGCTATAGCACTCCCATGGTCCAATTCTCCAAAAGTCCCATCTGTGAGCAAATGAATCCCTCTCTCTCTTTTTTTTTTTTTTATTTTTTAAATGAATTTCTTGAGAGTCCAACATTCACTTCCAAATTATTCTTGTTCATCTCTATGTAAAATGCATTTAGTCTGTCGGTAAGAGTTGCCAAAGTCAACAATTTCAGCAGGGCTGAGAAGTCCAAGTCCAGTCTCCCCTGAAACTTGAAACTCTCAGTACATTAAATACTTGACACTGCTAGTGAAAAACTCACAGCTATCAGCACAGGGTTCTCCACTGTTAGTGAATAACTAACCAAGGCTAGTGTAGGATTTACCAATTCTATTGAAGAATGAACTATTGCTAGTGGAGTATATACTACTGCTATCGAGGGACTCACTAGTGCTAGGGGAGGACCCATAACAGCCAGTGTAGCTACTGGGGGACTCGACTGGTAGTGTAGGACCCACTGAAAGCAATGTAGGTTTCACCATTGCTCTTGGGAGACTCAGTTGCTAGTAGATAACAATGCTAGTGAAAGGACTTAGTGCTACTACTGTCGGGCTCACCACTGCTAGTGGGATACCCACCTCAAGTAGTTCGTTGTCATCCACTGACACAGGCTCCCTGGTCAGGTGCGATGTGTTCCTTCCATCTGTACCCTGCCTGGCCACCAGTGTCTGCATATGAGGAACACCTGATGGGAGGTATCAGTGTGTGCTATCCAGGGAGTCATGGCGGTTGCTGAAGTGCTGTCCAGGCTTCTCTCAAGCTATGGCCAGCACTGTGCTCTGCACCATGCTTTCCTTGATCTCACCCAAAGTTGTTTCTACCTGGGTTCCAGGGCCGTGTTTGAGCATTAAGAGCATCAGCATAACCCAGCATAGACTGTTCTCTGTCTCTGACACTGAATAGCCAAGCTGCATGTGGAAAGGAAGCCACACTTCTCAGGGAGAAGTTTCCCCAAAATGGGCTCCCTTGATGCTTATGTGTAAGCAGCTCTCACTGCTGATGGCTGGTTCAAAGTGGTGAAAAGCAGCCATCTACCAATAAAGTTCAGTCCTGGGAAAAATGCAAATGTACTGTGATGCAGGGCAAGTTCTCCTTGAACATAGGAAACACTCACCAGGTAACCTGTAAAGACCTCCTTTAGTAGCTGCAAATGTTCAACACACATGCTGAAGAGCCGGAGGAGCCCACACTGCCTTAGCTCCTGGGTGGGAAGCTAACTAGCCAGGATCCTATACCCTTGCCACCCTCTCCCTAGAGCCTGGCTCTCAGTTCCTGTCACTTATCCATAGCATAAACAGGGCACACAATTGCAGGTAACAACTTTTATTTAGGAAAATGCTATCCTTACAATAAATAAAGTAGAGGGATTAAACCCTCAAATCACACACTCCAGCAGTCACCTGCATCTGTAGGCTCAGGCTCCTTGTAAGGCAGGCCATGAGGTGAGACATACCTGGGAGTCCTTAGAGGAGGGCCGTGGGAGGTACCTGCATAGCCAAACCAGCCCCCAGAGGTCCTCAAAGGCTTCAGAGCTGTGCACAACCCAAGGTCACCACTGCCCCCTCGCACATGTGTTCAGGTAGTCTCTGCCAGTGTCGATCATGGGCATCTGTGCAGTTCTCCCTGGCTACCTCCACCCCAGTTCATCTTCCAGAAGTACTGGGTGCTCTGTCCTCTTCTGCAGTGTCCACTTTCAGGGTAGTGATATCTGCCACCAGCACTCCCATCTATGGAATCAAGCCCTGATCCTCCCTTCTGTGCTCATCAAGGCAGATACATGGGGTAGGTACCTGGCTGCAGGCTGAAGACCCCAGGACAGCACAACTCAGGCAGGTTCTGAACCTCAGAGTTCTGTGCTAGGGTGGGGGGGTTCCACACTTGCCTATAGTCACCCCAAATTCAGTTTTCCCAAGCACATTCAGAGAGGCACTATGTGTTCCTTTCATCTTTCAAAGGATATATTCCATCCTCTCAGGGTCTCAAATGAACAGATCCAAAATACAACAGGGCCAGGAGAAGGAAAGGGACTCCAGAGAAAGTCTGTATCACTGGGTAGCCAGGGTGTCCCCAGACCCGCCCTTCAGCCGGCAAATGGTCAGAGGGGTCGGACTGCTTGACAAAGGTGAGAAGAGAGGCCGCAGTGCACCAGAGAAGGTGGTCTCAGGGAAGATGAAGAGCAGCGAACCGTCTGTCGCACTGTAGAAGGAGAGGTGTCCAGCTTCATAGTCCAGGAAGATGCCTACACGCCGGGGAGGGTCCCGCATCGGGGAGAAGGCACGCTTGGTAGAGGAGTAGTAGCTTCCCAGGAATACCAGGATCCAAAAGCCATTGCCAGCTGACAGTTCACCCCTCTCCTTCCGGTTAGCGTTGTCTCTGCACACGCCGAGGGCCCAGCTGCTGCGCTCCCCAACCTCTACCTCCCAGTAGTGGCGGCCTGAGGTAAAGCGCTCCTGGCCCAGCACACAGGGCCCTGGGTCGAAGCGCTCAGGGCTGTCAGGCAGAGCCTGCCGCAAGTCGCCTCGCTGTACACTCCTCCTGTCCTCAGAGAGCACCAGCTCAGGGTTGGCGGTGTTTGGGTCCAGGGTCACATCACCTGTGGAGAAAGGCCTGAGGTCACTCAGGTGTGGTGGCACTGAAGCCAGCACCTCAGGTCAGGCCCCATCAGCAATAACCTCCCTGCTGGCCTCCACTGCTGCCCCACAAGACCATTTTGCCACTTGCAGCTGCCACTCAGAATGTGCTAGAGGTTGGTTTGATTCTGCCTCAGGACAGGAAATTCGAGTGGTCTGTTGGCTCATCTAAGTTCTGGCCAGGCTTGGTCCTCCTTCAGAAAGAGAGAGTGGCTCTCCCTCTCCCCCCAACCATGTGCCAGGTGACTGGTGGTCAGCGCCTCTGCAGCCTGAACTGGCTCTATGCCTGTAGCCAACAAGTCAAGGCCAGACACCTCTGGCTTGGGAGTAGCACAGCAGGAGCAGACTGGAGGTGGGCTGTGTCCTTGGCTTCTGTTCTCAAAGCAACTCCTTCGGCCACACCTAAGTACATGTGCCTTGGAGCAGGGCTTTTCACTTGAAGACCAGCAGCAGGTGAGAGGTTTGGAAGGTCCACACCCCACACTAACTATGTCTGGAGCACGCAGGGGCTGGAGGTTGAGTTCATCACTAGTGACCAACAATTTAAATAACTGCGCCTATTGAGAACCTCCATGAAAACTGCTGGATGAGGCCCAGGGCATCTCTACCTCCAAGCAAGTGGGCAGAACTCTCCACAAATCATGCCCACATTGCTCCTACCCATTTTTAGAGTCACATTTTATAGTAATAACAGTGTTTTTCTGGGACTCATAAGCTCTACCAAGGTACTGAAGGGGAAGAGGGAGATGCATGGGATCTTGACTTACCGCAGGTGGGACACAAGTGTGGGATCCCTGAGTCTTGCAAATGGAAGAGGGGAATCCAGAGACAATGTCAGAACCAAAAGGAATGGCTGGATGCCCACAGCTGGTGCCCAGGGAGTTGGAGACTGTGTGTGTGAGTAGGGCTCTCCTGGCCACCTGTTGTCCTGACCAGACTGTGGGAGCCAGTGGCCAGACCACAGGACACATCACTGGCTTTATAGGTTCTCCATAGCACCCATCCCAGGTCCCCGTCTACCCAAACCCTCCATTCCCACCTCGAAACCTCTGCAGAGTCTCCACCAGCCCTGGCACCCTGCACACGGTCCTCAGCTCCATGGGTACCACCTCCGGGGGCTGCAGCTTCACATCCTGGACCCTAAAGGGACAGCCTAGCTTCACCTTGGTGACCAAAGCTGCCTCCTCCCAACCTCCACCCACCGGTCCAGGAGGGGACAATGGCTCATACCTTCTCAAGGCATCCTTAATGTCCTGGAAGAGAAAGGAAACACATGCTCAGTACAGATGCTTGTCATACTACTCTCCCCCAGCCCAGGGCGGCAGAAACACACAGGTGGGGTCAGAAACGAGCCTTGGGCATGGGTGCTTCCATATGCTCAGGATGCAGGGCCTCCCCCAGAACCCCAGGGGCACACCCTAGGCATCAGTGGTACTAGTCAAAGGTGTCTCTACCAACTCAGGAACTGGCCCCAGTTTCCCTGTGGGCACAAGGCCTCTGCTTTATGCCTGGATGCTCTTCTTGCACCTCACCATCTAATCCATGATGACCTCTTACTACAGTATCTTAGCTAAGAAGCTTAATCTTATCTTCATGAAGACCCCTGCCCCTCATTTCTAGGTCACTCTCCTGCCTAGGACCTTCCTGCCATTCTGGTACCCTACAAAACAGCGAAGTGACTGTGGCCTGTAACCCCAATTAGTCAGGAAGCTGAGGTAAGAGAGTTGAAAGCTCATTATCAGTTTAGGCAACCTATCAAAAACCCTGTCTCCAAATAAAATCAAAAGGTCTAGTGTTACAGTTTATATGTAGGGGTCTCCTCAGAGCTTCATGTGCTCATAGGTGGGTCTTCTGGGGTAATGTCATAGTTGTGACACTGGACCATGGGTGTGGCACTAAATCCTAGCTGTGACACTGGATTGGTCCACTGAGGGTTTATAGCTGGGTGTGATGTTGGGAGGCGAAGTCTGGTAGGAAGAGGTGGGTTACCATGTGTGGCCTGGAAAGTCTCCCCCTTCTCTCGATGGCTTAATGCTTCCTGCCTGCCATGCTGTGAGCCAGCCTCCGTTGCAATGCCCCTCTGCCATGCTGCCATGCCTTGGAGCAGATGGCTACAGACTGAAATCTTGACAACTGTGAGCCAAAATAAACCTTTGCTTCTTTACGTTGCAGGTGGCAGGTATTGTATCTTGATAACAAGTAGATAGCTAGGGTGCATCTCAGTGAGCAGTCACCTAACAAATGTATGAAGCCCTGGATTTACCATAGCAGTGGTGCAGGGAAAGCACTCTGTCAAATAAAATCCAATTAGTTGGAGGAGAAACAATGAATGGTTTCACTATGAAGAAACGGCAAATGATTAGGTGATACAAGTGCCAACATCCCCAACTCAGTCAATACACTGTATGAACATCTCACGATTCCCATAAATACATACAATTATTATAAAAGATTAAAACCTGCCAGGCGTGGTGGTGCATACCTGTAATCCCTAATATTTGGTAGGCTGGGACAGGAAGATCTCAGTTTTGAGCTCAGCCTGGACAAGTTACTGAGACCCTGTGTCAAAAATGAAAAGGGCTGGGCACATGGCTCAGTGTGAAGGTCCTGGGTTCAATCTCTAGAACCACAAAGCAAAAACAAGCAAAAAACTGAGAAAAAAATTAAAACACAAAACCTTTCATCTTCCCAGGGCTCCTTAGGCTTCTGGACACCTTTACTAACCTGGGACCCCTGTCCCCCATTCCTCTGTTCTATCTAGCCCCACCTGATTCAAAAGACAAGTCACGGTCCCAGGACACCTCTTCCTGGCTTGAGACATCTTCTGGGTCCACAGGCTCCTTGTAGTGGTCACCCCTCAGGAAGGCCATGCCAGAATATATAGCACACCTCCTTCTCAGGACTAACCCTGCACACAGCCTTTCCCACACAGGAGTCAGAGTCACTCAGTCTGAGGTCTACACCACACCAGACACAGACTGAGATTGAGCTTCAGGGTGTCTGTGGGGTGAAACTCAGCTGAGCCCTGGGAAGGCCTGGCGATACCCCTGGACTGCATGGGGCCTCTTGATCCTACATATACCCATTGCAAGATAGGGAGATTGAGGCAGGGAGCCCACAGAAAGGTGAACCAGCCTCACACAGACAGCTATGCTCTCCGGCACCTGGTCGGTTGCCAGGCCACAGGGGAGAGTGCCCCAAGGGTTCTGATTTGGGCACCAAACCAGCTAGCAGAGCTGGAGCCCAATGTGAGGAGATGGGGTAGTAGAGGGTGTGCCTGTGTGCCCTGGGGGCACAGTGTGCTTTGGGTTTTGGGGGACATCCCGTGTGGCCCTTCTCCATTCACCTGCAGCAGCCCCAGTGCAGGCAGCTGGCAGCGTCCTTCTAGTTCAGTGATGAGTGTGGCCAGCTGGGCGCTCTGCTGCCCGAGGCGCACAGCACCCTCTCGTAGCCGGGGCAGCACCTCCTGTTCTTCCTCCTCCAGTCTCTGCAGTAGCCGCTGCTCTTCCTCAACCAGCAGGCGACGCAGACGTTCAAACTCGCCAACCATGTTCTGCCGTTGGCTCTCCACCATCTTCTGTAGGGCCAAAGGGAAAATGTGGCCAAGACCCACCTCCTGGGACTGCTTGCAACCCAAATCCACCACCTAGGGCTGCCCAGCCCCCAAATCCATCATTCTAAGCTGTCTGGACACAAAATCTGCCATTCATGGCTTGCTCCCTGGCCCCAAACCCACCTATTTGGAGTCTCCCAGACCTCAAATCTACCCTTTGGGGCTGCCTGGACACCAAACCCAGGCCTGAGGCTAGCAAGACTCCAAATCAACTACACAGAGCTTCCCAAACCCCAAATCCAGTTTTAGGGTCACATGTATCTTAAACCTGCCACCTGGGCCCAGCAAACCCAAGCTATCATCCTGCACCATAGAGACTCCAAACCTAATACTCAGGGCTGATCAGACCTTGAATCTATCTCCTAGGGCCACGCTGGCTCCACATGGCATGCCGTGGTCCAATACCTCTACCC
>NW_004524886.1:1268568-1271720 GCF_000260255.1 Octodon degus
TTTTTTTGTGGTACCAAGGATTGAACTCAGGACCTTGTGCTTGCCAGGCAAGTGCTTATTCTACTGAGCTATCTCCCCCGCCTTGAATGTTCTTTAAATGTCTGTTAGCTCAGGTTGGTTTAGGGTGCATTTAAAAATCTGTTACGTCAGTTCTCTCCGGAGCCCTAGGAAAAAAGAGTCTCAGTCACACTCGGCTGCTCTGTGGGACCCTGAGGAAAAGCTACACCAGACCGCGCTGCCATGGGCAAGGGAGATCCCAACAAGCCGCGAGGCAAGATGTCCTCGTACACTTCCTTCGTGCAAACCTGCCGCGAGGAGCGTCCTAGGTTAACTTTGCTGAATTCTCCAAGAAATGCTCGGAGAGATGGAAAAGTTGAAATTTGAAGATATGGCGAAGAGTGATAAAGCTCACTACAACAGGGAGATGACAAATTACGTTCCTCCCAAAGCTGGAGATAAGAGAGGAAAGAAGAAGGATCCCAATTCTCCTAAAAGACCACCATCTGCCTTTTTTCTGTTTTGCTCTGAACATGCCCAAAGATCAAAAGTGAACACCCAGGCCTGTCCACTACTGCAAAACAATTGGAGAATGTGGTGTGAGCAGTCAGCCAAAGATAAACAACCATATGAACACAAAACAGCTAAGCTAAAGGAGAAATACGGAAAGGATATTGCTGCATACCGAGCCAAGGGCAAAAGCGAAGCAGGAAAGAAGGGCCTGGTAGGCCGACAGGCTTGAGGAAGAGGAGTGAACCAGAAGATGAGACGGAGGAGGGGGAGGAGAAGGAGGAGGAGGAAGAGGAGGAAGAGGAGGGGGAAGAGGAGGAGGAGGAAGAGGAGGTGAAAGAGAAGGGGGAAGATGAAAAGGAGGAAGAAGAGGAGGAAGAGGAAAAGGAGGTGGAAGAGGAGGGGGAAGATGAGGAGGGGGAGGAGGAAGAGGAAGAGGAGGTGGAAGAGGAGGAGAGAAGATGAGGAGGGGGAAGAGGAAGAGGAAGAGTAGGTGGAAGAGGAGGAGGGGAAGAGGAGGAGGAAGAGGAGGAAGAGGAAGAGGTGGAAGAGGAGAAAGAGGAGGAGGAGAAGGAAGAAGAAGATGAGAATAAGTGGCTGTCCTGTCATGGCATGTGGAGTGCATGTGTGCTCAGGCAATTTTTTTGCTAAGAATATGAATTCAAGTGCAGCTCAACATTAGCTTCAGTATAAAAACTGTACAGATTTTTGTATAGCTAATAAAATTATTGGTAGAAAAATATCTTTTTAAAAAATTCAGTTTGTAGCTTTTTGAGGGGCTACTACATAGTTAGATTTTAAAGCTTTTGATATTGAATGTTCCTACATGTTTAATGATTTCTTCCATGTGTAAGGTAGCACAAGTTTGCAGGAACTAGTACCAATAATAAGTTTTGGGTTGTTTAGGATTTTGCATTGTGTGTGTTTTTTTAAAATTTGTAATAAAATTATCTATATTAAAAAAATAAAAAGTAAAAATTTGTTATTTCATTGTTGACTTTTTGGTTGGATAATCTGCCTATTGTTGAAAGTGGGGAATATTAAAGCCTGTAACTAATGTTTGTTGGAATCTGTCTTTCCCTTTTAATATGTCCTGTATGTATTGGGGTACAGGGTTGGGGAATTAGCTCAGGGACATAAGCACCTACTTGGCAAGCACAAGGACCTGAGTTTAATCCTCAGCCCCACATACTGTGCCAGCCCTGGAACCAGGTGTGGTGGCACACACCTATAATCCCAACATGCAGGAGGTTGGGACAACAGGATCACTGTGAGTTTGAGACCAGCCTGGGGGCTACAAAAGTGAGCACAAGGCCGGCTCGAACTGCATAGGAGACTGTCTCAAAAAAAAAAAAAAAAAAAGGGCTGGGGAGATGGCTCAGTTGAATAAGCACTTGCCTGGCAAGCCCAAGGACCTGAGTTCAATCCCCAGTTCTGAAAAAAAAAAAAAAAAAAAAAAGAAAAAAAAAGGTGCATTATATGTGATGACTTTCCTTGTCTCTCTTTACTACTTTCAATTTAAAACCTATTTGATCTAAGCATGGCTAGTATTGCTTACTTTAGGGATGCATTTGCAGGGGATAGGTCATTCTACACCTTTACTTTCGGAATGACTCTAGAAAGCTGTCCTTTGTGAAAAAGCAAAATAGTAGATAAAGACAATACTGTTTTTTTTTAATTTTTATTTTTTTAGCTTATGTGGTGGATTAACTACTTGTCAACTTGGAACACTTAGCTGAACCGAGTCAGCTTGGTGCTAGGTGTGGAAGACCCACCTGAGGACTTTGCTGCCGCATGAAAGAACTGGAAAGGAAGGTGGTGCTGTTGATTTTCCTGGAGAAGCTTGTCATGCTAGTTTTCCTGGTATGAACTTAGCTGTTCTCATCTTTAGAGGAACTCAGGTCCTCACTATGACTGAGGATGTTCTTTTCAGGGGAGACCTGGTCCCTACCTTGAGTGTCATTTCCTGGCTCCAGTGAAGATCCTTCAGCCTGCTGGCACAGATCCTGTACCCCACTGACATAGACTTCCTACCTTCCACAGGCCTTTAGACCTGCCCAGGAAAGAGCCTTGGGACAGACAGGCATGAGACGTTGTCATGGGCTCTAGGTCTGCAGCTGGACTCATGCAGGACACAGCTGTGGGATCAGGCCTCAGCCGGATTCTTCTGGGACTCTAGTGTGTGGACAGATTTCTGGCATTTTTTCTGCACTTGACTCTTTGGGTGAATATTACAAAATATCCTATAAATTAGGTGGCCTGTATTTAATTTTTCCCCTGACTATAGGGATCTACTGTGGGGTCTTGCTTTTTGTCCAGCCAGTCAGTCTCTATATTTTAAGTGGAGAATTTATCCATTTACATTCATGACAATTATTGATAAGAAAGGTTTACTACAGCCATTTTGTATCTTGTTTCCTTTTTTTTTTTCTCCCTGTCTTCCTTTGTGTTTAGTGATTTAATTTGGCAATGTACATTGAGTCCTTTTTTGATCTATTATCATTATAATTGAAAAAATATATGATTATAACAAACTTTCAAAATGATAGCAACATGCTAAAAAAAGAATGAAAAAATATACTATAAGAAAATTTTAGAGTGGGCCGGACCCTCTCCCAGCCCCTTGGGCCGCCCCCCACCACTCC
>NW_004524886.1:1271820-1292898 GCF_000260255.1 Octodon degus
CCCCCCCCCAACGCTGGCTCCACATGGCACGCCGTGGTCTAATACCTGTCCTTCACCCACACAACCTGGGACCCCCCCCCAATGCTGGCTCCACATGGCCCACTGTGGTCTAATACCTCTGTCCTTCACCCATACCACCCCCCTGGACTTCCATGCCTGGTTCCTCTACACCAGATCCAGCACTTCATGCACATCAGGCTCCAGGATGGACACTTGTAGGCAGAATCTCTGAAGCACACATGCTCATATGCGCCCTCACACACTTGGCCTCTCTCCTCTCACCCACGCTAGGTGGCCTTGTTGGGTCTGCTGGTCCCAGGTAGACACCAGTGGGGAGTCCTTCTTCCTGCCCTGCCCACTGCACCTGTCATCCAGGACTCTAGGGGAGTGCTTGCCTGCCACAAGGCACAGGTCTCCTCAGCCTGGGCTTGGAACAGCAGTGCATCCTCCATTTGTCTCCGCAGGTGCTCAAGTGACTGCTCCAGTCTCCCCTGGGGATACAGTGGGGACAGAGCTGTGAGCCCACCACGAGCACCCAGCAACCTTGCCCAAATTGGCTCTGAAGACCCCAGCACTCCCCTTTCCATGCAACCTCCCCCAGTCAGTAGCATAGGAGATAGCTTCTAATGCCATTGTTGCTAAATTCCTAGGCAGAAATCCCACCCCAAGGAGATGGTGCTAGGAGGCAAGGCTTGCAAGCTAAGATGTCTGAGACCCCCTGGCCTGCTCCACAGAAGGCCACACCAAGATGACACCTTCAGTTCCAACCTTGCCCTCCAGCCTTAGGACTTAGTGGCACCCATGACTCAAAAGGGCACAGCTGGGGGTCTGTCCCATACTGCCTCCCATCCCCACCCTGGGGCATCCCACCCGGTCTCTTCTCCAGCCCTGAAGCATTTACTGCGACTGCATTATTCTTTCTGGATTCCTTTTTCTCATTCCCATTTCATGGTTCTGCTTGGGTCTCCCAGCTCACAGGCCCTGTGCTGGCCACACCTATCATTTCCATTTACTGTCTGGCCAGGCAAGGTGTAGGGGTTTGAAGTCTGTACAGTGAGCAAGGTTGAGGCTGCTGGTTGGCACAGGGAGCCCACCCAGCCTGTCATCCAACCTGCGATCAGCTCTAACACAGGCTATGGTCGCTGTCCTCAGCCCTCCTAACCTGGAAATGCAAGCCTGGCCCCCTATTCTGACACCATGTATACGTTCAGCCTAGCATCTACAAGCTTCTCGATAACACCTCTACCTCTCCAGTTAAACATTTTCAATGCCAAGGATCACAAACAGCATTTTAAAGAATGGTGTAGGATCTGGGTGTGGTGATGGCATGCCTATCATCCCAGCACTCTGGAGACCAAGGTAAGAGGATCGAAAGTTCTAACCCAGCCTGGACAACAGAGGAACTCAATGAGACCCTATCTCCAAGTAAAAAAAAATGAGCTGTAGATGCAAGCTTGGTGCAAAGGCCCTGAGCTCAATACTCAGTACTGACAGTGAAACAAAAACACAACACAACAGACTAGGACATAAAAGCCAGAATGGACCCACTCTGACAGGGTGAATTCCAGTGGGATGCATCTCTGTATGGTAGTGAGATAGATCAAAACTGATCCCTACCCTCGGTATGGCCAGGAGTTTGGTTACCAGGGTCTTGTCTTGGGCAGGTCTGGGTTCTCCTTTGCCTCCCCCTTCCACTTGTCCTCTACCCCCCCCCCCCCTTTTTTCTCCCCCAGGTGCCTGCTGCACAAGCCAGGCATTTGGATATGCAGGCGAGCCCAAATCTAATGGTGTTTCTGGATCTTTCCCTCTTTTTCTGTGAAACCTCTGTTTATAAGAACTTTAAAATATTAATAAAACTTTTCTGTAAGTGTCCTGTGTCAGCTTAATTTTTAGACCCCAGACAATAAACACAACAAAATGAAAGAGAAATTTCTTGTTTCCTGAAACAGAAAGGGTGGAGTGCTGTCCTATGAGACTCCTGAGTCAGCTCTGGGAGCTCCTAGCACTTTCTGCACCCATTTTGGTTCCTGGTGGTGGGAAGGTGAGCTGGCAGGCTGGCTGACTGGGGTGTGGATGGCACTGCATGCTACAGGGCCAGTTGCCTGCGTCTAAGCCACCTCGTGCTAAACTCAAGACAAAGGATGTTACTGTTACGATGTACATTCAGAAGTTCCTGCTCAGCTACAGCCACGGCAATGTGTTGATTTGACCTACTTCTCACCCAAAGCTCACAACTGGGTGTAATGCAAACGGAGGTCCTGCGCAGTTTATGGGCTGGAGGTTCAGTGCGGTGACACTTTTCTTCCCAGCATGGAGAAGAAAAGCTACCGTACATTGGCAGGACTGGGCCCAGGCTCTCTAGTCTGTTTGGTTTCTAAGCAAAGAAGGTGGGTGGCACCTCCGATATCAGAGGTTCCCCTCCCAGTTCCCACACGGAGCCAGCACAACCCTGGCTCTGTCTCCACTTTTCTAGCACAGCCCTTATAGGAGCCTCCCCAGTACTCAAGTCCTGGTCCCAAGGTAGGTCACTGCCCACAACCCTCAGTACGGACAGATGCTCTGTGAGTCCCTGTAGGGCCAGCTACTCTGAGCGCCGTTTTACACTTCTCCAGCCGGAGCTCCTTCCAGACCCGTGGCTGACACGCTTACCCAGTCTCCTCCACCTTCCACTGCATCTTCCCTGCTGGGAAGTGCAGAGTCCCAGCATCCTTACTACCCTCGCCTCTGCAGCACAGGGTGAGGACAGGGAGCACTCAAGTCTCTGCTTAGGGCAGACTTTGTGTCCTTCCCTGGCTGGTGGACGCTCAGCCCCGAACTGTGCCTAAAGCCCCAACCTAGGCCCGGCACCCATGGTGTATTCAGCAGCCGGTCCTCAACGCTCTCCGAACCCCGTTCCCGGCCCCCCCACGCACTCCCTACCCCTCGCATCCCTCACTGGACGCACCTTTAGCTCCTCAGCCGCATCCTGCAGCGGCCTCACTCGGTGTGCCCAGTGCTCGCCCGCGCGCTCACAGGCGCCGCACAGCAGGCGCAGCTCGTCGGCGCAGAAGGCTGCCAGCGGCTCGCGGTGCGCAGCACACACGCCCTGCGGGACCGGCGACGGGGGGTGCAAGCGCCGCGCCATCTCGGCCATCTTGGCCAGCGGGCGGTTGGGGCGCAGGTTGCTCTGCGGGGACAGCTCGCGACACTCGGGGCACGCGTAGGGACCCTCGGGCTGGCCCCAACAGCGCCCAATGCACTCGCGGCAGAAGTTGTGGCCGCAGTCAGTCATCACCGGGTCGGTGAAGTAGTCGAGGCAGATGGCGCAGGTGGCCTCTTCCTGGAGGTTGGTGGACAGGTCGGGGGCGGCCATGGCGAGAGCCAGGCCCCGAACTCCGGGACGAAGGATCCAGAGGGTGCAAGTTTCGGACGCCGGCAGGAAGAAGAACCTCAGCGGAAGCCGGAAGCGCTTTTTTTTTTTTTTTTTGTAACGACCCGCTAATGTCTTGGATTGGTCGCGGCGGGTCACGCGGCGCGCCGCAGGAGAAACACTAGCGCGCATCCGGCACTGGACTAGAGCGCCGGGTGAGGCTTGAGGCGCGGTTCCCCCAGACGCCTAGAACCGGGACAATCCCAGGGCGCCTTTACCCTCCACGTCCGTGCCCTGCGGGATTTGCGCATCCTGGAATGCGGGCTGCTCTGTGGGGCCACAATTCTGTCAGTGGGAAGCCCCGGCCTAGGAAAGGGGTGCATTTAGTCTGGACTTTCGAGGTGCTAGGAGCAAGGGCCTCTTGGAGTGGGGGTTGTTCGCAACGTATGCTGGAGTTAGGGGAGAGGAGACTCCCGAATTATCCTCACCAGTGTTTGGATTTTGCTCTTCACATGCAGCTTGAAGGGGCTGGGGGAGGCCAGGTGTGGCTCTTTCAGGGTTCAGCGCACCCTCTTAAGGACCCATTTAGTCCATACTATGCTAGGGTGATGGTGCACTTACATTCCCAGCACTCTGAAAAGCTGAAGCAGGACGACTGCAAATTCAAACCCAGCCCGGACAAGTTAGCTAGTGACTTAGTGAGGGGCTGTCTCAAAATACAAAATGAGGCCAGCCAGATAGCTCAATGGACTAAAGCACCTGCTTAGGCAGAGCGCAGCCCCCCTCCCCCAATCCCCAGCCTGCCATGCTAGGCCGCCGTTGAGATTGGGTGTGGTGGGCAACCTGTAATCCCAGCGCTGGGGAGGCTGAAAACAGGAGAATCACTATGAGTCCCAACTATGTAGTGAGACTCTGTAGACCCTGTACTAAATGCATTTTTTAAAAAATCAAAATAAAAAATGAAGGAATGTAGCTCAGTGCAAAAACTCTTGAGTTCAGGCCCCAGTATGGCAAAAACAAACAATAAATTAGGCCACACTGTGCTTAGGGTGCAGCTGTGTATTTAGAAATTGACCCCTTGGGAGGGTCTGCCTTTCTTTCCAGTGTTCTTTAAAAAGCACCTGTCAATGTAGTCTCAACATTTCACAACTTTGAGATTCTGTTTGGAGAAAGTACCCCATCCGCGTGCTGCAGATGACTTTCTTGGCGCATCCAAGCTACCCCTTCACCCACATGGTCACTGTGGAGATGACCATCTGACCAGACTTGGGTGCTCCTAGGCAGAAGAACGGCTGCAGAGGCCCAGGGAAGGTGGCTTGGGAGTAGGTGTGCAAGTGGGACCCATCGCTCACACTGTAGAAGGACACCTCACCAGCCTCAAAGTCCAGGAAAATGCCTATGTGGCTAGGAGGCTCAGTGAGGGTGACAGGCATGGTGGTGGGCACTGGGGATAGTGGCTGCTTTCCCTTGGACAGCTGTATCACCCAGAACCCATTTTCAGGGCACTTGGGCACTCTGTCCTTCCTGCTCACATTGTTTCTACACACGCCCAGGGCCCAGAGGCCATCCCCAAGGAGATTCATGCCCACTTCCCAGTAGTGCCTCCCTGAGGAGAAGCTTTGCTGGCCCACGGCACAGGGGTAGGCCAGGAACCGGTCCCTGCTGCAGGCAGCACTGGCCTCCGGCAGGGGGCTGAGGTATCGCCGCTGGCAGCTCTCATACAGGAGGAGGTAGGGATATGCTGAGGCAGGGTCCGGCATCACTTCCTCTGCAGATGGGGCCAGGCAAGAAGTGGGCCAGTCAGGATCAGAGGTAGGGCAGGAGGGAGCTAATGGCCCCTCTGGCTGCCATTCCCCCAGGGACCCTTTTCCCCTAAGTAGCCCAGGAAGAGTGGGCATAGGCCCATGCTCCAGCTATCCATGGCTGCTGGTGGGGCTGCAAGTGAGGATGAAGAGGACCATAGGCCTAATCCAGCAGAAGGAGGGAGGAAGAAAACTTCATATGGAACACAAGCTCAGTGTCCAGTCGATGGGTAGTGCAGTTCAAGGCCCCACAGGTATGTGCCATCTGGGGGAAGAGGAGTTCCCCACTTACCTTGGAAGCCCCGGAGAATGTCTCTCTGCCCAGGAACCCTGCATACAGTCCTGACCACCGTAGGGACAGCCACCTCTGGGCACTGCACTCTCAGGTTGTGCTTCCTCCAGGGGACACAGACTCACTGTTCCTTCGGGCCCCACATGGAGCCCTCCCAGGCCCACCTCTGCCACCACCTCCACTGCTGGTGACTTTGTACCTGGCTAAGGTTTCCTTCATATCCTGCAGAGGACAGAGAGGAGAACAGGAATGGGCTCAGGTCTCAACTACTCCCACCATGTCATTCTTAAAGCCATCTCTATTGTCCATTTCTTTGGGACAGTGTCCTTTCAACCAGAATCTGAGCTCCCACATCTATCAAGAGTCCCTGGGGCTTACTCTGACCTCAGTCCATCCTCAGGCCACAGCCAGATGCCTGAGGAGGCTGGAAGGCTCAGGGAAGCTGTTCTCCTTTCCCTTAAATCTTTTGCAGCTTCTCTTTGCCTTATCTTAATTACCAGCTTCACTACTCTTTCACTTTGGGGTTGTTTTCTGATGAAGAAGCTACTACAGATGTTGGCACTGTTCACCTGGTAACTGAGTGGCTGAGTGAGTAGTGGACAGAGTGTGGGTTTGGTGTGGATCACTGATCAGAGTGGCTGGGGTGCAGCTGGATGCTGAGATTTCATCACACTGCTCAGATTCCATGCAAATTAAAGTTTATGATTATTTAATTCTGGAGTTTTCTACTTAGTACTTTGTGGCTGAGGATGACTATGGGCAACTGAAACCTTGGAAAGTAAGACTGGATAAGGGGGAGCTTCCTCCTTTTTTAGTACGACATGGGTGCAGATCAGCCAGATGCACAGAGCTGTCATAGAGAAATGGGGGTTGGAGTGAAATTGACTGAGGTTTGGGGATAAAAGCTCAAGGGCCCTGGGTTTGGAGGGACTCTGGGAATGGGCAGTTCTCAAGCACATTAATACCTGGCCTGGAAGCAGCATGGGGCTTAGGATGTTCAGTGGCCCTGCTGTGCTTTGTCCTTTCCAAAACTTACCCTGCCCAAACGCATAGGTCCTAACCCCCAGAATCTCATTGATGTACACATGATCCTCCATTTCAAATGGAGTTAGGTGCTGATAAACTCACTAGAATTTGAAAACCTCAAAAGATGAAGGTGTGCCTAAGGGCCCTGACTAGCTTAGCTGAACTGCATCCTAGCATAGCTGGATAGCACTTTTGGACAGTGGTGCTGGATGGGAGCATGTTTTACCTGTTGCTATCCCAGAAAGATCTAAATTCAAAACCTGAAGTTGTTTCCACTGAAAACATATTTATTTTGCACCATGGTCAGGCTGAATCATCACGATTGAGAGGCCTTCAAAAGGCTGGCTTAGGCCAAGTGAACTCATTAAGGTAGTTTGGACTCCAACCTGAGGGTGTCCCCATCAGAGGAGATCAGGGCACACATACATGTGGAAGGTGGCCCTGTGAGGACAGGAAGGATCAACCCTACCACACCCTGTTCTCAGCCTGAAGCCCTCAGGACTCTACACAATCAAGGTCTGTTCTTTAACCCTCTCAGCCTGCAGTAGAGTTGAGATCGATAATCCAAAATCTGAAACTTTTTGAAGGCTGACCTGATGAGTAAGGCTGCAACATCCCACACCCCAGCTCTGGGAAAGTTGCAATCAAAATGCAGGCACAGTAAAGAAACCAGATAACCAGATAAACCAGCTTGGTATATGAGACAGAAATGGATTTCCTATTAAAAAACAGGTCTCAGGCCCAAGATATCTCATGATGTCTATGCAGATATCACCAATCTAAAAATATCTGAAATCTGAGATGCTTCTGGCCTGAGAAATTTGGGAATGGGATGGTCCCCCACCCTTCTATTGGGCTGCACTCCTCTGTCCTATGCACCCGGCCACAGCTCTCCTATGCCTCCTTCTGAGGCAGAGCTCATGGGGTGGCCAGCCTTACGTGCAGCATCTGCAGAGGCTCCCAAAGGCTCCGATCCTCCAGCTGTGACAGCAATAAGTCCAGTGAGCGGCGCTGCTGATCCAGGGTGGCCTTGCTGTCTCGAAGCTGCACTGCTGTCTCCTCCTCCTCCTGCTTCAGGGCCTGGAGGAGTCTCTGCTCCTCCTCTGCCAGGAACAGGGCCACCTTCTCAAACTCCACCATAATCCTCTCCCTCCGGGCCTTCACTCTGTCCTGTGGGTGCAGGGACCCCACATCCATATCAGATGTGGCCCCTTGCACAGGACAGCAGTGCTCTGGGTCACAGTGCACTCCCTGGGCCCCTGTGGGCCCACAGAACTCAGGTCAGGGTTGGGAGCTTTAGGTAGAAACTAGGGGCTTCTCAGAGGAGCAATGTACTGGGCCTCAAGAGGCAATGTCCAACGCCCTAACATTTATGTGCCTTGGTACTGGTGAGACTCAGGGACCCCTCCCAAAGAGGGCCACTTGGGAATGTTCCACAGGAGGCCACTATTTTGGATTAGACTCCTGCCCTGGTCCCCTGCATACCAGGTGGGAAGTCAGAAGAGAGGTCCCAGAGCTGTTAAGCTTCCAGAATCCAGGACTAGAGACAACTCCTGGCCACTTCCAGTGGATCATGGAGCTAAGCCTTATTCAGAAGTAACCTGGGATAACCTGGTGCTCTTTGATCACTGTTTCCTGTTGTTCTCCCTGTTTGTGCCTTCACAAGATGCCAACTATGAAGTGACAACCTGCTTCCTATGACTCTGATCACTGCAGCTCTTTCTGTCTTTGAAGCCCATCTTTTCTTCTCATCCCACTTGCCATCTTGTGTGGAACAAGGGTCTCCTGATTCTAGAACTGAAAGTAAAACCAACTAAGCCCTTTGCTGGGTGTGGTAGTGGCCTGGGCTCCAGCACTTCCAGGATGTCCCAGACCAGCCTGGGCAACATGGTGTCTCTGCTAAGCCTCTGATGGTCCAGAAAGCTCCATTGTCTGAATCTCATGTTTGTGTGAAGCTTCCCCAAACCCGTGTGCCAACATAATTAAAAACCACCTTTTTTTCCTGTTCACCTGTGTCATTTTAACTCTTTACCAGCCTCTGAGCCCACAAAGTCTGAGGAAATGTTCTCCCATCTGCAGTAGGGGTGCTATAAGGGGGAATGTTGAAGGCTAGGACACCTTTATTGGCATCTCCCCCACAAGGGAAGAGGGCTGGAAAGGGGCTGAGGAGGACTACCTGCCACTGGGCTAAGGCCTGCTCCTCCTTGGCCTGCAGCTTCTCTGTCTTCTTCACCTCCTCCCGCACATACCCCATATCCTCCTCCAGCTTCAGCTGTGGGCACACAGAACCACAGGATTCAGGACCAGGCATACCCACCACACCTCCTGCCAGAATCTGGATTATGGTGTCTGAGGCTACATCAACCCCAAAGACTATGGTAAGTAAGCATAGAGGGTCAGCCGTACCACCCCAAACAAGCCCTTCTGCCAATGAAACAGTTCAGAACACGCTCAAAACACATTTGGGATACAGCACCCCCAAATGTACATCGCTTCAGCATTGAGTTATTTTGACCACTTGTAAAAACCCTACAGCTACAAGTCTTTCTCCTGCCCACTGTCTTCCTAAAAGCTGGGAGGAAAGTCATTATATGCAAGCTGTACCAGGAAAGAAACAACTTGTCCTCATGGTTGAGGACAGAGCCTGAACCAAGAAATCTGTACAAATGGACCCTATGAAATAGGCCTTCATCTTCCAGTCACTTTTCCATCTAGCTATCCACCCTGTCAGAGGCCCTGGGCTTGTTTGTCACTCTTCAGTTTTCTCTTCTTCTCTTCATAAGGGCAGTCATCCCCCAGTGCCATGCCAGGAAAAGGGTTCAGAGAGCTGGAGCTGTCAAGAGTCAGAGTGGGCCTGGGTCTTGGGGTCTTGTCACCCACCAGGTTCCGTCCTAGGAGCCACAGTGCCTTTCTGTGGTAGGGTCCTGCCTCCGGGTAATACAGCTCACAAACAAACACGTCTGTCCATGGGGCCTCCAGAACCCTGGTGGAGGGCCACTTGTCCCTTAGCCCCTCCCCAGCCTCTGACCTTTGCCCCTCACCTTATACTCTTGTAGGGCCTCCTCTACAGGCAACACCCCGTGTTCCCGGTGTGCCTGTGCCTCCCTACACACCAGGCAGATGGGGCTCTGGTCCTCCAGGCAGAAGAGCTTGATGGGCTCCCGGTGTGCTGGGCACAGGTCCCACTCCCACAGCCCGTGGTGCTGCCGTGCCATCTCAGTCACCTTGGTTAGCAGGCGGTTGGGCCGAAGGTTCCGCTGGGGTGACATCTCCCTGCACTCTGGGCAGGGGAAGACCCCCTTCTGTCTCCTCCTCCCTTTTTTGCCTTTTGCCTTCTCCCAGCTGGTCTGGATGCAGGTACGGCAGAAGTTGTGGCCACAGGCAGTCATCACAGGGTCGGTGAAGTAGTCGAGGCAGATGGAGCATGTGGCTTCCTCTTGCAGCTTTCTGGCCAGTTCCACTGCATCCATGGCTCCTGGGTTTCCACTGGGAGGAGGTCAGGCCCTCACAGTTAGCCATGAACCCCAGACCTAGGCTCTGAAGGCTTACAGAGTATTGTGTTAGGGGCCCACACTGTCTCCTTCAGTTTTGCTAAAACAGGCAGAAATGCCTCTTGGAAACCACAAAGACCCTTTGACCAGATGCAACCAGGCACCTCTGGCTGTGCACAAGCATGGCCGAGGCCCCACCCTGCCATCAGCTTGCTGGACACCTGACCACATCCTCATTCCTCCTGTGAAGCCTAAACCCTGTACACCTGCTAGATCTTCAGGGAGAAGTCTCCTTCCCTCCAAGCTTCCTCTCTGTCTCCAGCTGCGTTGGCCAAGGCCATGAACCCCATCCCTGCCCTAGGGTGACATTCCCACTGCAAGAAGCTCAGATGGAGAACCTTTTAACAAGTTTCAGAACACCTTTCTTAAACTTCAGCCAATGGAAGAAAATAGGGAAGGAGGGAAAGTGATTTTTTTTTTCTCCTGTAGGAAGGGAGGTACAGCATAGGGATGACACAAGACCATTCATGCAGCGGCACAAAACTATGAACACACAGGTGCACACACAAACACCTACATGGGGGTGCACAAATGTACATGCAGTGCACATACATACAGGCACACACAAACATGAGCTTGCACACACATATACAGATGCACGTGTGCACCCATGCAAACACACACACAAACATGCATGCATGCACAGACACCTGTGGTCACAGGTGAGTCTGTATACTCACTGCATCCGTGCACAGTGGAGACCCTCGGCCTTCCCCTTTTTACTTCCCGGGGTCATTGAGGGGCCGGTCAGGGGAGGGTTTCAACTCTAAACTTCAAATGCTGCCCCTGCACACCCCTAAAATACAGCGTCCAGAGAGGCCGCGCTCTCTACAGATGAGCACACACAGGTGGCTGTATGCCCTGGGCCCTAGGGCTCCGTCTCCTAGTCCCGGGGGTTGTCTCTCTGTCCGTGTGGGCTCATCCCGGTGACCCAGGTCAGCGTGGCGACTGAGGCGGGAGGACGCTGCGAGGGGCTCTGGGAGCCGGGACTGCCAGAGATCGAGAGGCTGGGAGTGCGCCTTGGAGCTGGGGCAATGTAGTCAGCTGGGACTCGCCTTTGTGGCGTCAGCGAGGCAGGGTTGGAAAAGAGAGGCGGGCGGGGGTGGGGCGGGAGGAGGGGTTCCTCCTGGCTAGACCTGCAGGACGGGGCGGGGTCGCGCCACTTTGCCTTCCAGCTCGGCAGCGCCCGAGTCGTTAGTCTGAGACAGGCATGGGTCTTGGCGCACCGGCCGGGAGGGAGGGCAAACCTGGGCAGGTAGACAAATTTCTTACCTTGCACAGGTATCTTTGGCCTAGGTGCTGCCCATAGCATTCCCCAGGCTTAACCCTAACCCTGATCCTAACTGTAACCCTAACCCTGGAGAGAATAAATGGGAAACAGGCTGAAGCAGAACGGTCTGCTCTGTCCAGTGCGTGCAAGTATTGACAGCCTGGTTTTGGGTGCAGACAACATCTTGCTTTCCTACGTGGTCGGGGGGCGGGGGGATGGGGGGGAGGGGACGGGGACGGGGGGGGGGCTGGGGGGAGTGCTGTAGGAGGTGGGGCTTGGTGAAGGGGAATTAAGTCATTGTGGTGCTACATTGAAGGGGTGAGTCTTGTGACTATTGCCCCACAACAGCCCCAAAACAGTGGAGCTAGGCAACCAGGACTGGGTCTTCGGAAATTATGCAAACGACAAGATAAATCTTTCCTTCGTCTGAATTGATAGTTGAATTATTTTGTTGTAGTGATAGGAAGCTAACACAGCAAGTTTGATTATAAAATTGAAAATCCTGATGGGTTGTTTATTGTCCCTGGGTGTTGTGTAGACCAGGAGTAGGGGTACCCTGCAGTCAGATGTCAAAGTTTCCTAAAATACAGAAAATTAGAAGGAAAGGGTGAATATTCCTTTGGAGTGGAAAGAGCTTTCCAAAAAGATGGATATACAAGTAGATTTGGATGTGTTACCTATGCTATAACAGGCAGAGGGTCCCCAAGGAAAGATACAAGTCCCTGGGGTAATATTGACTCTGGCATGGAGTGCATATCTTTGCATAACATGGCTAAAACGATGTCAAGCATACAAAAACTCTCCAAGTGCTCATTTTAGTTGTAAAGATAGCATGTTAGTTTGCTCAGGTTGGTTAAGAAACCTGGGAAGAGGGCTGGGTCCTGTGAGCTCCTATTGCTTGGTTTGCAGATGCTGTCTTCCTCCTGTGTCCTCACACAGCCATTTGTTTGTCCTCTTCTCTTATGACAACTCCAGTCATGTCGCATTAGGGTTTTGTGGTGGTTAATGTATTGTGTCAACTTTAGAAGTTAAAAGCTTGGGTAGATTGGCTCAGTGACTCCATGCCCTAGGGTGTGGAGGGCCTGCCCTAGAGTGACTCAGCACAAAAAAAGATATAATTTAAAAAAAAAAAAAAAAGATTCTGTGTGGTACTTCCTCTGAGGGGTTTGTCTTTGCAGTTGAGAGAGAGAGAGAGAGAGAGAGAGAGAGAGAGAGAGAGAGTAGATGCCACAGCTGCTGCTTCTCCCTTTGCTCTTTATTGTTTTTCTGCCACCATAAACTGCTGCTCTCTGCTGTGTGCCAGTCTGCCTTAGAGCCAACAAACTGTAAACTAAAACCTCCTCCGTAAGCTAAATAAACTTTTCCTTTCTTAATTTTGGTTGTCAGATATTTTTTCCCAACAACAAATAAAAAATAACTGAGACAGGCTTTATCTTATGTGCACCATTTCAAATGGTCACATTCTGAGGTCCCAGGCACACAGTTCGGGCCTGACAGGCAGGCAGCAGATATGCCAGTTGCTCACCAAGTGTTAAGCAATACAATCCCACCAGGCCAACAGGACCATAGGCCAGCTCAGAGTGTGTCTTCCCACCAGGGAATGGAGGAAGCATCACAGGTAGTGACCCCAGGAGGGCCCCAGGACAGGGAAGTCTGCTGCTGGAGAGGGCATGGGGAGAGCTGGCACCCTGTGATAACTGATTGTATCGACTTGAGTAGGAAAGACTCAACTAAATTTACTCGGTATTGTTCTGGGTGTGGAAGACTCACCCTATACAGCATTAGCACCAGAACAGAATAAAAGGGAAACAAAGAAGAATGACCTCTGTTTCTTCAGAGGAGTTCTAGTCTTCATCTGTACCTTGAATGGCATTTCCTGACTTCCAGGACAGACTCTTCAGCCTGCTGATAAAGACTTGCATGCAACACTACAGTGAGCTCCAGGCCTTTGACTGGGTCCTTCAGAGTCCCAGTAGTCAGACAGATCCGCTGCATTCTTCCACATCCAACTCTGTGGGTGGCCATTGCAAGTTAATCTTGTAAATTCTTATATATTTGTATGTCTTTTTAAAAATAATTTTATTGAGAAACAAATAGCAATGAGACACTTTCAAAACCAATCAGGACAGTTTCAATAATAAATACATTGCACATTGTTGTCTTAGTATTTGTATGCCTTGTATTAAGATTATCAGTGTATCTACTAAGCATTGATTGATACAGGCCCCCACCTGGAGTTGGCCCCTAGTGTCAACGGACCTAGAATCCTCCTGTGCTTCAGTCAATGGCAGCATCAGTTGCTGATGTCCCATACCCTCCTCAGAGTGCCATCAGGTCCTACCCTTCATAGTCTGTCAGTGGGGCTTCTAAATCAGAAAACAAAACTATTTTTTAGAACAGTTTTGGAGCCACAACAAATTTGAGAGAAAGAAACAGATTTCCCATTACTCCTTGCGTCTTGCCAGTATCTCCCATTTGAGGGAGCCAGTTGTTATAGCAGATGAACCTATGTGACTTGTCATCTTCATTCAGCATCCATGGCTGACACCAGGGCCATGTCAGATACTCTTAGCATCTGATACTGGATTGGTGGCAATGTGTCCACCATTCTAGTGTCGAGAAGTTTCACTACCTGGGAAGTTCCCCATATTTCACATGGTCATCTTCCCTCCCTACTCTGTAACTACTCATTATTTTACCTTTTCCATAATGTTCTATGATTGGAATCACATAGAATGTAGCCTTTTCAGCCTGACTTCTTTCTCTTCATGTGCATTTAGATTTCCTCATGGCTTTTCATGGTCCTATGGCTCATTTCTCTTTGTTGATAAGTAATATTCTATTGTCAGGATGTACCCTAGTTTATCCAGTTGACTACTGGTTGCTTCCAAATTTTGGCAAATATCCAGAAAAATTTTTTATTCCCTTGATAGATTCTTCAGTTTCAGGGATTAAATATCATATGTATAAATATATAACTATATATTTATATATGCATATATGTAATATTTACAGCCCTTGAAGTGAATAAAGTCTCATGACACAGGTAGGCACATACAGTTTCTTATATTCCTTTTATTAATAAATGCATGACCCAGGACATATTAGGTATAAGACCAACAATGAGAAAATTCACAACCTGAGCCACTGGCCGGTTGAAGACCGAGACCATAGGTACATTTGAAGCACCCTGCTCCCTGCCCCATTGCAATTAACTGCTGTGTTGAGTACTAGAAACATGATACTCTTGAGTTTCACTAGAATTTTAGTTCATGCATATGTTTCCCAGTCAAATATGTTGTTTGGTCTGTGTGAGTAGTTCTCCTCTAGCTTGTGGCCAGATTGCGCTATAGGGGAGGCAACACTTCATTCTTTGTGTTTCTAGCTGTACCTGAGAATTAGGTTGGTTTATTCTATGGTCTGAATGTTTGTATCCCCCAAATTACTGTGTTACAATCCTCACTCTATACGCCCAAAGAGATAGCATGAGCAGTGGGGTGCAGATATGAATTCCTGAGGGTGGTGCATCATGAGTGAATCAGTGCTGTTAGAGGGATTCTCAGAGAATCCCTCACCCTCCATCTTGTAGGGACACAAAGGCTGACTGTGACCTAGAAAACAGCCCTTACCAGGCAGAATCTTCTATGCCTTGCTCTTTGACTTCTAAATGCCAGAATGATAAGCAGCAGTTTTCTGCTGTTTATAAGCCACCCACTATTTGTGATAACAACTACAATTGCTCAAGAAAAGATTAGATTTTTATTTTTTATGTATTTAGTACAGGACCTACAGGGTCTCACTACACAGATCAGACTTGTAGTGATCCTTCCTGTTTTTCAGCCTCTCAAGTGCTGGGATTACAGGTGCATGCCACCATGCCAAGGCTCAATGGCCATCTCAGCGCGCCCTGGGGGCAGGGCTGACATGGCATGCCAGGGGATTGAACCCCAGCTCTGTGTCTGCCTAACCAGGTGCTTTAATCCACTGAGCTATCTGGCCAGCCCTAAAATAGATTAATAGGGGAAAATGAGATAAACTACACTTTCACATGTGCAAGGGAGCCTCATAGAAAAATGAAGACCCAAGTTAGGCCTATGCACATGTTTCTGATGTAAGAAGAGCAGTACTCTGTAAAGAAGAAACTAAAACATCTAAGGAGGCTAATTGAGGATTAAAAACATCTAACCAGGACTGTCTATACAGATGTCTGTCACTTTGGAGTGCCCATCTCTGGTTGTAAAAACTGCCATTCCCTTGGTGTTGGGAAGGTATCTTTGGGAGTTTCATCTCTTGCTTTCAGGAGGAAAAAGGAAGGTGAGCATGTTGTGTTGCAGCTGCTGGTTTTTTAGATGTTTTTAGCCCAGAGTAATCCTATTCCTGTCATGTTCTGGAATGGCATAATCTGCTATCCTCAGTGCCCAGGCTTCCTTTCTTCCTATTAACTTTAGAATTTCAGCCTTTGATCCTTAGTAGAACAAGTCATTATGCATGCAAACACTCCATACTAAGGTTGGCCCATAGTGCATCATTACAACTGGTTTGATACACACAGATGAAGGTTCAAGTCTCAATAGTTTTACAAAATAACATATTTCTAGGTAAGAGATTAAACTGGTTTTCATGATAGACACCTGAAAGCATTTAATAAAAATTCACTGGATTGCATTGCACCAGATGGTAGTACTCCTTTGTATTTGGGAAGCATTTCTGAGCTATCCCAGCGATGCTGAGACTCCAGAGATCATGGCATCACACGTTGGTGCCCACTTGGCATATTCCTGCTGGCAACCACTCTGCCCAGGTGTGGGCACCCTGGAGTCAAGGAGTCACCTGAAGACCAGTCAGGTTAATTTGCTTGCAAACCCACGTGCCTGGCTTTGTCGGTCCTGTTTTATTTTTGGTATGGGGGGCGGGGGGCAATGCCAGAACACTTTTTTGCTGAGTGCAGAGTTGTAGCCCTTCAACATGTGACTTGGAATGTGTGTTGGGAAGGCTTCCCTGAGTACTCAGGCATATGATTCAGAAGAATATGGGTTGCTTTCTTCTTGTATCCTTGCTACTTAGCTTTTCTCCATCTTAGTCCTCAACAAATCGGCTCTCACATACTCATCTCTTCTCATTCATGCACTGCTCTTTCAATTGAATTGTGGAAACAACATGTTAAGTGGAATATACAAGGCCAAATTCTTTTGGATATGAATAACAGGATGATAGGAATCCCTTCCTCAAGGGGCTGGCCCTCCCAGGAAAAGAAAGAAACTAACTGGCTGAGAAATCATACCATGCTAAAATGCATCCAGTTTACTTGAATGGAGTTAGTTGCCCAAATCTCTTCTTCCCAGTGCCATCCAGCAAAGTTCCCTAGGGTTAGCTCTTCACTGAGGCAAAGGTTGCCAAGATAGGGACTTCATGAAGAGGAATGATAGCCAGATGAATTTAGCTTAATGATGAAGGTCAGAGCTTTCAAAGTCAGAACAGCAGGGACCAGGGTTCAATCCCCAGCACCACATGCCTCTCCAGCCCTGCCCACGGGCATGTTGAGCTGGCCACTGAGACCAGACATGGTCTACACCTATAATCCCAGCACTGGGGAGGCTGAAAATAGGGGGTCACTGAGTCTGAGCTGCGTAGTGAGGCCCTGTACCAAATACATTAAAAAAAATTAGAACAAAGTGGTCCTCATAAGTGTTTTGGTTAGCTCCCAAGAAATCCCCCTTTAATTTATACATCCTTACATTTAAAAAGAGATGATTTCCCCATATGTACTAATTTAACTCATGAAGCTTTTGAATTTTGAATCAACAGGATATACATCACTTTGTATAAATTAGCTTCATAAATTCACAGTTGCATACTGGTGATATTATCACCCCTTGCTCTTTCTAAGCATGCGTTCCCACTGTTGCTTCTGTCTACAACAGCTCTTCAATTAATAAGCACTGTAAAAATACAGTGGGGGGCCAGGGAGATGGCTCAGTGGAATAAGTGCTTGCCTCGCAAGCGCAAGGTCCTGAGTTCGATCCCTGGTACCGCCAAAAACTAAAAATTAAAAAACAAAAAACAAAACCACAGTGGGCAGCAACAGAAAAAAACTTAATTCACTGCATTTCTGGCAATAGGCTATGAATTTATTTTTTAGGCTGTGCGTTTAATAAAGACTTTAATATATAAATGATCCCAATACTTGGCAAAGGAGTAAAAATCCTTACATTCTCACCATCACTATGCTTAAGGTCATTGCCATCATTGGATTTAGCAGTCCCTATCCCCAGTTGTGGGATTTCTCAGCCAGTTAGTCTCCTACCCCTTTCATTCTAGGAAACCACCATTCTACTTTGTAACTTGGGAAGCCCATTTCAGTGTTGGACCAGTGAGTCATCAAAACTGGTGACACTTAACTGATGTAACTTCTAGGGCACAATGTCTTTCTGAACTTTAATCAGGATTTTCCAATGTTGATTTCACTTAGGTCTTGTCAATATTCACTAGACCTTTTACTAGAGAAGTGTGAAAACACACACACACACCAACCACCCTCTGAACCTATCAGCACCTGTGTAAAAGTAACACACTTAACTAGCAGGACTACAAATAGGGACGGGCTGAGTTCACACAAGATTAAAAAATGAAAATTGGAGTTAACAAAGCACACGTTCTGGCCCACTGTCTGGAAATCAGTGAAGGTAACAACTCAGATGACTGCATCTCTTAATTGGAAACACATTCAGCATACAGCTCACAAGCAAACTGCCTGATTCACAGTAATTGGACATAAACTCAGTTTGTGTTTATACTCACAGCATGACATTTTCTAGCCTAAATAAGGTGAGTTACCAATGGAATGACTGGTTCGCTCTCTTAGCGGGCCACAGGCCAAATTACACGTGCAAGTTCAAGAGTAACCAGCAGTTGAGAAGGGCGCAAGCCAGTTTTGGGGCCTGAGAATCACGTTACAGCCACTCTTTCTGATTTAGTGCATGGCTCTGAAAAGAGCCTTTGGGGCGATGACAGGGTACTGGGGGCACACTTGCGACTAGGTCCGCTCTCCACGGAGGCGGCGCGCGAGCTGGATGTCCTTGGGCATGATGGTAACGCGCTTAGCATGGATGGCACATAGATTGGTGTCCTCGAAGAGCCCCACTAGGTAGGACTCGCAGGACTCTTGCAGCGCCATCACTGCCGAACTCTGGAAACGAAGGGTAATGTGGAAGTCCTGAGCAATCTCGCGCACCAGGCGCTGGAACGGGAGCTTGCGGATCAGCAGCTCAGTGGACTTCTGATAGCGGCGGATCTCGCGCAGGGCGACAGTACCAGGCCGGTAACGATGCGGCTTCTTCAAGCCCCCGGTGGCTGGCGCTGTCTTACGGCCCACCTTGATAGCTATCTGTTTGCGAGGAGCTTTGCCACCCGTTGACTTTCGCGCAGTCTGCTTCGTGCGAGCCATCCTGCCGGTTTCCACCAAGGCCCAAGCTGCAGAAAGGGCCCACCTTTACAGATCTTGCCACATTCTCATTGGCCAGCCCCACATGGTGTGAGGCAGGCAGCACTCTGATTGGCTGGTTGAGTGCTCCTGACTGTTGTCCGCCCCTTATATTCACACCTGACTTCCCAGCTGCTTAATCCGACACACGTGTGTGGGTGCGTGGGTGCTTGTGCAGTGGGGACTGACAGGAGCAGAGGGCAAGCTCTTTCTCCTCTCAAGTTACTTCTTCCTCTCAGCCTGCACCCCTGCCACGGATCAAGGCAGAAAGAACCTTCTAGAACCTAGAACTCTAGCGGGGGAGATGGCTCAGTGGAATAAGCACTTCCCCGGTACGCGCAAGCTCCTGAGTTCAATCCCCGGTTCCGCAAAAAACAAACTCCAGAGCCCACCCGAAGACTGCATGAGGCTTTGTGGGGGACACCTATACACAAACCATAACAAAATTACAACTAGAACCTAGAACTCTGCCTGGTACATTGACATGATGACAATGTTGCATTTTCCTGAGCACTAGGTTCCTCAGTAAAACCAAGAAGGAGGGGGCCTGCCCCTTAGCTCAGTTCTTTAAGTGGCTGTTTCAACAAAGCAGTCAGGCTCAGGTTGCTGCGGTTTGATCCCCACAACTCAAGCCAGCCAAACCTGCCCTGAAGGCATTCGGAGCCAGGCCTCCCCCGCCCCCCAAAAAAGCAAAAACAAAAACCAATGAAGGTCTCCGAGGAAGGAGAAAGAACAATGGATTAGGAAGCAAACAAACCAAAAGAATGACTGATTCCAAGCTCTTCGAGCACATGTACAGATATCATACATAAAACAGAGGCTGTCTTTTGTCTTTTCCTTTACAGATATCTGCTTCTTCATTTTGTCAGAAATCCTAATTTTCATTAAGACCAGGAGGCGAAGGATATAGCTCAGTGGCACAGTGCCTGCCTAGCAAATGTGAGGTTGTGAGTTCCATTCCTGGTAACACACACACACACACACACACACACACACACACACACACAATACACTTTATGGAGTACAGTTGAATTTATGTCCAGAATGCAAACAAAGCAAAAAAACCCCAGAAACTGGGTTGGTCTTTCTTTCAGCAAGGAAAAAATTCTTTCAATAATTTTCAGGACTTGTTCAGTTTTAAAAGGTCTCACAGCCACAGTATAATCAATCCTCTGAGCCTCAAATCACAATAAGGTTAGAATACATTTAATTGTTGGAAGTGGTAGTGCACACCTGTAATTCCAGTACCTGTGAAGCTATGGCAGGAGGATTGCTGTGAGTTTGAGGCCAGCCTGGGCTACAAAGGCCAGTCTGAACTGCATATTGAGACCCTGCCTCAAAAAGACCAAAAAATTTAATAATATTAACAATAATAATAATTTAGTTTATGAGGAAAGTTAACATACACAAGTCTAATCATAAAAAAGATAGAAATTGTGTTTTGTTTTTATTGATTTGATAAAAAAGGAACATGTTTTGTGATTTAAACCAAATGTCTATTTGAAAAGTGTTTCTTTTCTTTTGAGTTTTGAAGCTTTTTAATATACTTCATATCAGTCTGGCTGGCTCATTTCAGCTCCTTTACTGCCAAGCCTGGGGGCAATGACTGCTTCAGCTTCTCTGCCTTTTGTCTGTGATGACCAAGGTATAAAGATATCTGCTGCATAGAACCTTGTCTTTGTTCTCCTTTATCTTGGCAGACTTGGCATCCTTTCCCCTCGCTGTGAGGGGAGAATCCTTGATTTCCTCAATTTTTCGAGGCATGGCGACAAGGCACTCTGAGAATGTGGACTGGTACCACCAGAGAGAACTGGAGACCAATTTAAAAAGTTTTGATACAGAGGTGTGTGAATGCGTCAGAACAGGAAAGTGTGAGCCAACGCCTCAAGCACATTGCAGCCCAGGGAGGCCAGGGAGGTCAGGTTAGTTAGACTTTTTTCTGTGGGACCAAATAATTGTGAGAAGCAACTTAAAAGAGAAAAGATTTATTTGGACTCACAGTCTCAATCCATAATTGGCTAGCTTCATTGCCGCAGGCCTGGGCAGAGGAAAGCAGCTGGCCTTGTGGCAACCAGAGAGCAGAGAGAGTTAAGAGTCAGAGAGGACTTGATATTATACTACAAGGCTACTGTGATAAAATCAGCATGGTACTGGCAACAAAATAGACCTGAGGATACATGGAATAGATTAGAAGACACTGAAGCCCCTACAAACACACTCAGCCACCTTATCTTTGACAAAGGGGCCAAACATACTCACTGGAAGAAAGCCTCTTTAACAAATGGTGCTGGAAAAACTGGCTCTCTAC
>NW_004524886.1:1295423-1310059 GCF_000260255.1 Octodon degus
TAGGATATCATGTCCGCATCTTGTACAGCAATTAACCACTAGGAAGAATGTATGCAATGTGTTAATTATTGAAACTGTACTACCAATTTGATTTGAAACTGTCTCATTGTTATTTGTTTATCAATAAAATTATGAGGAAAAAAAAGAGTCAGAGAGGAAGGGGCCAGGGTAAGACATACTGCCTGGGCCCACTCCCTTCACTTATGCCATATACCCTAAGTTTTCATTACATTCTAATAATGCCATCAAATTATGATTTCAGTATGGATTAATCCACTGATGATATAGTTACAGCCCTCATAATCCAGTTGTCTTTGGAAAGTCCCACCTCTGACTATAAGACTATTGGTGACATTTTTGATTTAAACTGAAACACCTGGACAAAATAATGTACTTGGGAGGGGTAAAGGATGAGCTGGTGTTGCTGGGTACCCAGAGCAGAGGGTCTATAGGCTTTTCAGCAGGGTGGGCTCAGGAACCTAGGGTCCAGATCTCACAGCTGTCTAGCATGGTTTTTGGACAGTGGAAAAGGGCTTCATTTTCAAGGAGGATAAACTGCAGCCCTCATACTTGAGGAATATGCGATTCTGGTGACATAAAGCTTATCAAATCAGGAGACTCTCCAGGAAACAGAGGTTGGTGTAGTGAGGGGTGGTCCAGAATTCACAGGATGCCTGTGGAGCCCTGGAAATCTGCAGCTGAAGGAAATGTGGAGAACAGGATGCCTGGCAGTTTCCACATAACCAGAAGGTGTCCTATCCTGTCTCTTATGAGCCTGAGGTCAGAACGTCTTTCCCACTGCCCCACTCTGCCTGCTGACTCCGTGTGCCATGAGATTGGCCTGACCCTTCATCGACAAGCCTGTCTGATCCTCTTTATCAGAGTATGTACCTTCCAGTTGCTACTAAAACTAGAACCCTTCATTGTTTCCTTTTACTTTCCCTTTAAAACCTTTACCTGTGCTTTCACACAAATGCTTGTTTTAATTTCCAGCCTTCACATGTTCATTAGTATGGTTAGCAATGTAATTAGTTGACTTTTGTGTCCATCTTGTATTCTGTGAATTAGTGAGTTCACTTTTGAAAGTTCTTTGGGATTTTTCTATGTGATTTATCACATAATCTTAAAAGTAGGTTTCATTTTGTCCACTACCATTAGCAGAGCCTTTATTTTTTTCCTTTCAGCACAGGCTAAAGCTTCCAACACTATGTTGACAAAGTGGTGGTGAGATGGACAGTCTTCTTATTTCCCGACAATGAGCACAAACATACAGGAAAGAAGAGACTGTTCAGGGAGGCCAGGCTCACTCTAAGCATCAGGGCCTCTGGGACACACATTCACAGTGGGGGTGCTGGTGACTTCAGCATAGCCCAGGCCTGTTTCTCTGCAGAATTGCTATCAACTAAGGTGATACTTTCATGCAAAGCCTAAGGGAACCCAGAAGCTAGGAGGAGCTGGGCAGTCCATTTTGCAAAAATTCAGAGATCATTTAAGCATTTGTGTGACACAGCCCTTAACCCTGTAATCACAATTCTCCTCTCAGTTCCTGTGAGTTTAACTTTTTACATTCTAGGGATGACTTGATAGGAGACACCATAGAAATAGATCATATGGTAACTGCCTTTCTGTGACTGGCTTAGCTCATTTAGCATGTCCTCCTGATTCATCCACATCATCGGCAAATGACGGGATTTTCTTCCTTTTATGACAATTTCATTGTGTACAATTGGCCCTCACATCTGTACACTCAAAGCATATAGAATCAAAATTATTTGAAAAACTTTGTAGTGAAGCTGAATAGAGGCTTTTCTTGTCAGGATTTCCCAAACAATACAGTATACCCATGCATGAATCTCTGAGCTGCTGCCACGGAGGGGCAGCTCTTATAAATGATAATCTGATGGATGACAGACCTTAGACCAGTGCTGTCCAATGAGAATGTTTTGTGATGAAGTATTCTCTATTTGGCCAAGATAATTGAGGACTTGTTTGCATTAAATTTTAATTAATTGAAAAAAAATTTTTAATTAATTGAAAATTAACCCTGTGGCTTGTTGCTGTGTCCTGGGCAGTTGAGCTTAGAGGTGGTAATGAAAATTCACCCTGAGTAACCTCCAAACACTACCTCCCTCTTAGATGCAGAAGTCCATGGCGATGCTTGAAATATCTATGCTCTAGCCCTGAAAAAGTCTTTTTAAATGCCCCTGAAGGGTTTGAAGAGGTAGGAGGACTTACTCAGAAGTGTCCAGCCAGGTACAGTGGTGCACACCTGTAGTCCCAGCACTTGGGAGGCTGAGGCAGGAGGATCACTGAAAGTTCCAGGTCAGCCTCAGCTACATAGTGAATTCAAGGCCAGTCTGGACTACGTAGTAAGATTCTGTCTCAAAAAAAAAAAAAAAAGTATCCACTCTTGCCAGGCACAATAGCTATACCTAGAATCACAGCACTTGGGAGGCTGAGGCAGGAGGATCAAAAGTTTGAGTACCAGGTCCGGCAAGATAGCTAGGAGGACTAAGTGCTCACTTAGGCAAGCACAGGGGCCGCTGTTCACTGGTGACTGAGTCTGGATATGTTGGTGCATGCCTGTAATCTCAGCACTGGGAAGGCTGAAAATAGGAGGATCACTACAAGTTCAAGCTGTGTAGTGAGACCCTACACACACACACACACACACACACACACACACACACACCTTTAAAAAAAAAACTAAAAAAAAAAAAAGTTTGAGCACTTTCTGGGTAATTTAGAGATCCTGGTTCCAAAAGTAAAAAATAAAAAGAGGTGGGGATGTAGCTCAGTGCAAAGGCTTTGGAGTCAATCTCCAGCATCCCCCCAAAATTGTTCAGTCTGTGCATTTGACACACCTATGTTATAAAAATAAAAAGGATAACTTTTGTTACTTATGTGCATTTTATAAGCTATACTAAACATTGTATATGCTGCCCAAGGTAATTCCTCCTCACTCCAAGTAGCCCAGGCAAGCCAGAGACACAGACTGGACACACCTCAACATATAGCTATGAACACAATAAGGATTTAAGCTAGACTCAAAGGCTCTTATGAGAAACAGAACCATTAGGCCTCTGAAAGGCCAGTCCTTGCAGCATTGTTTTACTAAAATGGTGAATGTGTGGCGTATGATCTACAAACTTGTATTTTGTTTTTTAAGATTCAAGGTTAGGGGCCTGCGGATATAGCTCAGCAGTCTTAGTGCCTGCCTGGCAAGCGCCAAGCCAGCCACCAAAACCACTGGGGCAGCTGAGACAGGAGGATCACAAGTTGGAGCTGCATAGTGAGACCCTGTACCAAATAAATAAATAAATAAATAAATAATTTTTAAAAAGATTTAAGGTTAGAACTGTGACATCAATTTTTACCCAAATAATTACTTAGAACTGGACTGTTTTCTGAAGATAAGATTTATGGTTAGCTCCAGATGATATCTAGAGAGACTTAGGTAGATCTAATTTTAGTAGGACAAATATGTATTATATCCAATATTATATGATGCTTGTTGCTTTGTTGGTATTTGCTATACTTTTTTTTTTATTTTAACATTTATTGTATGTGTGTGTGTGTGTGTGTGGTGTGTGTGTGTGTGTGTGTGTGTGTGGCCAGCTTAGCCCACCAGGGGGCGCGGCTGGCTGGGATGTGGTGCTGGAGGATTGAACCGCAGTCCCTGTGCTTTGCCAAGCTTGTTCCAAGTAGGTGCTTTAGACCACTGAGCCATCTCTCCAGCCCCGGTATTTGCTATACTTAATGAAAACACTACAGAAAAAGGATAAATGTGTAACATTTGCAGAGCTGATGTTATTCCAGGCTGTTTAATTTATTTAGTTTATTTATTTTTTATTTTTTTCCATAATTTTATTGAAACACAAAGTGTGAACTTTTCTAGGCTGTTTTAAAGGATTATCATAGATAATTCATTTAATTCCCCATGAGGTCCTTCATAACAGAATGTAGAGCTCATGAATAATTATTACTCATTCTAGTACTCAAAATTCAAATATATATTCATTGCATTATTATTAAAACAAATGTAAATTTTTATTAAATTCAACGTACTAATTATTTTGTGAGATCCTGTTTCAATCACGTCTCCTTAAAACATATAATTTTTTTTTGTAAACTCTGTTTTAAGACATAGCAATTAAGTAAAAAGTAAACTTTCCCAAGACCTTTAGAAATCCCAATCCAACAAAATCAGGTCCTGACTCCGTTAGATTTTTTTTTTAACTTTTATTTATTTTATTTTATTTTATTTTATTTTATTTTTTTATTGATAAACAGCAATGAGACAGTTTCAAATCAAATCGGAAGTACAGTTTCAACAAATAGATTTCACTTTGTTAAAATTTAGATATTCCAACTCAAGGTTCAAACAATAGTATTTTAAATAAAAACCGAAAGATTTCTCCCTCAAAACCTAACACCACAGATTCTTACATTATTTTCAAATCGAATCGACCATCATCCCTGGGAGAACACAGGTATTACCGAGTATGTCTAAATGGGACCCTTCTGGAGTCCCAGGCTCTTTGCCACTAGTACTCGTGGGGAGGTGGCCCTACGGCGGGTGGCAGGGGCACTAAGTCCGATTTTGAGGGATGGGCGTGTGAGCAAGCTGGGGCGCAGGTCGAGCGCCACGGGAGCCCCTGCAGCCTAGCATTACTAGCCTTTCCCGGACACGGGCGGGCGGCTGGCTGCCGCGTCAGTGCAGCTCTTTTCTCCAGGCAGTGGGTGTCTGTGAAGTCGTCGGCGTCCGTTGCGGGCAGCGAGCCTCACTTGTCTTGGCCTTGTGGTGGCTCTGCGTCTTCTTGGGCAGCAGCACGGCCTGGATGTTGGGCAGGACGCCGCTCTGCGCGATCGTCACGCACCTAGCAGCTTGTTGAGCGCTTTTTCCTCGCGGGTGGCCTGCTACAGGTGGCGCGGGATCTCGTACTGCGCCGCTGTTGGACGCCTGCTCTAGAAGCTCGGCGGTCAGGAACCTGAGCACGGCCGCCAGGTACACCCGGGCTCCGGCACCCAGGAGCTCGGAGTAGTTGCACTTGAGAAGCAGGCAGTGCGTGCAGCCCACAGGGAACTACAGGAACACTCGGGAGAGGCGAGCCTTAACCTGTCGCGAGCCTCGTCTCCTCCGTTTGCTGGGGCCAAACATCTCGGAAGAGTTCTCAAAACGAGCTGCAAAACGCAAGAGCGAGGGAAACCTGCACCAACTACCCCTTATCTATGATGCAGAGGGAGGCTAGTTGGCGCCATCTGATTGGATGACATCGATAGCCAATCAGAAAAGCAATGCAACGTCTCCTAATATGCAAATATATTGCCCTGCGATTACGTGCTCCACGTTCTATCCAATCAGAAGAGAGACTTTTTTTTCAATCCTTTATTCGAATACAAGACACAAATGGCTTTATTTTGTGCGAGGCTTGGGTGTTCAGAGACTGACATCATGCCTGACGCGTCTGAATCTGCTCTGGTCCCCCAAAAAGGCTCCAAGAAGGCCATCACCAAGGCGCAGAAAGAGGATGGCAAGAAGCGCAAACGCGGCCACAAGGAGAGCTACTCTATCTACCTGTACAAGGTGCTGAAGCAGGTGCACCCCCGACATCTTTGAGCGCATAGCTAGCAAGGCGTTGCACTGGCGCACTACAACAAGCACTCGACCGTTACGTTCCGCGAGGTGCAGACGGCTGTGCCCTGCTGCTTCCCGGGGAGTTGGTCAAGCACGCCGTGTCCCAGGGCACCAAAGCCGTCATTAAGTACACCAGCCGCGAGTGAGCGCATCTCAGGCGCCCTAACTCAAAGCTCTTTGCAGAGCCACCCGCACGGTCCAGAAAGGGTTCTGAACACGATAAAGACTTTTTACTTAAGCTCTTACATTGACGTGCGCCCTAGCTGCTCCTTGCTCCTGGGCGCCAGGTCTGAAGCTCTTGTGAGCATAATGCAGGAATGTATTTCGTTTAAAAATAGAGGCAGGAATGGTGGCATAAAGACACGCTAGGAGATGCGGGACGCTTCACCCCCCTGCCCTAGGAGATTCTTTTAGCCTCCACCCTTGAGCCGGTCAAATCCCTGGTGGGCTAGGTGAAGGGATGCGGTTCATGAGCTTGGTGAGGCCCCTGTATCTTGCGCTACCTTGCGGCAGGGCCTGGTTCTGAGGCTTTCTACGACCTCTCTCAATCCCTGCACGGATGAGACAGACATCTTTATCCTCAAGCTGTGAGCATTCCAGGAGGATGTTTGCCTGGCAAAAGCCTGCAGTAGCAATAGACTTGAACCCAGAACCACTATGCGTCGGCGAGCTGGATGCTTGTAACTACAGCTGTCTGCAGCTTTGATCTCAGGGGAAAGGGGAGGTTATTTTAAGAGGAAAAAAATTCTTCCGTTTTGAACAAATGTGCTTGTCTCTTCAGGCACACTGTTCTCTGGCAGTGTTCCTAAACAGAATGACCTTTTTCTTCATCTTCATGGTATTTACTTGCAGAGTGCCATTTGGCGCTGGGAAAGCGTTTTGGCACAAGTCTTTATTTTGGAGTGGACACAGATTGACTTTCTCTGGATTTGACTTTTTGTATTTATAAAAAGGATTTTGTAATAATTTGAATTGAGAGAATTAGAAGTATTGAGCATTGGTTATTGTCCTGGCAAATAAATGTTAATATATATCTCTAAGTCTTCTTCAGAGGAAGCCTGTCTCCTGTCTGGACTGTTGCAGAGGGGCAGGGCTGGGGGAAGTGTTTCCTGCAGTAGCTGTGTCACCAGCTCCCTTTCTGCATAGAGCCATTAAAATCATTCCTGAAAATTAAAGTTTTAAAGTTGAAGGTATTTTTATCAGATGTTCAGATAGTTGAAAGGATGTATATCCCAATGTAACACCTACTTAACAGATATTTCAAGAAATTGCTTTCTCTGAACTCATTTTTCCATTTTCCTTCTGCCTCAGAATGTCATCCTGCAGCAATTTCTTTTGTCTATTATGTACAGTATATTTTTGTCTATTACCTTTCTTGCAAAAACAGTATGTCAATTGAAATTTAAACATTTTAGGTGGCCAAAGATCTCTTACTGTTAAAAAAAATAATCTGGACAGTTACAAAATTGTTTAAGTCAGTGTAACTAAATTTTTATTTCAATAAGTTGAGTTCTAGTTCTTCTTTTCTTTATTTTTTCCCTTTTAATTCTGTAAGAAAGTATTTATTTAATATAAATGGTGCAAGGAAAACATTCCTCTTAGAGCTAGTTGTAACTTAACAATCATTAGACTTCACCATTTGGTAGTACAAAATAGTAACATGTTAATGAAAGTTTACTTTCATGTCTAGATAGTACATTAATTTATAGCTGTTCTTTTGTTGTCTTCTTATGGCACCTTCTTGATGTCTTCCTGTTAGGGAGACGGTCTTTAGGGCTGTAGCCTGAACTGGCCCCCAGGTGGAACCCCCAACCTAGCAGTGGCTGTCCTGACAACACCAGCCAGTCCCTAAACTGCAGTACTGGTGAGGAGTTAAGATGACATGATTTCTGTTTCAACTTCAGAAACACACTGTGACATCATAGAGAGGATCTTCCAGCCCCACTCTGCTCTTGTTGTTATTGGGGCCACTTGTGCCACTTGATGAAAATGGCTTCTTTCACTTTTGCTTACAGCCCTTGCCCCCTCATGCACAGGCGAAGACTAGGAAATCCTCTATTCCAAGGTCCCAGTGTCCACATAATCCTCCCCTAATACAAACCATTTTCCACAGAACATACTGCTGGTTTTGTGTTTCCTCATAACCACCAGGACCCAGCAGTCCAGTTTCAGCTCAGCGGGACCCTCTGCACTGACAGTCACCACACCTTCAGCTTTTCCATCCACAGGGGGCCTCCCTTCCAAACCAGAAAAGCAAATGTAAGAGAGTAAACATGTGACAGGTAAATTCATTCTGTGACATTTTCCTCACTGAAAGTATTTTAAAATAGATTGAACTATATCAATATTTCATGAAAAGTAAAGAATGTTTTTTTTGGCTGGCTCAGGCTGCCTTAAGGGCACGTCTGGTGGGCCTTGTGGAGCTGGGGATCAAACATGGTCCCCTGTGCCTGACTGAGTTTGTCCAAGCAGGGACTTTAAACAACTGAGCTAACCTGCAAGCCCCCTCTTCATGAAAAATAAACACCTAGAAGAATTTAGATAATACAGTGTCTGTAGTAAGCATGATTTAACCCTGAACATCCATTTTTTAAATTTAAAACATCATTGTTTAAAAAGTAACATAAAAATGGCAAAGATTACTGTATTCACATATTCTGAGTCTCATAAATTTTAATTCAACTCCTAGTTTGCTTCACAATTATGTGTGTTAATGGTATTTGCTCCTGTTTTTGAGTGGGAAGAGGATCCATTTTTTCTTTCTTAACAGTAGTATTTTGATTTTTTTCCCCAATTCTTGACAAAAACTCTTCATACTGAGGTTGAACAGTAATTGAGGATCTGGTCCAGAAAGTGGTGGGTGGTTATAGACTTCTCTAATATTCAGAACCTGTGGTATAATTTCATCCAAGTACTCAGCTCGAATTCCATGAAAAGGGCGTGTAGATAACCACTCTGGCAACCTGGGGCAACCATGGAGGATATCTGCAGCCTCCACCTGCTGCCAAAACGCTGAACTGGCTCTTACATCCACACAAGCCTTTGCAGCTAGCTGTAGTCCAATTTTATCGGCTTCGGTTTTCATCGTTCTACTGTATAGTCTGTCAAATATTTACTTCTGCAATTTAGACTGTATCCTCTGGCCCAAAATTGCTGAACTATCTCATGGACAAATGGCCCAAATCATCCTTAGAAGAATTATACCTAGGAAATCCAATAAGTGAACCAAACTAGCCTTTTCTGCAGCATGCCCAAGTACTGCATGTGCTATTTCATGGCCCAGAAGGAAGGAAAGCTGATACACATCAGTTCCACTATTTAAAAGCTCCATGAAAATAAACAGTTGTCTATTCAGTAGCACAAAAGCATTTACTGTATCTGGGGAGTCAACCACATGAATAACCCAGTTGATCTCATAGATTCCTGGTATATCCATATTGCATTCACCTAGATGATAAACCACTTCCTGAGCTGTTAGATTTCAAGTGTATTTCTCAGTTAACACGTCATTTTAAAATTCTCCCATCAATGCTTTATATTCCAGTTCAGAGAGATGTCTAAAATGTTCTTTCCGCTCCTGCCTATGATGGGGCTAACTTCCAGGTGAGTAAAATAAAACACTATAAATAACAGCCCACAGGTACTCAAACCAAGAACCATCTTCCACTTAGTCTCATTTATTTATTTGTTTATTTGGTTTTTTTTTTTGTGTGTGTGGTAGAGGAACCAAAATCAGAAGCTCACGTCTGCCAGGCAAACGCTTACACCTCCTGAGCTATGCCCTCGGCCCCAGCTCACTGTCCCTCACCACCTGTCTAAGTAGTCTTTGTGTTAGGAGGAAGTACCAACACTATTTCCTTATACCTATGCCCACAGTGATTGCAAATAGTCTCTGCAGTGGCTTCAGAAGAACTGACAGGAGAGGAACAGGTGCCGCTTGAACCTGTGACAAAGTCTGGAAGTTTCTCACAAATCTTATAGGAAATAATATCATAGGACCCAGGAAAAACTATCTTCTTTGGTCAATACCCATCTCGAAAAAGAGTAACTCTATGAGATACATTTGTGGGTAACTACCTGAATGTCCTTACTTTGGGCACTTGAGAAGAATCCTGGTCTTCTGTTATAGAAAGTCCTGTCAAAATGAAAGTCTCCAGGCAGAAATGTGAGCCTGTCACACTGATGGAATAAAGGAAGCCCCTGTGTTTACTAGATGGAGCCTTTGTGACTGTGACAGCTTGCTGAAGTTAGCGCTAGTGAGTTCCACTTTTTCCAGTTGCCCAGTGGATTCAAGCAGAAGACAAAAGAATTTCTGGCAGTAGATGGCAGTTCATAAATGAAACTCATCTTTCTTCTGCTTGATTATCGTGAGGACTGACTGACTAGCAGTAGCCACAGCAGACTCCAGGAGCTGCATCTCTGCCTTCTTTCCTTTAGACTTTCTGTTTTGATTACTTCATGCATCTGGGCATTGATAGTCACAGTAGGGCTACAATCCTAGCAGTATACAGCATCACTTTCATTCTGTTTTCTTTTGGTATGTAAGAAAATTGTGGAAATAAATACATAAGAATTGCAATTTTGTCATAGATATTTTACTCAATTCTTTGCCTTCCTAGTTATCATTTCAAACTTAAACAGTGATCTGTCATTCATATTAAGTGTTACCTGTCAATAATGACTGATAGGGGCCGGGGAGATGGCTCAGTAGGATAAGCGCTTGACTGGCAAGCACAAGGACCTGAGTTCAATCCCCGGTTCCGCCAAAAAAAAAAAAATAATAATAATAATGACTGATACATCTAAGCCATCAGCCCCAACCTAGAAATTAGAAATGAAGTTTGTTTTTGTTTTGTCTTATGTGCAGTGCTGCTCAAACACATGAAGTGTTTTTTTTTTTTTTTTTTTTTTTTTTTTGTTTTTTTTTTCTTTTTTGGTGGAACCGAGGATTGAACTCACGCCCTTAGCGCTTGCCAGGGAAGCGCTTATTCCACTGAGCCATCTCCCCGGCCCAACACATGAAGTTTTAAAGGAGCATCTGTAACCAGTTGATGTAAGCCTATAGATATGTGTGGTTCTCTACCTTAAGGAGACCAACATATAGTTTTAATAAAAAGAAACTTGCCTTCAGCAGATAGAGGAATGTGATTGTATTAGCAGTAGGCAGAATCAGTAAGGAAATGAACACATGATAATATCCAAATATAATTCTATAAGAATGCATTTTGTTGTAGATAGTGCAGAATATGGCTTAATTTCTCAGTTTTCCTAACTCTCTGGCAACAGCTTGAAGTAAGAAAAGAAAGCCTTTACTTTCTACATGGCAGTCCCAAGCCCAGAATGTATAGAACTTATCCCTCCCTCCTTGGACAAAGATCAGTTAGGGGAAAGAACACAAAACAGGGTCTTGGCTATAGAGATTGCTGTAATGAAGAAAAGTGAGAGAAATTATATACAGACTCATGTCTATAATTCCATTCTTACAACAGATAAGAAGACATGTTTGTTTAAAGTGAAAGTTAAGGCAGAGCATGTCAAAATAAGTGAAAATCTGTAGAGATTATGAGAACTAAGACTTACACAATGGAAGTATTTTGAGTCAGAAACCAAGCTACCATTTAAAGTGGGTTCTAGCAAAAGTGGGCGGGTACCATTTGAAAAGCATAGAAGAGATTGCCCTTCCTGCTAAGCCTTTCGAGTAAAATTCCCTAATTAATAAGAAATAAACCAAAGAATTTGAAGGATGAGAAAAAACTGTTCCTTTAAGAAGAAGCTATACACTCAAGGAAGTGAACTTACCAGATGAAGCAATAGGAGGTTAAACGCTGACAGATGCATGGCTAACACTGTGGCATATGTGAGGAGCTAAAACAGCGGTTGTCTACCTTCAGACAGAGCTATGCTTCTAAATCCAAGCCAATGATGAGCTCTTGGAGAGGAGGGGTCACTCCAAGGTGTTCTTGGCTAAGGATACAGCCTGGATCCCAGGCAGGTCTGCATGCCTTGGAAATTATGTGTCACTAAGCAAATATTATATTTATTTTGCTTATGGCTCTCCAGGGATTAAAAAAAGGCACAGATTTACTTTAGGGGAGGTTTATTTTTTTTTGTTTTTGGTGCTGAGGATTGAACCCAGGGCTTCCAACTTGCTAGGCAAGCATTCAACCCTGTGCCAAATCCACAGCCCCCAGATTTACTCTATGTAAAAGATTTTTTTTACTATTTACTAGGTTGTGTACATGATATGACACGTGTGTGTGTGCATATGTATTTTACACATGCATTTGGAGATGAAATGAAAAGGATCTTTTACTGTTTACTAAGGAAAACAAAAACATACATTATATGGATGAAGAAATACCAGAATCTCTCAGCTGGGTATTCAGCTGAGGGTAGAGACCAAGGTCTGTGAGCCCCAGGAGTACTATTTCCAGGGCAAGACATTGCACAAAGGGCTGCTTAAGTAAAATGCTTCTGAAATGTTTAGCTTTGGGCTATAAGCTCACGGTGTTGAATCCTGGCTAGTGATGGTTTAGAGCTGAGGAAGGGAAGCTCAAGTGTATCCTTAGGGCAGCGCGACAACCCCATCCTCAGCTTGAGCGATCTCTTCATTCATGTCCTCCGGCCTCATTCACTAGACAGGCGTTGGGAAAATGGCACAAATTGCCTTGGTAGTGAGCAAAAAGAACGCCACACAGGTCAGATTTCGTGTGCTGCCCCTTTCTAGCTGCTGGCTGTGGGCTAGACGGAGCCACAATTATTTATTTATTTAAGGAAAACGTACCATTAAGAACAGAGGCCTAATCCCGTCTTGGGACATGCACACCCACTGCTCAGTGGTCTCCCCACCCCCATAGCTCCCTATCCCGTGCTCTGATTGAGTCAAAGGTCACAGACAAACCATGCGCACGCGCCTTTTTGAGCTTGAAGGTGACTCTGAAAAGAGCCTTTGGGTTTGGGCGCCCGGGGCGCGCTCACTTGGAGCTGGTGTACTTGGTGACGGCCTTGGTACCCTCGGACACGGCGTGCTTGGCCAGCTCCCCGGGCAGCAGCAGGCGCACGGCAGTCTGCACCTCGCGGGACGTGATGGTCGAGCGCTTGTTGTAGTGCGCCAAGCGCGACGCCTCGCTAGCGATGCGCTCGAAGATGTCGTTGACGAAGGAGTTCATGATGCCCATGGCCTTGGACGAGATGCCAGTGTCGGGATGCACCTGCTTCAGCACCTTGTACACGTAGACAGAGTAGCTCTCCTTGCGGCCGCGCTTGCGCTTCTTGCCATCCTTTTTCTGCGCCTTGGTGATGGCCTTCTTGGAGCCCTTTTTGGGGGCCGGCGCAGAGCGGGAAGGTTCCGGCATGACGAAGCGACAACCAAAAGTGGATCAGTTAGAATGAGGGGCAGGCAGGCCTATTTGTTATCTTTATATTCAAATGAGGGTTTCAAACGTCTGGCACCTGGTTGGACGGCCTGCCGCCCGGCAGTGACCCAAAAACATGTATGTAAATAGGAGATGCGTCTCTTCCTTTTTATTGGACTGTAGTCCAACCAATCCAAAAGCGCGTAGGCAGCGCGCAGGTACCCAGGCTGCGCATCTTTTTTCAAACCCTTTGTTTTAAACCAGGCGATCCTTGGGTCTGCAGAGTATGTGACATTTGCTAAAAGTAAACCGAAACCCTGTTACAACTTGAGTCACGATTCTCTTTGGCCATGGGTGATATACAGGGACATTTCTTTCTGAAGCCAACAGCTGGAGAGCGGAAGACTGATGGTTACTTAGTAAGAGAAAGTAAATAGCAGCTACCAACAGCATTAACCATTTACTTTCTGTCACCTTTCAACTCCAGAGATAGGTTCCTTGCACAATTTAAGAGTGAACCCAATCGATTCCTTTGGAAAAATTGAAGAATTTCCATCCGAACACAGATTTTAACTGGAGAGAGTTGACTAAACTGGTAGCCTTTTCTATTGTTATTATTGCCCAAGAAATTTCTTTGAAGTGACAGCCATATGCCAAGTGAGAGTTTGACAAGTAGGATTTAAGCTATATCTCCCCAGCCTGCAGCCACCTTTATGTTAATTGCTATTTCCATACTTATGTTAATTACTACCATTATGTTAATTACTGAATCACTTGCCAGAACACAGGCCTCTGGAAGTTGTCCCCAGGATGCCTCCCCTAGTGCATAACTTCCAAGGTAATAAGATGAAGTTTCTCATGTTCACATTGATCACCTGGAGAGCTGCTTAGAAAAGCAGAATCTCAGGCCTGGCCCCATATGAGTAAAGGCAGAACCTGCAGTTTAGTATTATACTCCAGCACATTCTAGCTTGAGGAGTCTGATGGGAGGCTACTTATCTGGCCTTCTTGGATGACTAGCTACCTTCTCTGGTCTCCATTTCATCCCCTGTAAGAAAGCCCTCATGCTTGCCTGGTAAGTAGGGTTGTTTAGCATATGTTCATTACTTCATTCCTACTAACGTTCCCTTACTAGGTCCAGCCCAGGCCCAGGAGCTGGGCTGCCTCACTAGCTTCACCCAATCCCATTACAGGAGAAAAGAGCAGGAGCCTTCCTCCTTCCAGAAGTTTTTCCTGCCTACACCTCTGGAGAGGTACCTGTGGCACCCAGCATATGCCCAGCCATGCTTGGCTGAGACAGAATGTGAGCCAGTCAACACTGCTGAGTTGGGCTGAGGTCTGAGCTCCTTTTGGCAGCAGCCTGAGATTCTGGGTCTCCTGTGCTGCTATGGACTGCCCTCCCTTGCATCTAACATCTCTTTCTCTGTTGCTCCAGTCATGTTTCTTAGGGCATTCACCTGTTTTTCCAGTCCCACCTCCATCACTAAGTTGCCCAGGCTGGGCTTGAAATTGTGATTCTCCTGCCTCAGCTTCCCAATGTGCTGGGGTTACAGGTATGCACTATCGAACCAAAGCCTCTTTTCTCACACATGATGGGCACTTAAATGTTTCCTCCTCCTCCTCCTCCTCCTCCTCCTCCTCCT
>NW_004524886.1:1310284-1311061 GCF_000260255.1 Octodon degus
TGAATGAATGAATGAATGAATGAGGAAATGATTTACTAGTCCAAATCCAATTCTGATAAAGGAAATGAAATTACTGAGCTTAGTTCTTGATAAATTACTGGATGCTTTTATGTTCTTTTCCACATTAACCTCTTTCTTCCATATTTTCCAGAATGAATTCACATGGTACATATTTTTAAATAAGGAAAGAAAAAGTAAACAACTTAATTGTCACCTCCACATCCACTAGTTTCTAGATGTAGATTAGAGATGTGCAGGCTTACTCCGGAGTGATAAAAGAAACTCTATGACATCATTTCCATGTATTTTGCAAACTGTTGTATTCATCCTCCTCCTTATGGCCAGCATGATGCACAGTATTTGTTCGGTCTGAACAGCCCTGCCAAATGACTCTGTGACACTTCCACAGCTCACCCACAGATCTATCCACTCTTCTCAGGTCTACCAATTTCTTTAACTCCTGAGAAGATCAGAATCTGCAGATCCAGACTCACTCAAAGCCTTCTCTTTCAAGTTCATCATCTTTCAGGGTTCTTGCTTCCTTTAAACTGAGTTATTTACCTGAAAAGGATGGCTTTTCTGTGAACTTTAAACACAGCTCTACTTTTTTTTCTTTCTTTTTTTTTGTAAGCACCACTCTTATAAACCTATTCCAGGCACTTACCCTTCAGACCGGAGAGCCATGAGGATGTCTGTTTTCTCTTAAACCATGTGTTTGATTTAACAAGCATTTTGGGGATGCTCACACAGATCTGAGTAGTCACTTGTTTTTTTTTT
>NW_004524886.1:1311190-1338802 GCF_000260255.1 Octodon degus
TGGCATGTGGTGCTGGGGATTGAACCATGGTCTCTGCTTTTGCTTAGCTTAGCTTGTTCTAAGTAGGTGCTTTAGACCACTGAGCCATCTCACCACTCCCTGAGTAGTCACTTATGAAACATTCAACTCAATTTATTTTTCATAACAGTTCTTCAGGGTATATGTAACATGACAAATCCTTTGCTTGAACAAACTTTGGCCAGGCTGCTGAACTCTTTCTAGGCCAATAGTGCATGATCTAGTAAAATCCAGTTTTAGCAAGAAATCCTAGTAAGACAGCTAAGCAAGAATCCCTCCACCCTCATATTTGATCAGAGTCCTTATTTTGTACCACTCTTAACGATTGTATGGTTCTTATTGGGCTTTAGGGGTTCTTACAGAGCAAGCTCAGCCCCCATCCCAAAAGGCAAGGGTCAGGTCAGGTTTATATAGTATGAAGTATAATGATGTGATTTTATTTATTTATTTATTTATTTATTTATTTTGTGGTACTAGGGATTGAACTCAGGACCCTGCGCTTGCCAGGCGAGCACTTATTCTACTGAGCAATCTCCCTGGCCCAGTTTGAAGTATAGGTCATGCTGGCAAGTATGGTCATGTGGATGGTTATCTCAGGATGGGTCTGTGAAGTTCTGGAAGAGCCATCATTGCACTTGAGGTATCAACTTGGTTTCCATCATGAGTTCAGGGCCCCTACTTGTGGGGAGACAGCCTCAGTTCCTATCATGGGATAATCATTTCCAATTGGTATTGGGAGATGACACATTGTGCAACATTCTGCTTTTCCTGAAGTCTCAGATGGCTCTAGGTTTAGGACAAAGAAAACTTGTAGGCATTGTGCCAGAGGGTCTGGACTGGACATTATAAAATCTGGCAATTGGTGTCCCAGCAAGTCCTGAAAATTACTTTATTCTTGCTTGGTATCTTCAGTCTGAAGGGGGATGAGACAGAGTAGGCATATTTAGGGTCAACAAATATCACAAGGGGCTGGCAGATGGCTCAGTAGAATAAGCACTTGCCTCGCAAGCGCAAGGGCCTGAGTTCAGTCTCCGGTTCTGAAAAGAAAAAAAAAAGAAAAAAAAGAACCCCCCCAAAAAACAAAACAAAACAAAACAAAACAAAACAAAACACATCATAATACTCCATAATGATCAGAATGCCCACATGCAGAACTGAACAGGAAGCTGATGCACACTTTTAAGATAATAAGGCAGATGTAAGATGAAGGTAGAGGTGCCAGCTTCATATCCTACCTCTAGTTACATATTGGATCTCTGCAGGCCCAACCTCTAAGTCCCTGTTACATGATTGCTGTGCCAGCCTTCAGCAAGAATCCTGTTTAGTGGGTCTATTCAGAGTTCCCCTCATACCTGATGTCTCCTCTTGGTCACTTAAGGGGAAGCAGGACTTCAGGCCCCAGTGGGACAAGTCTTGGCATGTGGGATCTAGAACTGAGCAGCTACAAGGATAGGGCACATGTGCAGTTTTGCAGAGATTGTGAGACTCTTATAAGGGGGAAAAGAGGGTCTGGGTGTCTTTTGCCCTCTGTGCAGCTTGTAGGATGTCTGGCATGCTGGGGACCGGGCACAGGGACCCCACTCTCACAAACTTGGTGGTGGTGGTGTGTGTGGACATCTAGGTGGAGACTGCTGGAGGGCATGAACAGCCCCCACCCTTGTCGGCAGAAGTGCGGTTCTTGTCTCTTATATTTCAGCAAATGAAAGTTTTGCACTTGCCAGCAACAGGCAAGCACAAGAGCCCAGTGATCCACGCTGGAGTGAACTAGGGTTCACACCAGCTTCTGCTCACCAGGTATGTGTGCATTTAGTAGGCACCACCTACACAGCATAGTGCCCAAGGCATCCTCCTGCCCAACCAGCATCCTGGGGGACTCAGTGAACCCTGAGACACCGCTGCTGCCTCATAGTGGGTTTTGGAGATCTGTTCCTCAGTCCAAGTGACCTTCCCACCCCAATGATACCGTTAATTTCTCTCCGTGAAAACTGTCATTACGTTCCTTGAGGGTGGCAGAAATCAATGGAGGAAGCCCAATCCTACAAGTCTTGGTGTCTCTGGGTCCCATGGATATTTCAGTGACATCCAAGGAATCAGGAAAGTGCGAAGAAAGCACAATGTGTACAAATCCCATAGATTCCACACTCAGACAAAACTGTGGGAGGACAGAGTAAAGGGCAGCTTCAGAAAGCTGGAAAGGCTCAGCCTCCAAGGATGGGGTCCAGCCTGGGGGCGGGGTAGAGGCTGGGTGGGTTCCAATGTCCCCTTTCCTTGCCCCTCTGTAACCTGAAATCCCCAGCAAAGATTTCCTATATATTTCTAAAAAATTTTTTTAAAAAAATGTCACTAATGACTTTGTAAGTGCTAATAACTGGATTTGATAAGGGCATTGTGAAATAGACACCCACACATTGCTTTTATCTTTTTGGGAAAGGCAATTTGTTCATACGTATAAGAAATTGGGAATGTGGAGTTTTGTCCATTTTAAACTAAATTATTTCACTTTTCCTTGACTAGTTGTTAAACTAGTATTTCTAGTTTAACAAGTCAAACAAATCAGGCTCACCTTGAAGCCTTCCAATAACTGCTACATACAGCTAATTTACTGTTCACACTACCAACTATTCATTTAATGCATTTCCAAGTCTACACTACATTGATCACACACACACACACACACACACACACACACACACACCCCTCACACAGTGATGTTTCACAATAGCTTGCACTTGTATGGAAAGAGATATTAAAAAAATAGATTGCATAGTTTTAATTTGTACAGTGTCATTTAAAATGGCTTAAACAAATAAAGCGGCTTGTTTTCATATTTAAAAGTTAATAAGGGCCGGCTAGATAGCTCAGCGAACTAAAATGCCTGCTTAGGCAGGCTCGGGAACGGGGTTCGGTCCCCAGCTTGCCATGCCAGCCCAGGCCCTGGGGCACGCTGAGATTGAGACTGATCTGTGATGGTACCACAGAGTAATGAGAGTTTGAGGCTGTAATCCCAGAGTTTGAGGCATGTAATCCCAGAGTTTGAGGCTGAAAACAGGAGGATCACTGAGTCTGATCTGTGCAGTGAGACCCTGTAAACCCTGTACTAAATACATTAAAAAAAAAAAAAAAAAAAAGATTGCTCCTCCCAAAGAAGTGACACATATTTATCTGACATCTTGGGTTGTGGAATCCACCCTTGACCCTGGGGAAAACCTCTGGCCCACCCTGAAGCCAGGAGGGAGGAACTGCCTGGAGATTATGCACATGACAGATCCACGCAGGGAGGTCCCCAAGCCGGGGTGGTGGACAAGGATGGACGTGTGTGCAAGGACGGACCCCCTCCAACCCCCCAGGAGAGGTCCACGCAGGGCGGGACTTTCAGAACTAGTGCATGGGAGTCACGCCCACACAGGGAAGGCCAGCCAAAGGAGAGCCCTCTCAGGAATAGCACATCTACCGGGGCGAGTGCGCGCAGGAAAGGATCACTGTAACAGGTTCTCGAGAGGACTTCCGCGACCCGAGAGGGAAGCCCTCGGGTCCACCCAACTCGGGAGGTTGTGGAACTTAGGCGGTCACCGCCTAGGTCCTAGTCGCTTACAAAAGACCAAAACAAAAACAAAAACAAACAAACAACAACAACAACAACAACAAAGGACTTTCCAAATAATATAATTTTGTTTCCCTCTTGTCTGTGATTGATTTATGTATTTATTAATGGGAGCTGTAGTAAGATTTAATAAAGCGCGGACAAGGGCTAGCCTGCAGCATGCTTGGAGCCACGGTCATCAGGACATGTATTCATAGAATAAGAGAGTGCGCAGTAGCCACAACTCTATTCGTGGACTGCAGGGCTTCCAGGACCCAGGTCGGAACGCGAGGCTGCCAGGACCTAGGATCACAACTCAGAACACACCTCTGCCAGGACCCGTCTCCGAGCGCTCGGCCTCCAAGACCCGCCCCGCGTGTCTCTGGCGTCGCTTCCGCTGCAGCTCTCCATCCCAGTCTCGCTCTGGTTTTGCGGCCACAGCCTGCTGCCCCTCACCCCTGCCTTCGCGCCTTTGCGCCCTCGCGGCGCCGCAGCCACAGCCCTGGCGCTCCCCGCTGGCCTTGCGGAGGCCGCCTGCGCTCTGTGCCAGCGCGCGCCCCGGGAGCCCGTGCTCGCCGACTGCGGCCACCGCTTCTGCCGGGCGTGCGTGGTGCGCTTTTGGGCGGAGGAGGACGGGCCCTTCCCTTGCCCCGAGTGCACTGAGGACTGCTGGCAGCGCGCGGTAGAGTCCAGCCGTCCACCGCTCAGCCGCCGCCTGCTGGCGTTGGAGGAAGCGGCCTCGGGACCCTCTCGCGATGGCCCGGCTAGCGAGGCAGCTCTGCAGCTGTTGTGTCGCGCCGACGGTGACCCGCTGTGTGCCGCGTGTCGAATGGCCGCTGGCCCCGCGCCGCCAGAGTGGGAGCCGCGCTGGAGGAGAGCGCTGCGCGGCAAGGTGCGCGGTATGGGGGCGACTCCGCGGAGCCCCGACCCCTGCTCTGACCGCTCCACCTCACCCCGGGGACCCCGCAGAGTCCAGACCCATCTTGACCTTCCCTCCCTGAGGTCCCGATGAACCAGAATTGCTCTCCAGCCCCGGCCTTCATGGTTCTCTGGCAGCCATTGCCCCTCTGTCCTCTTCTGTGAGTCCTCACCTCTCCCCACCCCGGGGTCCTTGCTCTTTCTACTCTGGGTGCTAGACTTCCCTTCCAGCGGTTGCAGTGTCCACCTCCCCATGACAGCACCTGACCTTGCAGTGCCATGAGTCCTGCTCCATCTTGGACCTTGTTTTTCCCTTCCTCTCATCCTAGAGGTTCATATATTCCCCTTCTATAGATCTCCCAAGGATGGCCCCTGAGAAGGTTGCCTTATTCTGTCCTGGGGACCAGGATGTGGCCCCAGTCTTCCAGTGGGCATTCTATAGCTGGCCCAGCACCTCTATCCTCTGAGGTTACCACCAGGCACACCCTGTGCACCCTGTTCTTGAACTTTCTTTGCTGTAATTTTGGCTACTACATTTGGCAGCTGCTGTTGTGCAGAAACTCACCTAGCCAGAGCTGGGTCCCTCGGGCCTGGAACTGCACCTCTGGAGGGTGGCTGGGGATCAGTGTCATTTCTGAGTGTGTGTGGGTCTCTGGGTGCTGCCCACGCACCTGGGCCCTGTGCAGGGAGAAAGAAGCAGGGCTGGGTTGATGAGCTTTCCTGGGACCTGGGGCTGCTATCAAGGGCACCCTGGAGGAAAGGTTCAGGCTGTGCCCTGGACTGTCCTGGAGTTATTGTTGTACTGTTGTCCCTTTCCTGAAGCAAGTTGCTGAGATGGCTGAGCAGGCCTTTTTGAACTAAGTCCCCCTTAGAAGGAACCTCCTTAAAAATATCGGTTGCAGGCTACCCTGAAGAGCTTCCTGGGCCGTGGCCATCTCCTGGAAGGTGGGGATTATGGACCATCTGCTACATGTTATGGTGCCTGTAGCCTTTTTTCTTTTGCTCAGGATGTGGCAATCAAACTTGCACTAGGGCTATTTCTACAACAGATTTACTGGGATCAGTGATATGAGTCCCCCAGGCTGGCTGGGCTGGGCCCTGGACCTCCTGCCTGCCTTCCAGTGTGCAGCTTCTCTCTCCCAGGAAAACAAGGGATCTGTTGAAATCATGAGAAAGGATTTGAATGATGCTCGGGATCTACATGGCCAGGCGGAGTCTGCTGCTGCTGTTTGGAAGGCAAGTGGGAATGTGGGGGATGGAGGTCCTTTGGATGCAGGGCATGGGCTGGAGAGGGGCTTTGGGTGGACTCAGCCCAGGATATTTTTATAGGATGTGTTTTGTGGGTCTTTCCTAGAGTTGGGCAAAACCAGCTGGAGTCCCTTTCCTTTGCGTGTTCTGGTCTTCTGACCATGGCCGACTCTGTGCTCTGTGGTCCGGGGGGTGCTGTGTGAGTCTGAGCAGATCGTTCCTCACTCCTGCTTCCTGGGTGAAGGGTTGCTGGTGCTCTGATGGAGTGATATGAGAGTCCTAAAGGTGAATGTGCTCCCAGAGACAGCTATGTGCCAGACTGTGAGGGAGGGACGTGGTGGGGTCATGGGTCAGCCCTGTGTGTCATGCTGGCCCTGTGTCTCATAATGGCTGCATTGGTACTTTACATGGACAGACATTTATTGTCACTGTTCCCTAAGCAAGGCAGAAGAATAACTAACTACATAGTGTTTACGTTGTGTTAGGCGTTACAGTTTAAGGTTCACAGGGCAATGTGCATAGGTGCTGTGCAAATCCAGCACCCTTTTATGGAGGGGGCTCAAAGATCCACATGTTAGCATCCACCGGGTAAGGGTCCTGGAACTCATCCTTGGGAAGATGAAGGGATGCCTATATAGAAGGAGACACTTTCCAGGCTGGGCCAGAGCGTTGAATTGGTATAAGACAGATGAATGTGGAGAACAGACACGTCCTTCACAGGTTTGTTGGGGGATACAAAGCCTTTGTGAGGAAAGGAAGACCCAAAGCAGCAATTAGAATCCAGTCATTACAGACTGAGTTGGGGTGAAAAAGAAACTGCATGATGTTGAGAAGCATAAAGATAAGAGCTATTTTAACAAGGTCTGTGGAGAGTCCTCTCTGCCTGGATGATAGGAATGCCCATTGTTTCTTTATTACAGAGAGGGTGCACTGGCCTACTTTCTAATACTATAACAAAATTCCCAGGCCTGAGTGTTTTATAAACAAAAGAGGTTTATGTAGCTCACAGGTCTGGGGGCTACATAAGCTAGGTAGCACCTTGTGTTCAGCTGTGATGAGGGCCCCATGATAGGTGGCATTGCAGTGGGGGATGTGGAAGCAGTAGGAAGCTGGAGAGACTTGCTCTGTTGATACCACCTTGCTCTTGGGGTTCCTGGGCCACCTTCCCCTGGGCCCCACTGCCTCAGTGCCTAGACTGAGACCAGTCTCCTGCATGTCCATCTCTGGCGATCCATGGGGACCACAGCAGAGGGTGTCTGTGGAGATTTTGTCCACTTCGAGAAACAGCAGAGGCCAGAGTGGCCTCACACTTCAAAGTGCTGGGTAGCGTTGTTTAGGATCTTGCAATCTGGACTCCATTGAGTGCAGAGAGGTTTCTTGTACTGCAGGGTTGGGAAGATGGGCCCAGGAACAGAGATGTCCTCTCCATTGCCTGCTTACAGGGACATGTGATGGACCGCAGGAAGAAGGCCCTGACTGACTACAGGAAGCTTCGGGCCTTCTTTGCAGAGGAAGAAGAGCGCTTTCTGCAAGAGGCTGGGAAGGAAGAAGGTGTCCTGGAGGATGAGCCCACTGACCCAGCTGAGCGGTTCCAGTCTCTGCTGCAGGCCGTGTTGGAGCTGGAGAAGAAGCATCGCAGTCTGGGCCTAAGCATGCTGCTACAGGTATTGTGCCTGGAGTGGGAGGCCCATCAGGAAGAAGGCCTTGACTGAGTAGTGGAAACTGCAGACATCATGCCTCTGGCTGCATGTGGGGAGTGGATGGAGACTGAGGAAGAAATAGGCGTTCTTGGCCTCCATCTGGGACTGGGTGTGGGAGCACTGAGGTTCCCACCATGGGCTCCAGGGGCTGGAGCAGCCAGAACAGCCTTCAGGTTTGGCCTGGGGCCAATCCTGCCCATGTTTGTACCAGCTGTGCCAGGGTTGGAGGGCTGGGCCTGTTTGGGTGGGTGTTACGGCCTCTGGTATGGTTCTGTGGTGCCTAGGATAGTAGCTCGCACTTGCTCGTTCTCTCTCTCTCTCTCTCTTTCTCTCTCTCTCTCTGTCTCTGTCTCTTTCTCTTTCTGTCTGTTAAACTGTCTTCTGACCTCTGTATCTCTTTCCTTATCTTCTTCCTACTCTCTATCTCCCTGTGTCTCTGTCTTTATTTCTGTCTCTTCCTCTCTATCTTTCTGTTTCCATCTGTCTCTCATTGTCTCTGTCTCCATCTCCATCTCTGTCTCTGTCTCTCTCCGTTTTTTCCCTTCCTGCAGTGAAGGCACTGGTCCAGCTAGGTCCCCCTGTGCCCGAGGGCACAAGGGACCACCCTGCAGACCTGGACTGCAGCAGCCCCACCCATCACCCGCTGGGTCCCTTCTGTGACCATCACCTGCCACCGTGGACGGAGCAGCTGAAGCAGTGCTGGTGCCCAAAGGTCCACGTCTCAGCCAAGTGTTGCTTTCCCCTCCTCGAGCTGTGAGTGTGCAGGTTGCACTATTGTCTTACAGAGTCTAGTCTTGAGCCCTCCCCAGTGTATTGCCTGCTCCTCGCCTGATCACACAGCCTGTACATCTTCCCAGTGTGCAGGAAGGGCTGGTCACAGGATATTCTCCCCAGACAAGGGAATACAACTAATGGCTGGATTTGAGGCTGGTGCCAAGGGAGGATCACACTGGATGTGACCCAGCTCCTGCAGGAAGGGAAGGAAGGAATGGCATGCCCTTGGCCCTTCTGAAGGTCCTCCCTTGGGCCTTGCTGCCCTGGACTATCCCTGCTTAGTTTCTGCCCCTTGGCTGCTGTCAGTGACTCCAGATCATTCCCACACCCCCCTTCCCTCTTGTGGAAGGGACTCCTTTCCACAAGGGAGGGGCAGGGGTCCCCAAGACATCTCCAGGCCCACCCTGGGGTATCACCCTTCTGTGTCCTTGGCTGCTTCTTGCTTCTTGTTTCTTCTGGTTCACCACATGCATGATGTAGTCATTACACTGTTGTTTACAGTGTCATGTGTAGATTAGTCCGGATGACAAAACCCTAATCTGGAATGGAGAGTCACCAGGCCAGGGAACAGAGATACAGATGTGAATTTAGATTCAATGCAGCATGTGGTTTAGGGCTTGATGGGGTGTCAGGTGGGGCCATTTTGGGAGGACAGTTCCTGTCTGTGGCATCCCTGGGCTTGGATATGGTGGCTAAATAAAGTGGGCTTGCTCCAGCCTGTTTGCCTCTTGTCATGCCTCTGGCTGCTTCCTATGCAGCAGGGTTAAGGAGAAATCACAGTGACACTGGTTAAGGCACAGTAGGGCAAACTTCTTCCAGCAGCAGTATGATGGGTGTGTGGCCACTGCAGAGGGTCTCACACTGGGGAGATCAGGCTTTGCCTTAAACTCAGTGTGGGGGAGTGAGAACCTGCAACTCAGAAGCAGGAGGGGTCCATGTGTAGGGAATGAAGGGCTCTGGCTGAACCAGTGAACAGGACTCTTGCTGAAAGTGCCAGGGGACCAGACACCAGCTGAGGGTAGGGCAGTGGTGAGGAACTGTCAATAGGGGATGGGTCTCAAGAATTGGGGGTGGGAAGTTTTCATTATGAATTTTGGGGGAGAGACATCTTCAGTCTATAATGGAAGCCAAAAAGGCTCAAAGCCTTAATGAGAGATGCCTCAATTTGGGATTTGTTGCAGATTAAACTCTGGGTCTGTGCACTGAACTATATCCCCAGGTCCCCAGGATGAAATTAAGAAAAAAAAAAAAATCAATCTTTTCCTTCCTTCCTTCCTTCCTTCCTTCCTTCCTTCCTTCCTTCCTTCCTTTCTCTTTTTCATTTTTTTTCTGAGACAGGATCTCACTATATAGCCCAGGCTGGCCTTGAAGTCACTGGTTAGCCCAGTATGCCATAGAACTTGTGATATTCCTGCCTCATGCTTCTGAATGCTGGGAGTACAGGCCTGCACCACCACACTTAGAATATTTCTGAGACAAGGTCTCATTAAGTTGTCCAGAACTTGAACTTGTAACCTCCTGTCTTAGCCTCTCAGAGAGCTCATTAGATTTTTGAGCAATGAACACTTCACTCTGATAAGGCTGATGACTTGACCCTGTTAGACTGGGTAGGCAAGAAAGCAGTTTCCTGTCCTCTACCTCCCAGCCTCTGCTGGTGGGTGCAGAGGGGTGTCTCATTCTCATCAGATAAAGGGCACAGTGGCCCAAGGACACAACACTTGCCACCTTCTCCCAGGTTCACAGTGAGGGCACCATTACAGGTGGTGGCAGGCAGGGAGGCACCCAATGTCCTCTCTGGAGAGGTGAAGGTGAAATGGGGTTAGCACCATGGATGCCAGAGCCCTGGAAGAATGGGTAAGCCAGATATACATGGCGAGGCAAGGATTCAGGACACCAAAAGGTGTGAAAAAAGGGCCCTGCCTAAACGTGGGCAGGCATAAGTCTGTGGTTGGAAAGGACACCTCAAATATAAAACAATGGAACCTGATGCCTGTGAGATGAGAAATGGCAGAACACGTTTGAGGAGAAAGGGGGATGAAGGGAATCACAATATAAGAAAGAGACAGAAGCTGCATAGTGGGAAAAGGGGGCTAGGCCTGTCCCAGCTCAGGTTGCCTTTTTATAGAGAGTAACTAGGTCCTAGGACAGGAGTGACCTGTGAGCAGCTCTTACCTGGCCAGGCAGCCCCTGGGGTTGGGGTTGGGAAGTGGGCTAGAGGCACAGCCCCACACACAAGCTAGGCTGAAGGCATGGTGAACTTTCAAGGTGCAGAGAAAGGTTTTCTCAGCACAGCTGGGGACCACTCTCCTAGGTGCCTCCACCCTTCACTGTCTCCACACAGGGTTGCACACCCTCCTTGTATATAGTACACAGATCAGGTTGCCAGTCTCCAGGTTTGGTGTCCACTTCCACTAAGACCCCGCAGACATAATGCATTTGTGTTCCCTTCCCAACTGTCTGCTCCAGGTGCCAAGGTAGGTCCCTGTCCTTCCACAGAAGGAGCGGGCTAAGGTGGATGCCAGGTCTTTGGCTTCTAACCTACAGAGATGACAGAGGTGACGCAAAACAGCTGCCTTCTAGCTGTGCTAGTGGGGTGCATGCTAAAGAGAGTGCTTTCCAGCCTTTTTTCTGATTGGACTAAGTGTTCTGCAGAGCAGCCAATGATAATCCTGGGCTGCGGAACCTTCGCTGCTCTGTTTTTGTTTTTTTTGTTTTTTAATTTTTTTTTAATTGGCAGAACCGGGGATCGAACTCAGGCCCTTGTGCTTGCCAGGGAAGCACTTATTCTACTGAGCCATCTCCCCGGCCCCCTTCACTGCTCTGTATAAAGTTTTTTTTGTTTGTTTGTTTGTTTGTTTTGTGGAACTGGGGATTGAACTCAGGCCCTTGCGCTTGCCAGGGAAGCGCTTATTCCACTGAGCCATCTCCCAGGCCCCTGTATAAATGTTTTGTGGCAAGCCCTGTCCAGCATGAATCCAAATTCTCTATCCGTTTCCAAATGGTTAAAACCCTTCCTTTACCACGCTGGCCTTGGCTTTCATAGGCAGGGTGCTGGGAAGAGACAGGCTTGATCGTCAAGAGCGGGGCTGTAGCTGCCGAGTGACAGCAGGCTCTTTTGATCATCAGGTGCTGCCTGCAACAGGCGTCCCACCCACAAGGAGGAAGAGGTTGTTGTGGCCTCGGAGTCCAATATCCAATGTCCCAGCCGCTGCAGAAGAACCACCACAAAGCCTATCAAGGCAACTGAAGCTTTGGGGTCCTTTGATGGATACCAAATAAATAATCAAGAGGGGAGCTGCTGATACTTCTCTTTTCTTCTTCCCCAGCCCCTTGTGTCTCTTCTTGGAACTTGGTACCTGAGTTAGCTATTGCTCCCCCCCATTGCCCACCACTACACTGTCATTTTTCCCTGGGCATCACAGCTCCTACCAAACCTTGCTTACAATGACCAACTGCCACAAAAGTCATGTACATGGACAAACACCACAAACATCTGCTGGGGAGCCAGAAGCCAGAGGACTATAAGGGAGTGCCCGGTAAAATATTGGGTAAATGATGTTCACTTCTTATTCTCTCTTATCAATGCTAAATCAAAACACTGAAGTTGTTAAGGACAGATTTTTAACCGGGAATATAAGAGGTATGACTGAAAAATATGGTGAATGTTTAAATTTTAAAATATCATTATAGTAAAAGACACCTTGCCATGAATCCCTTTCAAAAACCTCCCTCTCACTTCAAACATACTTATCCATCATCCTTGCTTCCTGAAGCAGTTCCAGAGTCCTCTGTTGTGTCTTTAGTTGTGCTATTGTGGCTGTCTTGGTGTCCTGAATAGGTTAAAAATGTTCATCTTTCACGATCATTTTAACCATGAAAAGCTCCAGAAATCACATGGTTTCAGGTCCGGTGAATAAGGTGGCTGAGGGCACACTGTCATTATTTTAGGAGCTGCCTTTCGCTCAGATGGTGCTTGGCTGGAGCACTCACTGTATTTTTCATTGTATCTTATAAAGAAGTTCAGGGAAGAAGACTTCCAGAACTGATTCAGAAAGTACCAGGAATGATGGAATAAGTATGCTCAAAATGAGGGGAAAGATTTTGAAGGGACCAATGGTATTATGTCTTTTACTATAATACAATTTTTAATTTTTACATGCCTTTTTTTTTGACAGGGTCTTGCTACGTGGTTCAGGCTAGCCTCAACTCACTAGCCCAGGCTGGTCTTGAACTCATGGGCATCTTCCTGCCTTGGCCTCCTGAGTGCTGATATTGCAGGCATGTGCCACCACAGCCAGCAGTTTTTTACTTTTAATTTAAACGTTACATGTATTTGACTGTGCTACAATAGGACATAGAATCCATTGGAAAATAATTGGCATTTATATGATAGTCATTGGGCATTTTACAAAGCAAATGAAGAGTGGGAGCCAAGAAGAAAGTAGGGCTCCATAACATAAAAGGGAAACACTATAAAGAGTGTGAGGGGAAGCACTTCGGAAGATTAAAGCAGGAAAACCCCAATTTCCAGTCCAGCTTGGCAAGTTAGTAGAGACCCTGTCTCTAAATAAGAAACCAAGAGGGCTGGGCATGTAGCTCAGTGCTAAAATCCTGGGTTCAATCCCTAGTACCTGAAGGAGAGAGAGAGGAACAGAAAGAGGGAGGGAGAGATGAGACCGAGAGAGCAAGAGTAGAAAGGGGAGAAGGTGATGTGGTGGACCCCCTCTGCTTGCTTACCTGAATTCTCTGAGGGTATGGCCTGGGACCCCCAGGGGTTGGGGCCAGTGCCCAGAGAACTGCTGAAGCAACTTGCTGGGCACCTCCATGATTGTGGTGGGTTGGCCGCTGGTGGTCCACTCATAACACCAGCCAATGCTGGCTGTGGGGCACCCACCTGAGGGTTGTTCCTGGCAGCATAAGAGGCAGAACTGGAGAAGAAGAAGAGAAGCTGTTGGTTTCCCTGGGGCTGCTGTTCCTGAAGAAGCTTACCATGCTGGGATTCCTAATGAACTCAGTTCCTGTCATCGGAGGAGCTTGGGACCTCGTTGTTCTAAGAATGATTGCAGTTCACTTTGGGGAAGTTCTGGCCCTTACTTTGGGCACCACTTCCTGATTCCAGAGGGAAGGACGGGGCATTGCTCAGTCTTCTAGAGAAGTTCATTTTGTTGGCTTTTCTGATAGGAACTCAGCTGTTCTCATCATCAGAGGAGCTTGGGACCTCACTGTTGCTGAGGATGGCTGTGGTACTTTATATGGGAGCTCTGGTTCTTTGAGTATTACTTGCTAGCTCTAGTGCAGATCCCTCAGCCTGCTGGCACAGATCCCTCATCACACAGGAACAGGTTTTCTAGCTTCCACTACTGACCTTTGTGCCTTCCCAGCACAGACCTGTGAAACAGGCCTGCATGTGACATTCTTGTGAGATTTTGGCCTCCAGTTGGACTTATGGAGGACATTGTTATGGGCTATAGGTCTTTAGCTGGGCCATGTAGGACATTGCTATGGAATCCAAGCCCTCAACTGGGTTCTTTTTATCTTTAGTGTGTGGACAGATTTCTTGCACCCTTTTTGTGTATGACTCTTTGGGTGACTTATAAAATAATCCTATAAATTGTGTGTCCAGTATTGTTTTCTTTGCAAACCCTGACTCCAGCGATGATGTTAGCATTAGGGTTAGGGAGTGGTGATCTGTGGACAAGTGCCTTAGTCTTGGAGGGCCCTAATTTGGACTTGGAGCTCAGGTCATTGACACACCTGGTTTGGGGTCTTGGCCCTTCAGGCCTGGTGATATCAGAGACACATTCATCTTGCAGGCCACAGGTGTGGTGCCTTTCATACTATCCTATCCTTTTGGATAGAGATATCAAAAAAGTTCTATGTCCTACTGGATAACAGATCCAGGCCCAGTCCCCGTATCCAGTCCTATTCTAAGGCCACCCTGATACCCACTAGCCAGTTCTGTAGTTCCATCCTGCAAAATGACAGAGCTTCCTGTAAGGCATTTAGCAGTGGGGGCAGGTGCAGGAGGTTTGTGGGATGGGAGGGGGTGGCTGCTTATTGCCTGTACCTCAAGGGCAGGCGCAGTCACCAGGCCTTTCCATGGTTACACAGTGCTTGGGAGAAGCCACATTCCATGCTGAAGAATTTGAACTTGTGATGCCAGAGTTCATTAGCAGGATAAGCTGGCTGCCTCGCACCAGTCTGCTCTTGAAAAGGCTTTTCCTAAAAGACACCTCAATGTCTTTGGGTTGTCACAAGTGTCCAGAGTTATCCAGTCTTGGGGACTTGTACTTCTCATGGGAACTGGGGCACAATTCAGTGTGGCAGTGAGGGGATGCCAGAGTAGGATGCTGGTGTCACTATTGGCCAGGGCCTGCTAGGAGGGCTGGCATCTCCTTCTATGAGGTTCTAGAAGCCCTGATCTGACTATCAGGAGCCTCAGGAGTCCAATGAGCAGGAGGGGATCCTTTTGGGACTGGGGTTACCTGCAGTGGGCATAGGTATCTGAAGTTGTCCTGTTGCTGAAGAAGAGCAGCATGGCCCAGCAGGGTCTTTATATTCCCAGTGGGCTCCATGTCTATCTGTGTTGCCTGTATGGAGGGATGTGAGTAAAGTAGGGGTCGGCCTTGGAAGGTGTGTGCTTATCTTATTCATCCAGCCACCCATCAAAAGACAACTAGATCATATTTGTGTCTCAGCTAGTATAAAGAGTGCTGAAGTGAACATGGGTGTGCAGGTGTGTCAACATAGAGTCTTTCTTCTGAGTTTTACCTATTGGGACCACTGGATCATATGACAACTCCATATTTAACTTTTTGAGGTGCTTCCCTTCTGTTTTCCCTAAAAGTTGAACCAATTTTCATTCCCATCACATTGTTGAGTTTATTGTTATTTCTTGGTAAAGGCCAATCTCACAGGTGCCAAGTGATAGCACCAGCTCCTAATGATTAGTGATGTCTTCGTGCACTTGTTGGCAGTTTCCATTTGTATGTCTTCAGAGGATTGTCTATTTAAGCCCTTCCTTTTAAAATCAAATGGTGATGATGGTGATGATTATTATCATTGTTGTTGCTATAATTAGATTTTGTAGTTGAACTTTTATTTAGCCTTAAGAAAACAAATCTTGTCATTTACCACCCCTTGGATGAATCTGTGAGTATTGTGCTAAGTGCAATAAACCAGGCACAGAGAGACAAATACTTTATGATCCCACTTTAAGCAGTCAAAATCATAGCAGGAGAGGGTCAAGTGGTGGTTTCTAGAACTGAGAGTGGGCAGTAAGAGGCAACGATCGTGGATATGGAGCTCAGCTTCACAGCGTGATGCCAACAGCAGCAATCCTGGCATGCTTATTCGAAGTTGCTCATAAGCAGACCTTGAGTGTTCCAACACAAAAATTAAAATAAAACTCCTGATAATAAAAGAGGCAGGTGAATAATTTTTTGATATTATTTGTCTATGTTGGCTATACAGAACATTTACATTCCTTTTGGGGAATTGGTACAGGTATAAATCTTATCCTGATCACTTGCCATCTCCCCACTTACCCCCCTCACATTTTCTCTGACCCCTTTACCATCTTTCAAAAGTGTGTTTCTCTGTTTCTTACCATCTCCTCTTTATTTTACTCTTTGTTTATATTTAGGAGTCTCATGTGAGAGAAATCCAGATCAGGTTAGAAGGGCTTATCACGCAGATAAGTCACATAGAAAACAGATAAAATGATGGTTTTAGGCTCCATTCAATAACAAATTAAACTGACCCCTTTTTCTGTTTTTCCAAATAAAGAGCATTAATGAGTCACAAAGAAATCAAACTAAAACAAGCTGTAGAGGGCAGGTCAGTGGTTGCCTAGGATGGAGGATGGAGGCAGGGATCAAATTCCAACAGATTCCAGGGAATCTTTTGTGAGAAAATGTCCAAGCTTTTGGTGGTGCTGCTACATGACTGTGTATGAGACCCCAAATCATATAAATGTCATGCTAGTGAAAAAAAAGAGGATAAAATATTTTAGAAATGTATCACCTTAAGGATACTATAAGCTATGGTGAAAAGGAGGCTAAGACTAGAGGGTGAGCTCAACTTTTGCAACTTAGCAAGAACCTGTCTTAAAACAAAAAGGGTTTAGGATGTAGCCTAGCAGGAAGGCCCTGGGCTCACTCTTGAGCAAGGGCTTTTCTCTAATCCTACCCTGTTTTGGTCTGTACAAATTCCAGCTTTTCTCTGAAGTTCAGATCAGGGCCACACACTTCCATGGCATTTCCTGGCCACTCCACCAACCAGACAAAGCCGTACTGTGCACCCTGAGTCTGGAACAGTAGGACTTGCTTTTTTTTGCCTGCAACACTGAGAGGTTCCTAAGTGATCCTTGCTCTTCCTGACCTGGGGAGAAGTGTGACAGTGTTACCCAGCTCCACACTGGCAGCGGTAGACTGAATGAGGGCCCTTAAAATAGGCCCAAGTCTCAACCCTGGCACCTGTAAATGGGACTTCTTTGGAAAAAGTCTTTGCAGACATAATTAAGACATGAATCTCAAGGTGTGATCTCCTATCTTAGAGTAGGCTTCGAACTTGATGAGCCTATGAGAAAGGCAAGAGAGCACTAAAGCACAGAGACAGGCAGAGGACAGAGATTTGATGTTAATACAAGCCTAGTATGTTCTCTATTGAATAGCTGGTGTAGTTTCTGTCCTGACTGAACTCAATGCCAAGGGTAAGTTTGGGAATCATGGGATCTTTGGCTTGCCCTCTGCATGGCTTGCACTAACCTGTCACAGCAAGGGAGGGAGAGAAAAAGGATTTGAGGTTGACCAGATGACTGCGTGATTACTGGGAGGAGTAGCAGGAGAACAAGGAGGGAAGAGGAGGATGGTAGGGAGGAGGGGAGGAGGAGGAAGGGAAGGCAGGAAGGGAGAAGAGGAAGAAGAAGGAGGGAAGAGGGAGGGTAGCTTTTCTGCTTGCAGATGGCCCTTCTCGTAGTCCTCTCAGGGTCTTTCTGCTGTGTGTCTGTGTCCTGATGTCCCTGAGAAGATACACACCTGTGTGGCTAAGGGCCATCCAAATGACCTAATTTTACCTTTATTGTCTCCTTAAATGCCCATTCTCCAGAAGCAGTCACAATAGTGATGCTCGGGAAGCCAGGATCTCACTGGACTTTTGGGGAGAGACACAATTCAGCTCCTGAAATGTTAGCATTATTTTATATCAGGCCATAGTAGCTGTTACCAGCGGCAGTAACAAGGAGAATGTGGGTGCTGTTCTCCACCTAACTGACTCCTAGGAGTCCCCTGGGGGAAGTCAGAGGCCCTGGGAGGGCAAATGGTCAGGGGCCGGGGGTCATGGGTCCAGAGGCATAAGAATGGCTGCAAGGGACCAGAAAAAGTCAGTCCATGGAATGTGTACATCAGGGAGTCATCAGCCACATTGTGGAAGGCGATCTCTCCTGCATCGCAGTCCAGGAAAATGCCTACTCTATGGAGCAGCTGGGATGGAGAGAGACAAATCCTGGGGTAGGAGAGGGCCCAGAATTTCTTCTTGTAAAGCTCCACTGCCCAGAGGCCATGTTGGGGGACCTTGGGGACCCTGCCTACCTGATCCACACTCTCCAGGCATACACCCAGAATCCAGGCCTTCCGGTCCCCCACCTCAACCTCCCAGTAGTACCTCCCAGCCCAGAACAGCTCTTGGGCCAGGATGCAGGGGTCTTCCTCAAAGCTCTTGGAGCTAGGGGTCTGGTCCAGGTTGAAGAGTAGCCATCGCACGCTTTTCTGATCCTCAGACACAGTGAGTTTTGAGACTTGCAGTGTCAGTGTCCAGGGATGGGCTCACTGTAGGAAGAGAGTGGCTTAGGTACTGAACTTGTGTTCTCATATCCCTGAGTGTGTCTCTTCCATCTCTGGGCTGCTTTTGCTGTCCCCATGTCCTGTGCCTGCAACCCTTTCCAACACCCTGTCCTCAAGTAGGGAGACACACAGCCAGGAAGCTGGAAAGTCCCAGAGGTAGTGAGGCAGGCCTAGCCAGGTCATCTCCAGTGTGCTGGTGTGTGTACTGAGCTTGCTCGGGGTCTCTCAAGCCCTATGTGCAGAAGAGAGAGAGACACAGAGATACAGATAGACAGAGACTGAGCAACTGACAGAAACAGACACAAAGGAAGACAGGGACAGAAATTGAGATAGAGACTGAGATACGAAGTCAGATGAGGCAGAGACACAGCAGGATGGAAACAGATCACGAGAAAAAAGCAAAGATACTGCTTCAGAGACAGAGATACAGAGAGAGAGATACTGAGAGAAATGGGGAGACAGATAAAGAGATAGAAACAGCGAGACAGAAATACAGAGAGAAACAAATACAGAGAGACAGAAAGATACACATAGATATAAGAGAGAGATACAGAGAGGCAGAGAGACATGGATGCATGGAAAGAGAGATAGCGATACAGTACAGTGACAGTGAGACAGAAAGATAGCGAGCGACAGAAACATACACAATGAGTGATAAAGAGAAAGGTCAGAGACAGTTAAAGAGGTGATGATGGTGCAATTGTCAGGGTATCATGGGCACAGCCTGCAATAGGTTTGGTGTGGTCGACAGCTGTGGCTGTCAATTTCTACCTCATCTGACATCTCCTAGAGGGGTTCACCTGCCTGGGTGCTAAGACAAGCATCTTCCAAAAAACTGCTACTTCAAAGAAGCCTTCTCCCTTGTGATTTGCAACCCTTGGTGCACCCAACCAATAGTTCAAGCTGCTCTCCAGGGGTGATGTGGCAGAGGAGGCAGGGCCAGCCTGGTGCCCAGCTGCTCCATAGCCTCCTTCCCAGCCATTCAGATCACTTGGAGCTGGGCTGGAGAGATAGCTCAGTGGTCTAAGCACCTGTGTGGCAAGTACAAGGTCCTGAGACTGATCCCCAGTACCACATGCCATGGTGGTACATGCTTGTAATTCCCGTGCTAAGGAGGCTGAGACAGGAGGATCACTATGATTGCAAACTGCACAGTGAGTCCCTGTACCAAATTAAAAAAAAAAAGATCACCTAGAACCAATTGCTCCCTCTGGTTCTTTTGCTGAGTGTCCTTTGAGATTTCCAGGTATTTCACAATTTCCTGAACCCACATTCCCACTGATTTCAAGGATCTTGGATCTGTGGTTGAACCTCAGCTTTCTCCCCAAATGCCCTCTTTTTTCTTTCTAGAAGGGAAACCTTTGTCCCTTTTCTTTTTTAATAGGAACTGTTTGCTTGTCCTTCCTCTAACATGATTGTTCCCCACCCTCACCCCTGCCATATTTATCTTCCCTGCCTTGCCCCTTCTCTCTTTATGACCTTTTCCTTTTCCCTTGAGACCAGATCTGATTTCAGGTTCCCTAGCATAAGCAACCCTGTCCCATTCATCCCTTCCATATGCACTCAGATATGTTCTTCTGGATCCCTTTGTTTAGAGGAAAATGGGTCAGAGTGGGACTCAGAGTTGCTTGCCATGCAAAGGCCTCAGACCTCTAAACAGCCGTCACTGAGCACAAGAACACCCCTCATCCCAATGCCCAATGAAATCGAAAGACACAGTATGGTGAAGTTCTGCTTATCAAAAAGGGGTCAAAGCTCATGTTCTGGAAAGTTAAATCAGATCAGTACTTACTGAGTTCTCCTTGGAGTCTCTATGGAAAATAAGAACAAACCTATGTTCTCAAAAGTCCTATAAAACAATGGAAGAAGAACTCTCATTCCAAGGACAGCTGCTATACAAAATAATCCATTGCTCCCCTACTCCTCCTGGTTCTGTCATGACATAGCTTTTCTGTCCAGTCAAGGGCAAGCTCTACCTCCAACCTAAGACCCCAAACCTTGGGGCAGGTCTCCAGCTCCTGAGGTGATACGCTAAGACATGAGTATAGTGATGAATGGAGAAACAACCAATATTGATGATGGCCATATTGTATGCTGCAGCAAACTCTCTAGTGCACCAGATTCTGCTGAGGAAGCTATTGTGCTGGCACTACAGCAGCCCTTTAGGATGGAAGCATCACACCCAGAAGACAGACTTGGAATTCATACCCAGACCTCACAGCCAGCACGCTTCAGATTTGGCTTTGCTGTGGTTTGGATGTGGCCTGAGCACCCCACCCCCATCTTTAGGCTCATATGTTAGGAGTCTGATTCCTAGTGTGGAGTGCTGGGAGGTAGTGGGACCTTTAAAAGGAGGGCCGAGGCAAGACAATTCAGTCATGAGTATCACCCCAGAAATTAGTGCCGCTCTCTAGGGACCCTTGTTAGCCAATGGTTGAGAAAGTTGTTAGGAAGAGTGAGCCTAAACTGTCAGTTTCTCTTTCTTCCTGTTTTGCTATGTGATCTCCTACACACTCTCCTGCCATGATGCCACCCCCATAATAGCCTCACCAGAGGACAAACTGATGGGACCACCTGATCTTGGAGTTTCTCCAGAACCAGGTACTAAAGAAAACTTTTTTTTTTCATAAAGTTAACTTGCCTCAGGCATTTTGTTATAGTAATGGGAAAAGAACTAGTACATGGTTCATGCTCAGACTTGTTCATTTCCAAGAGGGAGACATACAACTTATCTGGATTATCTAGTGAATAGCCAACCAAGGAAACCCAAGAGATAAGTGTTTCCACTGGTGGCTGATCTAGAGCTGGAACACCTACTAGCCTTTCCACTCCTCTAGGTTTGAGGAAACAACCTTGGCTCAGGGGCCTGGCATGGAGGTTTGTGATCTGAGAGGGTAGAGCTCTGTACTCACCATGGAGAGGCATTGCCCTTGGCATGCTGGCTTGCTGGCTCTGCTCATCTCTTCCTCCCTCTGTCTCTTCTGTCAGCTGTGTCCGATAAGCTTTCCTTTGACAATTCCCAAAGAGGTAGATGACTCCAGCCATTATGAGTCCCATGGCAAGGAGGGAGAAAGCCAGGGCTAGTCTCTGTTTCCTAAGCTGAGACCCTCTGGAGAAGGGTGCTGAGGAGTTCCAGGGGGCAAGATTAGCAGGGGAAAGAGCATCTTTGTTCTCAGAACACACTTGCTACAGGGTTCATAGGTTGAGGGGCTTGATGTTACAAACTGTTCTGAAAATATTCAGGAAGATACATATATTTGTATATGATACAATAGACTGAATGTTTATATCCCCCAGTTGCCTGTGCCAAACCCCAAGCCCCACGATGGCATTAAGAGATGGGGCCTCTTCGAGATGATGAGGTCATGAGGACAAAGCCTCTTCAATAGGATTAGAGCCCCTGTAAGAGAGACCCCAGTGCCCAGCTTGTCTTTGTACATATGAGGGAGGACTTATGGAGGGTCATTTGTGAACTAAGAAGTTGCCCCAGCAAGACAACTTCCAGGACAATGAGCAGCTCATTGCTGTTGTTCATGAGTCACTGAGGGCAGGGTAGACTCAAATGTCATCACCATATGGATGGCCATAATGAATATCCTGCTTTTGTGTGCAAAGAAGGTAGCTATTATATATCTGCCTACTTGTAGATAAGCAAAAAGAATGATTGAACTATGTGGCAAAATGTTAAAAAATGTGGTCAATCTAGGTAAAGGATACAAAGTTCTCCATTCTTTCAAGTTATCTGTAAATTTGTCTTTTTAAAGAAGTATATATGGGCTGGTGAGATGGCTCAGTGGTCTAAAGCACCTACTTAGAACAAGCTAAGCTAAGCTAAGCAAAGCACAGGGACCTTGGTTCAATCCCCCAGCACCACATGCTAGCCAGCCCCGCCCACCCTGGTGGGCTGAGCTGGCCACACACACACAAAATAAATAAATAAATAAATAAATATTAAAAAAAGTATATATGCTGCTGAAGCAAGCACTTCTCTTTTTAATTTTTTTTAAATAAAACTTTTAATGAAGAGTTAGATGGACCCTTCAGTGGGTAAATGGATAAATTGATTTGTCAAGAAAGTGGAGTATTATTAGCCTTCAAAAGAAATGACTTACATGCAACAAAAAAACATGGAAGAAACTTACATACATATTATTAAGTGAAACAAGCCAGTCTGAAGAAGTTATATCCTGTGTAACCCTAACTCAGTGACACTGTGGCAAAGACAAAACTGTGGGGACAGCAGTGGTGGTTTCCAGGAGTGAGAGGGAGAGAAAGAAGACCTGCTGGGGGATGAATATAGGATTTTTATACTGGTAAAAGTTATACATGTGTGGGAGTGAGGGTATATGGAAAATCTACATACTTTCTGCTCAATTTTTTTGTGAACTAAAACTGTTCTAAAACATTTTGTAAAAGGCAAAAAAAAAATCCATAGAAATAATAGCGGGGTCCATCTCTTTTATTCTCCTTGAAATGCAAGGCCGCCCAGGGGAGACTCCTGGCACCCTCATTTCTGTTCCATCTCAGTGACAACACCCAGGCTGGTTTCTCTTCAGGCCACCCCTGACACCAGGCTGTGGACAAGAACAGCCACCCCTCTCCTCTTGCTCAAGCCCCACAGCTCTCTCAGAATGTCCCCATGGACATGGGCATGGACACCTGTATTCAGTGATTCTCAAACAGAACTGAACAGGATACTTACCAGGCAGATGACTGTTAGCCACCTTCTCCTCCGAGAGGAGAGTGTTGGAGATGGAGCAAGAGAAGCTGTCCACAGCCCCATCCTGGAGGGCCACCCTGGACACCACAGCCCAGAGGCTAGTGTTGGCTGACACTGAGAACTTGGTCTCATTAGGCAAGGTCTGTCCTTTCCACTTGATCTCAGGCTGTGGGTACCAGCCATCAGAGGTGCACTCTGCCCAGACACCTCTATCCTGGGTGTGGATCACTTGGATTCTGGGCTTGGAGCCCACTCCTGAAGGAAGAAGTATCATCTTGAGTCTTTGTAGTGAGAGCTGCTTCTATGACAACAATGAAAGTCTTGAAGATGTTTGGTAGTTACTAGTAAATTTTCACAGGCTGCTTATCTTAATACAGTACTCTCTTTTCTTAGGTTAAATGGGATAAAATGAGGCAGAAAAGCTTTCAGATTAACTGAATTTCCTATGTTACATAATTGGTGAGTGTGGGCATAGAAAGGACTTGAGTTAGTTTGCCCTAAAGAAAAGTTCCAGGTAACCTTGGAAAACTCTACCTATCAAAAAACACAGAAAAGCAAAACCAAGCAAACAAAAACACCTCTCCACCTTTTTCTCTTTCCTGTCACTTTCCTTTCTCTCTTCTGTACCTGTCTCTTCTCCATTTTTCTCTCTCTCCATATTTCTCCCTCAATTTCTAGCTCTCTCCTGCTATCTGTCTTTCTCTCTCTTGCTCATTTAATTTTTGATTTTCTCTGACTGTCTCAATCTTTCACTGTTGTTCTGCCCCTTCTGCTTCCCCCTTTTCCAGTTCAAGGCATTGAGAACTGCATCCTGAGATCAGCAGCTGTAGCACACTTGTCAGGGAAGGATCTCAGCTTCAGCCTTACATCAGGATTGTCACAGTAGAAGTGCCAGGTAAGCCCAGGTAAACCAGAAATCCCAGGGCCTCCCTCACCTGCCACTTGCAGCCAAAGGGTGGCAGCTTCCTGGGCCCTGCCCTCCTTGAAGAGGCAGTGGTAGCTTCCGTTGTCTGAGGCGGTGACTCGATGGATGCGCACTGCAGCCTTGCCCTGGGCCATGTCGAGGTCCACGAAACTAGTCCTGTTGTGGTACTCAGGCATCTGTTCTCCAATCTTGTCCTGCCCGGCGTGGTGCACGTGCACAGCGGGCGAAGGCTGTTCACGAAACCAGCGCAGCTCCATGAGGTGTGCGCTGATGTTGGGTGACAGCCAGCAGGGCAGCTCTGCATCCTTGCCCAACACAGCCAGCACAGGTTGCTGTGGCCCCAACACCTGGAAGTCTGCCTTCCCTGGAATGTGGGATGGAACCCAGAGGGACTACTTAGGTCAGCCATCCTCATCCTGGGGTGCTAGGACCGCTGGTTGCCAACGATTGTGGCAAAGTGGGGAGGGGACAGACAGAGACCCCAAGATCCCTAGGGTTCCAAATTTTGGGGATGCAGGGACTCAGGGATGTTTAGGGCTGCAAGTTTGGGGGCAGGGGGACTTGGCAACCTCTAGGACTTGGCGACTGTACAGGGGGCTCCTTCCCGTTCCCCCCAGGGAACCTCCCTCATAGATTGGGACCCCCAACCTGCAGGTAGGGAGTTGGGAATCCTGGGACCCCTAAGGCTGCAGAGGGTCTCCCTACCAATTGCCAAAGGCAGTAGCTTCAGGAAGACCAAAAAGACGAGGCTCCTGGGCAGAGAGGCTGCTCCACTTCCTATTCTTGCCATCCCTGCTGGGGACAGACACAAGGGGTAGTAGATAGACACCAGACATGGTACAGAAACCACCATGAGAGTGATAGAAGCCAAGAAAGTACTGCCTCCAAAGAGGAAGGTTGCTCCATCATTGCCTCAAACTGTTAATATTGGAGATGCCTCATTTCTGTTCTATGTGCTCCTTCTGGAGGCACCCTAAGTATGAATGGGATTTGAAATCTCACCTACTTATTCCAGGGTTTTTGCCAACCCGTTATCACTATACTCCCTGTAAAATCCCAGGGTGTTAATAGACTAAACCCAAACTCAGATCAACCTACTATGAGCTTGGAATAACAGATTGTCTCAATGTCCCATTTTCCTGCTTCCCTAAAAGTATATCTGCAGTTGAAGGTGGATGACACAGGTCTTTCCCCCAGCTGGGATGGACATCTCACTACACCTTGTCATTTTTGGTGGCCATTATAATAAACTTGGCTTAGAAAGGTTTTGGAAACAGCTGCTAGCCAGGTGAGGTTCTACCTAGGAAACCTCATAGGTGCTGGCTACGGTTCTTATCTTTTAGGAAGGCCCAGAGCACCTTGGCATGGAGAGAAAGTAAAGAAAGCTGGACCTTGATGAGTGCCATTAAAATAGGAAGTACTTACTTAGCTCTGAGTCCAGCTGCCAGCTTCTCAGGAAGATTCTGGTCACTGCAAGGGAATCAATTTAGTTTCCTGAAAATTCCAGGCAGACCACACCATCTCTGGGTAATGGGAAGTCTAGAGATTTAGGAAAAGCATCCAGGCACATCAGCTTCTATAGAATCTTCCCATTATTCTTGCAAAAGCAACTAACTATGGTTTTTGGCAGTTGAAAAAGGAAAAAAAAAAGTTACTCTGAGGGTGTGTGGCCAATGATACTGTAGTTGGAGGATAAACATGCTGGTAGCAGGAGATAAGGGAAGGCACAAAGACCAAGTGTCAGGACTCATGGCAGGACAGCCTGCAGGGCCAGATGCCCAGGGGCCCCAAGGTGGGGCAATGAGTTGGCAGTACTGGGATCCCAGCCAAATGTAGAAGCTGGGAGACTCAGATATAGCGATTTGGTTATGGAAGCCTTTCAGATGGCTCAAGTGGGAAAGGTGTCATGATCATATTAAAACTGGCTGAATTCTGGCCTTGTCCTTGGAGGTGTCTGCCCAGATATTCAGACCATCCCCTGTTCATTCTTTCCTGTGCCCATGACTATGGGGTCCTGGGAATCTGCTCTCTCTAGAAGTCTGAGTGGGACTGCACTTAGAATCTTTACCCACAAGAAAGGCCCTCATGTTCTCTCTGTTTTTCCTTCTGACAAAATCTGGACATGTTCCTGAAGGCTTTTGGTGGGAGAAGAGCTATAGGGAAGAGCTACTTGGTCTTCTCTGATGATAGTGTTTAACTTAACTCAGCAGAGAGGCACCGAGGACTCAAGCATGCTCTAATGTGCATTCCTCTTTTTGGAAAGCACATTTCCCTCTTTTTTATAGATGAGGATTATGCCTGCTCATTTCTAACATCCTGTGAATGCTTTAACCCAGCAATGGGCATTATATAAAACCCAACCCACTTGTCCTTCAGAGTCAGAAGGAGGAGTCGGGTTTTATCAATCCCAAGAGAGCTCCTTATAGCCACTGTGGAAAACGCAGAGACTCCTCAAAAGCTAAAAATGGGATGACTGTATGGTTTAGCCATCCCACACTGGGAACACTTTAGGAAGTACAGTCCCTATGTTGAACATTCTACACTTCCATATTCACTGTAGCACTGTTTGCAGTAGCCAGTAAAGGGAACCAACTTGTGTGTTCTCCAACAGACAAGCGAATGAAAAAATATGGCATCTACGTGTAACAGAGTACCACTCAGCATAAAAAGAATGAAGTCCTATCATATGTAACATGGATGGAGGTGGAGATTGTTAAGCGAAGTAGATCAGGCACTGCAAGACAACTAATACAGATCCAAAAGCTGGTCTCATGGATGTGAGAATAATGGTGGCACCAGAGGCTGGAGAGAGTTGGAGGGAAGGCTGGGGAGAAGCTGACTGAAGGGCATAAGGTTACAGTTAGCTAGGGGCAAAAAATTATGGTATGCTATTGCACTGTATCTACATCACTGTAGATAGAGATTTTGCACAGTATGTTTCCAAAAGCTCAATGAAAAGATACGGTGAGTGTTTAAGAAAATAGATATGTTTACCCTGATTAAATTTAACACAATGTATACATGTGTCCAAACATCATGTAAATATATGTGCTATAATTTTATGTAGCAGCCAAAAAGTAAACTTAAATCTAAAAAAATAGAAGGTTTTTTTTTTTTTTTTTTTTTTTTTTTTGAGGCCTGAACATTTCTGGTTTAGCTGGAGTATCTGGGTTTGAACCAGTGGAAATTGAGCCTCACTGCATGTTTAAGCAGGCACTTAAACAACTGAGCTAATGGGTGGGCCCCCTAAGAAAAATAGAGAACTCATAAACTTAGCAGAGAAAATTGTAATGAAAGCATGAGTATGGGGTGGAGCCTGTAATCCTTACATATGTGCTACAAAGGTATTTGAAGGATATGTGTGGTCCCAGGGAGTGGATGGGCCACATGATGAGGTGGTGATCCTCATCATGCAGAAGTCATGAGGGTCCAGAGCCTGCAGCCAGCCACAAGTCAGCTCCACCTGCCTCAGGTGTGATGTCCAAAGTCTAAAGGTAAGGAGACCAGACACAAAGACCACATGCTGCAGAGAGAGAAGAGAGAGAGAGAGAGAGAGAGAGAGAGAGAGAGAGAGACAGAGACAGAGAGACAGAGAGACAGAGAGACAGAGACAGAGACAGAGAGAGACAGAAAACTGGAGAGATGGGGGAGGCAGGCATGCAGTGCAGTTGTTGATGATTTGTTAGATTTATTTTAGGGTGCTGGACATAAATGAAATCAGTAGAGGAGGTGGTTGCAAAGTACTGTGAATATTTAAAGCCAAACAATGGGTATAATTTTGAATATAGGGGGCTGGAGAGATGGCTCAGTGGTCTAAAGCACCTACTTAGAACAAGCTTAGCAAAAGCATCAGGGACCGTGGTTCAATCCCCCAGCACCACATGCCA
>NW_004524886.1:1338902-1342888 GCF_000260255.1 Octodon degus
AAAAAAAATTTTGAATATAGTTAATTTTATGCTATGTAACTCTCACTTCAATTACTAACAAGAAAAATAAAATAGAATAAGCAAAACAAAAAAGGTGCATACTTACTGCCTAGTGGATGACTAAGTAGTTATACAAAAAGTCAGAAATCCCAAAACAGTTTCATTACTTTCACTTAAAATAGTGCTGTGCCTCTTGCGCCCCTTGCAGGAAAATGTGCATCTGTGCACCTGCTATTCTCTTTCCAGAGCCTGACCCAGGTGAAGCAGAGCTGTGTTCTGAACCTCATGGGGCTTCCCCATGCCTTCCACACTGGTTTGGCTCCAGCAACGAGTAGGGCTAGGTGCTCTTTTCTCCTCAAGCTCCACAGAAAAGGCCCATAGCATTCCTCATGCGGTTCCTTTCAGGCCTGCCTGTCTGGGAAAAAACTGTTGTGTCTCCTCTCTGGGAGACCTCCCCCTCCTTTCCTTCTCCCTGGAACTAGTCCCAGTCTACAGTAGCACACCTATCATCATTCCTCGTGTGTTCAGTGATTTCTATCCCAGTTCCCAGAAAAGACTGCCTCTGTCTGGGGTCTTTACCTTTCTGAGCTGGTGCACTGGCTTCCAGTGCTGCTTCATTGCTTCTTTTCTTTGTTCCCAGTCTTTGGTGTCCTCTGAGTGTGAAAGGCCTGCATTCAGGTGCCTCAGGGGAGGAACACTGTGTAGAAGCAATGGGATGGGGCTGTGGGAGAGGAAGGTCTTAGAGGATGGGGCAAGTGCATCAGATGGTGGAGCAGGCAGATGTGCTTTGCAGAAAGATAATCAAAATCAACTAATACAGGGATTAAGTCATTTTTCACCCAGCAAAGGTTGTTTATGTAAAGCAGGTCTTTGTATCAGGCATTCAGCATGTTTCTGAATGCACTAGGAAATAAAGGGAACAAAAATACCTCTGATTCAGAAGTGTACTGCCCCTCTTTATTCCTTTCCCTTTCCTCAGTCTCCTCCTTCTCTCCCTTCTCACCTTCCTGCACCTCTCCATCTAACAGCTTCATTGATAGATAACATATATTACCCAACTCACTCATTTGAGGGCTTTTGATACATTCAGTGTTATGCAGTGATAGAGGGGAAAGGGGCTTGGAAGATTGCCAGGACCTGCTGTAAGGCTTGGCCTGCACAAGGTTTGGGGCATGTCTAGTACTTGCTGGCTATCACTCAGCTGCTCACAGTTGCAAGGGTGGAGGGTAAGAACAAATGGGATGGCCTCTCATGCAGTGCTACTATTCATTCAGAACTTTCCCCGCTTTCAGACTCTTTCTGGCGTTCTTGGTGAACTCTGGAGTTCTTCCAAGGAGAGAAGCAGAGTGTGAGTAGCTAGCTGCCTCAGACTTGGAGATGGCAGGGATTTGGGATCAGAGCAGCAGGCCAAGCCATGCCACAATTATCGTGGGAGAGAGGAGCCAGCATCTGTCTCCCTGAATCCACTCTGCAGCATTTGTACTCTGAACTCCACAATGTGAACACGGCGGACACTGCTTGTTTTTCAGGGCCTCACCACAAGCTTCACCAATAAAAGCTGCACTAGTAGACTAACCTAGCAGACAAATGCTTTTGTTATTTTTTTTTTTTTTTTGAGGTTAAGAGCAGAATATTTATTGTGGGGAAGGAAGCTTCTGTCTGAGAGAGACAGAAGTGGGGAGCAGTGAGTTGCATGTTTTCCCTCTGGTCAAGGTCTTGCCTTTGCAAATTTGAAAAATAAAGCATACTTCTGAGTTTTCAATTATAAATGTTGAACTTATTAATCAGGATCCAGCTGTGATAAAACAAAAGGCAGCTAATTTTACACATTATTATTTGCAAGAAATGATTAAATAAAAGAATTGTAACTGTAGAATTTATAGTGTCTTCTATGAGAACTTGGGTGATCTCTGAAATATTTCAACATAATAACAAAAGCACAGAAGTTCTCAACATACAAATGATAAATGTCTGAGATGGAAACACTTATTACCTTAATTTGATCATTATACATTGTATGCATTTATTAAATTTTCCACTGTGTCCATAAAAATGTTTTATCTCAATAAAATAATAATTGAAAAATAAAGGCAATACTCTTTTGTCTTAGCAATAATGTGAACATGCTTCATGGACTTTTCAAATCAAATCAGTTTTCTTTGTTCTATCACTACCATCACTTAATATTATGTCAATTGTGGCAAATGTTATGTATTACATTTAGGTTTTATTTATCTATTTATTTTTTGTTTTTTGTGCAGGGTCTCACTATGCAGCTCGGACTTGCAGTGATTCTCCTGATTTCTGCCTCCCTAGTGCTGGGATTACAGGCATGTACCACCGTGCCCAGACTCCATGGCCAGCTCAGTGTGCATGAAGGCAGGGGTGGCACGGCACGCAGTGCCAGGGATGGAACCCTGGCCCCTGCACATACCTAAGCAAGCATTTGGTCTGCTAAGCTATACCACCTGCCCTTCTGTATTAAATTTAGAAAGGTAAGTTCTCAATTTTACTCAGTGCAACATGGACACTGCATAGGTCCATGGTTATAAGACTCAGGCATTAGCCGCATTTACATCAGCTCATGTGACTAGAAGATCGCCTTTACTAGCACTATTCTAACCTTGGGCAGCATATAAGATCCCATTACCTGGGGGTAGGAAAGGAAAATAAATGCAAGACTTAGTCCTGGGATGGTGAAACATAGCACTGGAAAACCCTAATTTCTTCTATACCTAAGCCTATCTCTCCCTGAATCCACTGTCCCAATAGCGGGAGCCTCTGGAGCAGTCCTGGTGCCAGAGGAAGCTATGTAAACCCAATTCGTTGGACTTCTATTACAGTTAGTATCACATGTAGATGGTTATGGCCTTTTGGTGCCACAAGTCCACCTCAGCATAACATTATATGTTTGGTCCTACTTCAGTGTTGTGCTTATCTTGGTGGGAATGGGATTTGGTAATATATTTAGTATGGGGTCTACAGGGTCTCACTACAAAAATTGGACTTGTAGTGATTCTCCTATTTTCAGGCTCCCAAGCACTGGGATTACACGGGTGCGCCACCACGCCCAGTCTCAATCACCATCTCAGTGCGCCCTGGTGTCCCGACCCGCGGGTTAGTCAATGAGGACCCCAGAGGGGGAGTGGGGATGAGAAGGGACAGGAGACACAAAGAATGGAGACAAGACAGGATTCTGATCAAGTCTCGTTTATTCAGGGGAGGTGCTGGGTATATATAGGGAGTGTAGGAATGAGGAAGTCTCGGCTCTTGGGGTCAGCAGGTATCTAGGAAATGGAGGAAGGTCCCACCCCTGGGGCATAGCATGTGATTCATGGGGAGTGGGCAAGGCGGGAAGGACCATAAACTTAACTCAGCAGGGGAATAGAAACTTAAGAAAACAGCTGACACTATTATAAAATGGATACCACTTAATGGCTTCCCACAGATCCCCCTTTTTACTTTAACTCCAATGGCCCTTACTCCTTGAGGGGACTGTGCCTGTCTTGGGTCAAGATGCTTTCACATGGGGCCGAACCAGACCTTTCCCGTCATAGGAAAGCAGGGCAGTGGAAGGCCCAGTTCCTGTCTTAGGTAGCGGTCGGTACTGCATGTGAGCCTCTAGTTGCCCATCTCTGGCTATCCAGTCCATCGCACCCACGTGAGAAAATCTCTTTACCTGGATTGGGCATTATCATAGTGTACTCTTTTAAGTTCAGCACAACTTTCTCTGTTGGCCATCTCAAGCCTATGGTAATGGACCTGTATAGGTTGCATTTTAATGAAATCCAATTGTTGTTTAATGAAAGTCATCAGCCTATTGAAAAGACAGGGTCCTATTGATAAAAGTATTAATAGTCCAATCAAGGGTCCCAATAGGGGGAGAAGGTAGGGTAGTAGTCCATTCCATGCGCTCCAGAAAGGGTTTTCAAATAGCTCTCTTCTCCTCTTAATAAGATCTTCTTGAAGTCTCTTTATTTTATCTC
>NW_004524886.1:1347785-1356346 GCF_000260255.1 Octodon degus
AATATTAGTGAGGGAGGAACTTATATCCCCTTTAGTGGGCAGTTTCCTCCATGCCTTAGTGGCAGCTGCTTGGATTTGAGCATAAAGATCTGCATCATACCGCATTTGTGCATCCTTGACGACATAATTACCGCTCCCTGTTAACATATCTAAATTCCATCCATTGCCAGCTTTTGCATTTTGATTGGCAGTATCTTTGCAGTTTTCCATATACTCTGATTTCCATAGGAGATAATCCCCCCCCCCCTCCCCGGAGAGGGTGGCTCTGGCTAACGCCTGCCAGTCCTCGGGAGTAAGCCAATTGTCAGCCACAGTTTCTAAAATGGCTGTGGTGTATGGAGCCGTGGCTCTTTATTGGGCAACCATTGCTTTTAGTTCCTTTAGTACTTTAAAATCGAAACTAGTGTAATGGCGCCAAATCTGTCCTTGAGCGCCCGTTGTTTCTGATACCGGAAATGCCTCTGCCTTATCTAGATCTATGGGTGGGTCTAACCGGAGGAAGCTTTTGGGGATAGCGCCCCTCACAGGTGGCCTTTGAACACAGGGGGCCTTCGGTCCGGTTATACTTTCATTTTGGGGTTTTCCTGATTTTAATCTTTCTAATTGGATTATGAGGTCTTGGTGCTCTTTCTCTAATTTTATCTGTTCTTTGAGAAGTTTAATTTTGCCTTTTAATTTTTTCTGGGGTCAGAGGCCGAACATGCTGAAGGAGGCGCACTAGGATCAGTGCTACATGGTGGAGGGCGCTGAACCTCGGGCGGCCGTCTCAGCACTGATACCGAGCCGCTTCCTCCACCAGTTCGTCCCAATCAACTTCATTATAATTGCCTTCAACTTGAAGAGGTTTTGGTAGTTAGGGATATATTTTTTTTAACTTTGAGTGTAGCTCCTTCTAAATCAAAGGGGTTAATTTTCTCCTCAGGCTGTAATTTTAAATTTGGCGCCTCTGGCTTCCTGGTTTCCATTTCAAGATTCTGTTCCCTTAAAGGAGGGCACACACCCTTAGGGGATTCTTTGTCCTTTTTTGGCTTATTGTGATCTCTATCATCATCACTATCAAAAGACATAAGATCTTCCTCTCTATTTTTTGTGTCCGTCTGTCCTTGTTCCTTTTGTCCTTTAAGATGTTTTTTACTTTTTTGTCCCTGTAGTATATTTTCACCCCCCCTTTTTTTTTAATCATATTAGCAACAACTGGGTCACAGTATCTCTGGGATAAGATTTCATCAATTAAATTCCAGTAGGAAAAGGCCGTAACTGGGACCTTTTCAGGTCCAAAAGTCTCATAATAATCCCTAAGGGCATCACCAAACCTTTTCCATCGCCTCTGATCAATAGTTCCTTCAACAGGGGACCATGGGCAAACTTGTTTAATATATTCAAAATATTGACACAAATCCTTAATTTTAACCTTTCTTCCTCGTGCCTTTAAAGCCTTATGTTATAGCCTGTGCAATTGATTCCAATTTTGTAACTCTGTATGCTTCCACTGTAACTTTATTAACTGTTATAACCCGACATATGCGCCCCCATCTTGTTCTGTCCGCACCATTCTAAATGCTGTAACTTTCTACTGTGCCCCGTTCTCTACTTGAGAACCTGCAGTTGGGCCTTTCTCACGCTGCCCTTTTGTGCGCACCTGAATCTAGTTTCGGCCCAATGCCCTGATCTCACCCTCGTTCCCAGCTACAAACTGTAACCACCACTGCACTTGTTATTGTTCATTAGAAATAAGTAATTTCTCAACTGTAGCCCCAAGATAAACCCTTGAGGTCAGCTTTTGTGGTTTATTGGCTTAAATACCCACTCCATTTTGTAACCAAAATGGGCATTGTATTATACATTTCTGTACATGTCCACTGTAACTTTATTAATGAGGATTGTTTGGTATAAGCTGACAACTTAAACTCCATCTTGATGGCTCAAGCCATTCATCGGACCTCTGAACACAGTTTGTTAATGTTCAAACCATTCCTTTGTTCTAAACCACAGTGTGTCAAAGGTTGAGATCTGAACTATTTTTACCCCAGAGTACTCCACACAATATGTCCTATAATCAACACCGAACCATAAATTGTAATTATTTGTTCCTAAAAATTGTATGTAATCTATTTTCCCAAAAGTGGACGCTAACTCCTGTGCTGCATTCCCTTGCACTCAAATCATAAGGCCTCCCCTTTGCGGTTTTCAGCCTTAAAAACCCTTGTCTCTCCCCTCCTGAGCACACACCTTAGCATCTTGGGGGGGTGTCTGCTACTGGGTACCAGCTAAAATAAAGCGCTTCTTTAACTTTTGGACTTGCCTCATTGTCATCTGATTTTTGAGTTATAACACCTTACTTAAACTTTCAACAAACATTTCATGCTGGCTTATTTCCTGACACATAATTGCTGTTCACTTACTGAAGCCTGGAAAATGCAACAGGTTCCTGCGTTGACCGAGCCTCTATTCTAAATTCTGTGCCGGCTCCTCAGTGTCCCTCACGAAATCCCCCGTTCTCAATCCACATTGGGCACCACTTGTCCAGCCCCACGAGTTAGTCAACGAGGACCCTAGAGGGGGAGTGGGGATGAGAAGGGACAGGAGACACAAAGAATGGAGACAAGACAGGATTCTGATCAAATCTCGTTTATTCAGGGGAGGTGCTGGGTATATATAGGGAGTGTAGGAATGAGGAAGTCTCAACTCTAGGGGTCAGCAGGTATCTAGACAATGGGGAAGGTGCAACCCCTGGGGCAATGCACGTGATTCATGGGGAATGGGCAAGATGGGAAGGACCATAAACTTAACTCAGCAGGGGAATAGAAACTTAAGAAAATGGCTGACACTATTATAAAATGGATAACAGTTAATGGCTTCCCACACCCTGGGGGTGAGACCAGCACGGTGTGCTGGGGATCGAAACCCAACCATGGCACTCTGCCTAAGCAGACGCTTTAGTCTACTGAGCTATTTGGCTGGCAAGATATATTAAATGCACATATCAATTTCCCAAAGTGAACCTTGCCCTTTTGTTTTACTAACATGGTCTAAAAGTCAAAACAAAACAACCAAAGAAACCAAATACCTCAAGAGAGGCTGATTTACAGCCATGGTTTTGGTGCCTGGCTTAACTTTGTATTCATCTGGAATGGATTAAACAATATTTCAGCCTGGGCCCCAGTACTGGGATTCTGATTTTTTTTTCCCCCAGAACCAGGGCTTGAACTGAGGCCCTTGTGCTAGCCAGGGAAGTGCTTATTCTACTGAGCCATCTCCCTGGCCCCTGGGATTCTGATTTTATTGGTGAATTGCAACTCAATTTTGGAAGACTTAAATATTCTCCCAGAAGATTCTAATGTACAGCTAGGGATTAGAACTACTGTTTTATGTTCCACGTACATTAGTAGCATATGATTTCTATGTGTGCTATGGGGATTTACTCCCTGGCAGTATCTCAGTTTGGGGGTCATAAGACAGAGCTTTGAACTGTTGAAATCAAGACAGACTCAGCTGTCTAATGAAACTGCAGTAAGATCAAATCTTTTTTCAGCATATCTATGTTGTACTGGTGGTTTTCAGAATAGGGGTATTTTTCAGGAATAAGAATTTTGAGTTAAAGATAATAAACAGCACACAAATTCCAAACAGGGATGAAAATACTTAGCATGCTTGTGGTGAGTATTATACATGTGTTCAGATTTCTCCTACAGTAAGAAATGGAAAATATATCGTTAGTCCTCATTTCCCTAAATTCAACCCTCAGATATTTCCCAAATTATTTTATGTTCTTCTCAGATGCTTCAGAAGCATTCTCTCTCTCTCTCTCTCTCTCTCTGTCCCTGTCTCTCTCTCTCTCTCTCTCTCTCTCTCTCTCTCTCTCTCTCTCTCTCTGTATTTAGTGGAGGGTGTACAGGATCTACAGGGTCTCACTACACAGATTGGATGTGTAGTGATTCTCCTGTTTTCAGCTTCCCAAGTGCAGGGATCACAGGTGCATGCCACCATGCCCAGTTTCAATCACTGGTGCAGCACGCCCCGGGGGTGGGGCCAGGGGCAGGCTGGGGATTGTACCTCCAACTCCTGAGGCTGCCTAAGCAGGGTTCAGAAACATTCTCTCAAGGAGATTATTTTTAATGCTGAAGAGTACTAGATAGACACAAACTCTACAGTTATGAGCAAATCATTGTCTAAGACCTAAGTGCTCAAGTGAAGTTGCATGAATCTAGGAGAGCTATGTTTGGGCTTTGAGGTGAAGCAGAGTTGAGCCTGAGTCCCAACCAGCTGCTTCATACTTTTGGAGTTTTGGATGAGTTCTTTGACTTGGAATAGTTACATTAAACTTCACTTATAAGAGAAGGCATAATGGTATTGACTGCAAAAATGTCAGCAACACATGTGACAATATTCTGGATATATTGAGCTAAATTATTGACCTCATACATGGGTCCATGACATCTTGTGGTAAAGGAAATTCAAAGCCAGGCTAGTAAGTATGAGGGTCTCTTATTGTCTTTTATCTGAAGAGAAATCTGGGATCACAGCTAAAGGAGAAGGGCTACTGGGCACATTTTTGACTGAGATCAGGGGGTCCTCTTAAAGGAAAGGGACAGGCTTTATGGGGTTCCTAAAGCCCCTAGGGCTTTTACAGGTGATGTGTATGAACTTTTAAAGAAGCCTCCTCCTTGTGTTTTAAGAGATTTCTTCCTGTGTAAGATAAAGGTAAGTGTTCATTCTTCTCCTTGGAGACTTCAGAGCATCACCCTGCCAGCTGCAGAACACCTGGCCCTCTCAGTAAGCACAAGGTGAAAAGGAAAGGCAAGGGAGGATATGGGAGAAAAATCCTATCTTCACCACCTGTGGAAATGAGTTGTGGATTAGGGCTCAAGAATCTTTTTTCCTGTGCCCAAGAAGCCCATTATCATCTGTTTCTTTTAATTTTTAAGTGACTGTTAGGAAATTGAAAGTCACAATTGTGTCTACATTTATGTGTTTTTTACATTGCTGCCCTAAAAGATAATTTCTCATTTCAAAATTCAAGCTGCCTCTTCACAGGACAGAAAAGTCTGGTAAAATTTAAAAGTAGCTGTCATACTTTTCCATTTATGAATGATGTGCACACTATATGTAAATAACATATATCTTTATGAACAAAGATAAATGCAAAGGGATACTAATATAGGGGAAAATATAACTTCCAACTTGCAAGGTGACAGATTCACTAAATTCATGTCTCCTGAAATCAAAGAATGAATTTAAAAGTACAAAGGGATTTAAGAGTAGGAAAGGATTATTGGGAAATAGGAATGGTTCTGAGAGACAGGAGGAGTCCTAGAACCAGATTGCCACAGAGGACCTTTGTCAGGGGTAATTTATACAGCAAAATAACAATGTGGGTACAACGTGGACCAAACTACAGTAGTCCCTCACTATTTCTAGCTCGACTTTTGCAGTCTCAGTGTTTCATGGGGTTTCAAAAAATATTAATCTAAATATTTATCATAGATTTTTCACTATATTATGGGATTTTGCGGTAGTGTACAGTGCTGTATACGGATGTTGTTAAAATTATGTAGGTTTGTGAGTTTAGAAAATGGTTAAGATTTTCAGAAGTGTTGTTAAAAGTGTGGGAGGGCCAGTGAGATAGCTCAGTAGTCTAACGTGCCTGCTTAGGCAAGCTTAGGCAAAGGGCAGGGACAGCATTCTGTGCCAGCCTCATCTGCAGGGCGGGCTGAGGCCAGAGTGTCCGGGTGTAGTGACAAACGCCTGTAATCCCAGCGCTGGGGTGGCTGAAAACAGAATCACTATGAGTCTTAACTGTGTAGTGAGACCCTATAACAACAAAAATACATTAAAAAAAAAAAAAAAAGGTGTGGGAAAGGTTTATAAGTATGGGAAGGGTTTACAAAGCTGTCGCTGCTTTGCTGATTTTCAATTATCGCAGGGCTGTCTGGAGCGTAACCTCCGTGGTAAGTGAGGGATCACTGTACAATCAACCTATAGGATTACAACTACAGCAGCTTAACTAATATTGGTCCAATAGGGATGGTATATGGAAAGAACAAAGGGATTTTGGTAAAGGCGTGGGTCCAGATGCTCTGGTCTATCTGGAATTTACTGGCTCACGTGATACCAGTTACAGCATCATTCCAAGTTATAGCTCTTCTTTTCGGGAGGCTTGTAAACCTGGTCATAGCATCTTTAGCTGGAGACCTGACCTTCACATGCGCCTCTTGGAACAATTCTGATGTCTTTATTTTTTCTGAAGAGTTCCTTAACAGTCCAGTTCCTCTCTGACTCTGTATTAGTTTCTATCTGCCTAAAATAGTACCTCATCTCACAGGGAGCATATTTTGCTTTAAATTGGCTTCAGCTGGACACCCTGCCTTCAACTTCAGGGACCAGAGAAACATAAAGCTGCAGCCAAGAGCCTGTCAATTTTCCCTTCCAGACATGGATTGGTAACACCTGCTGTCATTCAGAAACCCAGGGGGCGGGCCCCGAGAGTTGCCCAATCAGAAGCGGCGCTGTGAGGCCTGTCCGCTCAGACGCACCGCTAAGAAGGTGGGAGGGCCACAGCTGGGCGGTCCTCGTCGGGCGAAAGCCGCCATTTTGAGGTCTGGTGTGCGGCCGGTTGGGAGTGCAGGTCGCCGCTTCGCAGCCCTGGGCTCTGGTGACCTGCAGGGGTCGGAGATCCACTGGGAGGCGCCGAAACCCGGAAGCCGGAAATGGTGAGTGAGGCCTGGAGTCCTGAGACCAGAGAGGGCGGCGGCTGTGAACCGGGGCCCCGGCGGGCGGGGTCGGGCCTCGGCTGGTCCGCGTGGGAGTCCGCAGGCTTCGGCCTTTCTCCGCGCAGCCGGCCCCCAGTCCGTTGGGCTGCGGTCTTCCGGGCCCTGGGTCCCTGTCAGCTGCGGACAGCCGGGCCCCGCTCCCGCTCGGGCTGTGACAGTTGCGCCCTGCAAATGCCAGGGCCCCGGGTCCCCTTCCGATTGCAGCCGCCGGGCCCCGTGTCCCGTCCCCGTGGGCGTGGGTGCGGGCCGGTGTCCCGTCCCTGTGAGCATGAGCCTGGGTGCAGGCCGGTGTCCCGTCCCCGTGAGCATGAGCATGAGCGTGGGTGCAGGCCGGTGTCTCATCCCCGTGAGCATGAGCGTGGGTGCGGGCCGGTGTCCCGTCCCCGTGAGCATGAGCGTGGGTGCGGGCCCACAGCCCTGGGGCTTGACCCCATCCCCTTACTGCCGTGGTATAGGAGATGTACACCTCAGTCCCCTTGCTCCTACAGCCTGGGCTTAGTACTTATGCCTGGAGTGGCAGGTGTTGAAGCTGGGACAGTTAGTACAGGGACAGGCTCCTTTTAGGGAGAACTAGTTACGGAGTACTGCTGGCTGCGTTGGAGTCTGGTGTCAGAGGGTAGTGTTTTTTCCGTTAACTCACTAGTATAGCATTGTGGGCAGTGGCACTGTGTGCTGACAGACCATTTCCAGGGCGAAAATGGCACCTCTTGAGTTTTAACCCCTTATCTTCCCAGGCCTCGGGATGAGGACTGTGAGGGCCCTTGCTTGATCTTCTGGTCTTGAGACTTGTGCATGCCTTTCCCTTCCTCTCCCAGGATAGGTGTTAAGATCCAATCCACAGTGAACCTCAGAGTTAGTTGCTATATGTATGATCTTAGTCTTCCTCTTCGCGTGATGTTAGATGTTACACTCCCCAAGTCAAGATTTATGTCCATTGGGGCCGGGGAAATGGCTCAGTGGAATAAGCACTTCCCTGGAAAGCGTAAGAGTCTGAGTTCAATTCCCGGTTCCGCCAAAAAAAAAAAAAAAATTTATGTCCAAGTGTACCCCAGCTTTTCCTTTTCATTTGATGTGTTTGCTCTGTTGCCCAGTGTCTAAAAATTTCTCAATTCATGACTTGAAACATGAATAGATGATTATTTATTGTATGAGTCATGGTTGAAAGAGCCCAGGACCTCTTATTCTGCTGTTCCCAATATTTGACAGTATCATCCTTAACATTTGCTTTTGCTTTTCAGTGCTGGGAACTGAACCTGTGGCCTCACATATTCTTGCTCTGGGTTCTGTCTCTGAGATGTACTCCCACATCCAGCGATGACCTTTTGATTAGGTTGTTTTATCCATTTACACTTACCTTTATTCTTGAGATCTTTGGAATTATATTAGCCTGTTTGTTTCTCTTAACAGAGAAACCATTTCTTATATTCATTTAGATTAATATGTTGATTTTGTTCATATTGTGATTTTTTTTGGTCATTATTGCCATATAGTTCATGATATATTTTAGTGTCAGGTGATGATAGCTACTGCTGTTGCTCTTACAACTTAGAAATTTCTTGGCTAATTCAATATATGTTTCTATTTAACCTTGTAGATGAATTTAAAATTTTTTTGTTTTAGTCCCATTAAGCATTAAGTATATTGAAGTTTTGATGGGGTAGTACTACAGATTAACTTGAAGAAAAATGGGCTCTGTACTGACTTTTATAATGTACCCACATGATATGTACAATTGAGAATACTAATGCCTCACTAAGCACACTTTCTTTTTTTTATTAAAATTTTTTTTTA